>NC_089581.1:97749621-98081657 GCF_019320115.1 Miscanthus floridulus
CACATGTCATCTACCGCATTCCCTTCTACTACTAATATGCTAAGTCAACACATCTCATTAAATGCTTCAAAGATACACCAAAGCTTCACTAATTTCTTAATCATGCACAAAGCAACATTTGATTAAACCCTAATTAATAATAGGTTTGAATAGCAACATCTATTTTTATAGCTTAGAAAAATCTTAGAAAATTACCATAGCACAGATCTATCCTAAGTAGTCTACCATCAGATTTTTATGGCATTTGGATAAATGGAATAGCCTACACAAAAATGACAAGCTTGGACCTAATTATGAGCGTGAAAATACTTTGTATTATGCAAAGTGTCAAACAATAGATTTAGTATTTTTCCTAGGTTCTAAATAGTAAATAATCACTGTACAGGAATTATCACATGCATGTTTTATACAAATTTTGCTCTCTAGCAAAAATAACAAAAATCAGCCATTAAAGGCACTTGAACTACACCTCACAATTTTTCTATAGGATATGCATGGCATATATTTTTCCTAGGAAGTACATTACACAAGAAGAGTAACAAACTTGGAAGAATATTTTTCTAATCTTTCTATGATTTATTATGCCTTTCTCAAGAAATAGCAATTTCAATGATTAAATAAAACTCCACAGAAAAGTATCTCAAAAGTGACATGCAATATTTTTATCATGTAGATCTGGTGACAAGAAGCACAACAAAATTTGTTGCACCATTTTTGGAGCAATATAACTGGAGATATACATTTTACAAGCTTTTTAAATCAATTTTTGAATTCATTTTCCTTAACACTGAAATTTCCCCCAACCCAAAACCGTTAGGTGCACCCGGTGCAGTGCACCTAGAGGAGCTGCCAGGTGGGACCCTTGGTCAAACCAGGCCCACGCGTCAGCCAGAGCTGAGCAGGGCTGCCGTTGACCGACCGGCGCTCGCCGCCGCCAGGGGCTCTCTGCGACGAAGCAGACCCGATGCGCCAAGAACGGGCATGGGAGAAGCTCGGAAGGAAGCTTGGCAGTGCGCATGGTGGATCGAAGGCGTGGCTCATCGGCGGTATGCCGACTCCAGCCATGGCAGAGCGCGGGGAGACGCGCACAAGCTTCATGATGGCAAGGCGATGCTCATGCGTGCGAAGAGAAGGAGAGAGGTGGAGCGGAGGTGAGCTGTCCGTGCAGAGCCAAGCTCCAACGAGGATGAGCTTACTCCGGTGAGGAATTACCGGCCGGAGAAGACTTACCCCAGTGAATTGGCGTGAGCACCGGTTGCGAAAAGTGGAGGCAATGCTACTAGCGAGATGGAGATGGCTCTGGCGCACTGGAGCGGCCAGAACGGCCAACTCCGCCGAGCGGCTGGTGCGGGCAGTGGTGGATGCGAGCGCTGTGGCTGCTGCTGGTGCTGGCGGAGGCGAGAGAGCGAAGTGGAGGAGCGAGGAGGTGCGTAGCGCGGTCGGGCAGATGAAAGCGTGATAGGAGGGGCGTAGGGTAGGCCGGGGCTGCCGTGCGGCGTGCTCGCCGGCGCATGGTGGCCATGCGGCGCGCGCGCTCTGACGCGGCCGGGCGTGTGCGCGGCGAACGGGCATAGTGCGTGGGAGCAGGGGCGCGGCACGGAGCAGGCCAGGCCAGCCTATGTGGCTGGGCCAAAAGCGAGGCGCGCGGCCCATTTAATGAAAAATGTTCTTTTTCAAATTCTTTTCAAATCGTTTTTTATTCAAATGAAATTTTGAACTATTTCAAAGCAGTTTCAAAAGTTGGTGTAAAAATGAAAGTTGTTCCATTCTTCAAGATCTACAATTTTGCTTTTATGACCGAAGTTAAATTCCAAATAGATTTTGAATTACAAAATAAAATCGATATTAATTCAAAACCCTAATTTTGGGAGAATTATTTTAAAAGCATAATTTGGCAAAAGTTTGAATATAAACTTTGCTCCACATTGCATCCTAAATATTTCCAAGTTAATTTAGTGATCAAAACAAGAAATCATGGCATCCAAACATGAGCATGGCATTTCATAGTGTTTTAAACATACTAAATTTCAATCAATTTAAGCACCACATGAAATGATACTTCATTTCTTTCGAAATGAAATGCATGAATGATGCTTATGCATAAGGTGATGATGATTATGCTCATGGGATGGAATGTTAGTGCATGCTTAGCACCAAGGTGTTACAGCCCTCCCCCCTTATAAAAATCTCATCCCGAGATTTGGGTTACGAACCATTTGTTATAAAAATCTTCATAAGCTTTTTGTAGATATTCTCCCGTTTCCCAAGTTGCATCTCCCTCATCATGATGATTCCACTGTATCTTGTATGTTTTCACCACACTATTTCGAGTAGCACGTTCATTAGTGTCTAACACACGGACCGGTTGCTCATGATACACCAAATCTGATTTGAGTTTGATGCCTCGAGGTTCTATTCTTTCCTCCGGAACATGCAAACACTTCTTGAGTTGTGATACATGGAAAACTAGAAATACGGTACTCATTGTCTCAGGTAACTCTATCTTATAAGCTACTGGACCTCTTCTTTCCAAGATCTTGTATGGTCCTATGAATCTAGCGGCAAGCTTTCTTCTGACTCCAAACCATTTCTTCTTCATTGGCGTGACCTTCAGATAAACATAGTCACCAACTTCAAACACAAGGGGTCTCCTTCTTCTGTCTACATAACTTTTCTAACGTGATTGGGCCGCCTTCATATTTTGTTGAATAATATGAACTTTCTTCTCGACCTCTTCTACAAAGTCAATGCCATAATACCTTCTTTCTCCTAGCTCGACCCAATTCAGTGGTGTTCTACATTTTCTACCATACAAAGCTTCGAATGGAGCCATCTTGATGCTTTCTTGATAACTATTGTTGTAAGCAAACTTAGCTAATGGTAACCATGACTCCCATGAACCCCTAGAAGACAATACATAGGCTCTTAACATATCCTCTAGAACAACATTCACTCGTTCAGTCTGACCATCTATCTGAGGATGATAAGCGGTACTATGAATCAAACTAGTTCCCAAGCCTTTGTGCAAATGTTCCCAAAAGTGAGCCATAAACTGTGGCCCTCTATCAGATACTATAGTCTTTGGTATGCCATGCAACCTCACAATTTCTACAATATACTTCTCAGCATATTGAGGTGGTCGATAAGTTGTCTTGACAGGTAAGAAATGAGCGGTCTTGGTAAGATGATCCACAATCACCCAAATCGAATCATGTCCCTTTTGATTAGTGGGCAAACCCAAGATAAAATCCATACTTATATCATCCCACTTCCAATTAGGGATGGACAAAGGTTGCAACAAACTGGCAGGTTTCATATGAATAGCTTTCACTCTACAACACGTGTCACATCTGGCAACATAGGTTGTAACTTCTTTCTTCATTTTGGTCCACCAATAACGAGGTCTTAGTTCTTGATACATCTTACTACTTCTTGGATGGATAGATAGCTTAGAAAGGTGAGCTTCATCCATGAGTTTATTCCTAAGCTCTCGATCCTTGGGAACCACAAGACGGTCGTCAAACCACAACACGCCCTATTCATCCACTCTAAAGTGCTTAGATGGCTTTTCTTTTATTTTCTCTTTGATGTGGAATATTCCCTTGTCTATTTTCTAGCCTTCTATTATCTTACCCTCCAAGGAACAACTAATCTGAATACTATGTAACATAGTAGGATGCATCAGATCTAACCCATCTTCAAGTAATGGCCGCACATTCAAGCAATGTGACTTTCTATTCAAAGCATCTGCCACTACATTGGCCTTTCCAGGATGATACTGCACATTCAAGTTATAATCTTCGATCAATTCTAACCATCTCTGCTATCTCATGTTCAGCTCTAGTTAGGTAAAGATGTACTTGAGACTCTTGTGATCTGTGAAAATATTGCACACATTACCAAGTAGATAATGTCTCCAAATTTTTAGGGCATGCACAATTGTAGCAAGTTCAAGATCATGTGTCGGATAGTTGATATCGTGCTTTCTCAATTGACGTGAGGCATAAGCAATGGCTCTTCCTTCTTGCATAAGAACATAGCCCAATCCAGTTTTTGATGCGTCGCAAAACACATTAAATTGTTTCTCAATGTCCGGTTGTGCTAGAATAGGAGCAATGGTCAACAGTTTCCGCAAGGTGTGGAAAGCTGCTTCACACTCCTCTGTCCACACGAACTTGTGATCTTTCTGTAGCAGACTTGTAATTGGCTTGGCAATCTTCGAGAAGTCTGGTATGAAATGGCGATAGTAACCAGCTAATCCTAAGAAACTTCTAATCTCAGGAACTGTGGTTGGTGCCTTCCAATCCATAACCTCTTGCACCTTACTTGGGTCGACTGAAACTCCATTTTCTGATAGAATGTGACCAAGGAAAGGAACTTTCTTCAACCAGAATTTGCACTTGCTAAACTTAGCATACAACTTATGATCTCTAAGTCTGGTCAAGACAATTCTCAGATGTTCTTCATGATCCTTCTTGTTCTCAGAGTACACCAGAATGTCATTAATGAACAAAACCACGAACTTATCTAGTTCTGGCATAAAAACTATATTCATCAAAAATATAAAGTATGCAGGAGCATTTGTCAAGCCAAAGGACATGACAAGATACTCATACAAACCGTATCTAGTGGAAAATTTGGTTTTTGTTATATCTTGGGGCCTAATCTTGATCTGATGATAATCGGATCTCAAATCTATCTTGGGGAACACCTTAGCCTTGGCTAACTAGTCAAATAGAACATCAATATGAGGCAAGGGATACTTATTCTTGATGGTTACAGCGTTAAGTGGCCTGTAATCTACGCACATTCTCAACGTGCCCTCTTTCTTGTTCTTCACAAACAAGGCGAGACATCCCCATTCAGACTTGCTTGGCCAGATAAACCCCTTTTTTGATAACTCTTCTAGTTGCTTCTTTAGCTCAACTAATTCATCTAGAGGCATCTGATAGGGTCTCCATGAAATCGGAGCTATTCTGGGGATTAACTCAATTCCAAACTCAATATCCCTATCTGGTGGAAGACTAGGTAACTCATCTAGGAATACATCTAGAAACTCACACACTATCGGAATCTGATGAATAGGAATAACTTCAGTAGCACATGTCACACTTATAAGGTCTGTTCTCCGAGGCAATGGTACTTGGAAAGTACCCTCACCTAGGGGATCCTTGTGGGTAAGTACCTGACTTCCTGTATCTATAACTGCTCCCCAATCCTTCATCCAATTCATCCCTATAATGACGTCCAGAACTAGTCCAGGCATAACTATCAAGTTCACCCGAAACTTTCTGCTACCTAATTCAAGGGTTGCCCCTCGAACCATCCGATTGGTCAAAACATCAGCCCCCGCTGAACTTATATGGTAACCATAACCCAATTCTATGCATAGTTGTTCATGTTTCTATGCAAATGATTGACTCATAAAAGAATGCGATGATCTAGAATCAAATAGAACAACTGCAGGGTTTTGGTTGATAGGAAACTTACTAGCGATTATGGGCTCTCCCTCAGGAATCTCATCCACAGTCGTACTATGCACCCGAGCAGTATAGGTCTACTGCTTCTTCTTTGGTGGATAAGGACAGAACCTTGAGAAGTGGCCGGGTTGATCACAATTATAGCAGGGTCCCCTTACTGTATCAGTAGACCCCACAGCTCCCTTGGAACTACCCTGTACCCCAGTTGCGGCTACCTTGTTGGACTGCACTGCTATCTTGTAAGGCTTCTGTGGTCCCCTGAAATTCTGACCTCTCTGCTGTGGTGGCCTGAACCTAGCGCCAGGTGCGGAGGGACAATAGGGAGGATGACCTCCCGTAGGTGCTCTTGCTTGGGATGGACCACCTTCTAGGGCTCTTTTGTGAGCCTTGGCTGTGGTACTGGCGTTGTTGTTCTTTTCCTGCTTTAGACAATCACTGATAAAGTCATTGAATATAGCGCGGGTGTTGGTACCCACATGCTTCATCATCTTTGGATTGAGTCCTCTCTTGAAACTGGCAATTCTCTTAGCATCAGTGTCAACCATGTCGGGAGCATAACGGCACAAGTTGTTGAAAGCATGCAGATATTGCGTCATGGTTTTGGTGCCCTGATTCAATGCCAAGAACTCTCCCAACTTCATCTCGGTCAGGCTGGGGGGATATAAACTCCATAGAAGGCCTCAGCGAACTCTCTCCATGTAATCTGAGCATTTGGAGGGAAGGTGGTGCGATGGTGCTTCCACCACATTCTAGCTGGTCCTTACCACTGATGTGCAGCATACTCAGTTTTCAATACCTCAGTCATCCTCAACACACGGAATTTATCTTCCATAGTGTTGATCCATTCTTCATCATCGAGTGGTTCTGTTGCTTCCTTGAATATTGGCGGCCTAGTGTCCATAAAATCTTTGAAACTATTGTACTGATTCACCCCATTGCCACCACCCTAATTGTTACCACACTGAACATTGTTGGCGATGGTACGCAGAAAATCCTCTATGTTCTTCTGGGATTATTCCGTGTTGCGCTGACTCCCAAGCAACTATGTGAAGAACACCTCTGGGGTGAGCAGGGGAGGAGGTGGCAAATGTAGTTCATGGGGGGCTCATTGTTGTTGATGTGGTTTCCACCACCACCACCACCGGTCCCAGCACCATTAGCACTAGTCTCAGCGGCCTCATAAGTGGTACAGTGAGTATTTGTCATCTGCATATTTCGGCAACAAGTAATGGTTGAGTGAAGCTATAATAATTGTGAGTGAATGAAAAATTATGATGAACTAAATTTAGTGGAGAGAATAAATTCATACAATAAAACAGAGGTACAATAATCGCATCCCAATTAAAACAACATCACTAATTTAATTACTTCAAAGGCAAACATCGCGTCCATACAACCAAATTGCTAGCATATATACACTAGACTTTTATGCGTTCAGATATCGCATTACTTGCCAAGTTCCACTCACATGCTAAGTCTCATAAGTTCGAAGCAAGATACATTAGGTTACATGCCAACAAAAGAAAGGTCATCGCGACAGGACCTAAACACTAGCGCATGGAAACTAGCCTACTCCTCAGGGCCATCGTCGGGGTCGGAGACGTCACCATCGCCCCTAGGTGAAACTATAGGCTTGTCCTCATCCTCGTTGTCGATGTCCATGCCAGCGGCGTCTGGAGGAGCATATGGGCCAACCCCATTGTAGAGCGCATGAAACTCCTCATGCAGGTTGACGTTCTACTCCTCTAGCTCATCGACCCTCTGTAGTAGAAGGTCCCTCTTGTCCCAGGCTTCATTCCTTTCCTGAACCAACTATCCAATCATGCGGTCTGCATTATTGTTGGCCTAGGTCAATGTATGCACCCGCTGCATAGCTCTATCACCTCTCTCTACCGCCTGGTCCTGCTGTAAGCTCATATCAGCCAACTGCTCCTGCAAACTAGCTATAGCACATGCCTGCTTCTTCTTCTACTTTCTTACCTTGAGCTTATCATGACTACGTAAGCCAGTCAAAGTCTAGTAGGTACTCTCAAGACCCTGATACGCTCTGATAGCGGCAAACATAGCACTCATAGCATGGTTGTCGCTAGCTTATCCCTTAGCTAGACCTCTGACCAAAGCACTTCCCTAAGGCGGAACCCAAATAGCATCATGAGGATCATCCCTAGGAAAGGTGCCAGCTAGAGCTGCTGCAAGCTCACTGGGAAATCTGCTCATGATGTCCCTGATGACACGGAAAGCCACTCCCTCTACACCCTCAATAGGAGTGTGACCCTCAAACTCCAAGTGCCAACCATCCCATTCTAGAGCATCCCCAAGAGCAGGAACTATGATCTCTACCACTGCAAGTCCATCCTCTACTAACTGGCTCTCATTCCAAGAGTACACCGGCTCTTGACCCTCTAGGTACCCCACATCATGGAGCACTCTCCAAAGCAAGGTTGGCATGCCAAACTCGCTCAAGAAGGTGTCTATGGTGCGGTGCTCCCTCAGGGCCAATGGACGTCGAGGTGCTCTTCCTCCGGTGGACTTATGGGCGGTCTGCTTCGTGCGGGCCATCTGTAGCAAAATTTCTTTTATTACTCTATGGGAACATATTTTAGGTGATGCAACTTTTATCAAAATGAGATAATCAATTTATAAGGGGAGGAATGCGTGACATGAATGAAATGCACAAGTAATATAATGTATGTATGTGTCGTACGTTCTCACAAACTTATGAAATAAATAATTTCTAGCGATGAATTCGGTGGCATACAAACGATCTCTCAAATATGTATCTAATACGTTCTACATGATAACATTGTTATGTACCTGCAGAAGATTCATTTCAGCCCAATTCCCAATGAATGCATAAAAGCAGTAAATTTTATCTATACGCTCTACACGAATCCCTAGATACGTGTACAATGATAGTAACTACCTGAACCATCGTCCTATTGATGGCATCGCCTCAACAGACGGAATACCCGTACATGAGATGCCTTTGTAAAACATGCGTAGAACATGTAATTACTCCAGCATCATATAAGCATTCACCCTAGATCGGCGGTGTATCCGATCATGCTCTCACAACTCACACTTACCGAGGCATAGAGGCAGTTGATCCATACACTACCACTCAAACAAGTGGCACTCATACAATAGCACGCCGTATGCACAACGAAAGAGAAATATGATGCAAGAACCCCAAGTCAGTACTTAATTAAGCCACCTAGAGTCCTTAACTGGGCATAAAGGATATGACCACTAGCACACTTTTTAGTTTGGAAATCACGTTTTTCAAATGCCTTTTTGTTTTAAATACACTTGTGAACAGTACACACGCTAAACCATGCTCTGATGCCAGCTGTAACAGAACCGACTAATTATACGAAATTAAGTAAGAAAATCATCCGCTAGAGCAGACGATTTAGCAAACTTAAGCCCGTATAACCCGGTAGTCCATGAAATCACGAAGGATTTCAAACCAACTCACATACCAGCCAAGATCGTAATAAGTTTAGCGGTTACCATCACATATTACATAAAAAGTTTGCATCATAGGTACATCAGAGTTTAAACATAGTTATTACAAAACGAGTTCAAATAGAAGTAGCGGAAGCCATTTGTTTAAACCACACACACTCACACAGAGTTCAAATACAGTGCCAGCTAATGATCATCTCCAACAAAAGCATCAGACGAGACGTAAGGAATGCCCATGCCCATGGTCCTAAGCATCACCCATCGCAGGATAAAGGCAGTTGATGCAGTAGCCATAATACATCTGCCCATCTGCAACAAGTGGGTATAAAACCCTGAGTACGAGAAGGTACTCAGCTAGACTTACCTGACATAACCGAAAATAAAGTGACACCAAGGATTATGAAGGGCTTTATAGTAGGGTAGCTGACTCATTTGCAAAAAGAGGCATTTTTAGCATTTTAAGAACCTTTCCAAAAGCATTATTGTCAAGTTAATTATTATTAACCCGTCGACTACATTTGCACCTATACTAGAGCAAGCATGTGATTAAGCAAATAATGACAACCAATGATCATTAACAACTTCCATAATGTCATATTCATTATAACTATCCAAGTGTTCCATCAACATTACTACAATGAAGTCACTCAAGTCAAGTGCTCACTATCCAGGAGCGATGACGATTCGAATCGATTCCTAACCAGCTGGTGATTTATTCCTTACACAAACCTCACTCACCCGCTAAAGTGAGGTATCGGTCACCGAGTCAACTATCCAGGAAAAAACTCAAGTTTGCCAGGAACCACATGTACCCGGGGCCCGACCGACTGCCCTTTGGTCTTATCATCGCGCCCCCATGTCCGACCACACCTGCTCTGGTACAGTGCGCTACGGGCAATCTACTCGGCCCGAATAATCTTCTAGCTTTGTGGTCAAAAGGTACTTTATTCGGCTAGCTAAATGTAAGGCATGCATTCAACATGACCTAAGGCCCAACAACGGTCGGTCCTTAATCGACATAGATGGAAAGCACTATAGTCCAAAACCTTGTAAGTCTCCGTCCGGTCTCAACTTCAAATTAACACTTAGTTATACCATGACTACATAGTTATCCAAGCAGATCTAGGTAACCACCTATAGCTCATAGGTGACAGGAAATCACCCGACTTCTACCGGTCTAAGCCAGCTAAGCATTGACTCGACTGCGAATACCAGGGTAACAAGGATATAGTATAACAAAGGTAGACAAGGTAGAATGCAGCAACGGTTGCAAACAACTCCTGAACGTAATACATCAATTAAAGTAAAGCATTTAATTAATAATTGCAAATCGGGGAGAAAAATGCTCCGGGGCATACCTCTCTCGAAGGAGCTCGGTCGGTGATCGGGGCACTCCGAAAGTTCCTCAACGTCCTCCTCGTCTGCTTCGGTCACTTCTTGCGGCTGCACCTCGAGCTGCTCCTCGGGCTCCTCGGGTATGACAACTAGGCTCTCGGTTTGTGATCCTGTATGATGCAGGTGCGTAAGTGCTTATGCAAAAGGTGCATCGGATGAAATGAACACAAGGGATATGCTTGAATGCAAGGTAGTCAACATCATCCAAGAACATGTACTACAAGCACATGTCATCTACTGCATTCTCTTCTACTACTAATATGCTAAGTCAACACATCTCATTAAATGCTTCAAAGATACACCAAAGCTTCACTAATTTCTTAATCATGCATAAAGCAACATTTGATTAAACCCTAATTAATAATAGGTTTGAATAGCAACATCTATTTTTATAGCTTAGAAAAATCTTAGAAAATTACCATAGCACACTACTACCCTAAGTAGTCTACCATTAGATTTTTATGGCATTTGGATAAATAGAATAGCCTACACAAAAATGACAAGCTTAGACCTAATTATGAGCATGAAAATACTTTGTATTATGCAAAGTGTCAAACAACAGATTTAGTATTTTTCCTAGGTTCTAAATAGTAAATAATCACTGTACAGAAATTATCACATGAATGTTTTATACAAATTTTGCTCTCTAGCAAAAATAACAAAAATCAGCCATTAAAGGCACTTGAACTACACCTCACAATTTTTCTACAGGATATGCATGGCATATATTTTTCCTAGGAAGTACATTACACAAGAAGAGTAACAAACTTGAAAGAATATTTTTCTGATCTTTCTATGATTTATTATGCCTTTCTCAAGAAAATAGCAATTTCAATGATTAAATAAAACTCCACAGAAAAGTATCTCAAAAGTGACATGCAATATTTTTATCATGTAGATCTGGTGACAAGAAGCACAACAAAATTTGTTGCACCATTTTTGGAGCAATATAACTGGAGATATACATTTTACAAGCTTTTTAAATCAATTTTTGAATTCATTTTCTTTAACACTAAAATTTCCCCCAACCCAAAACCGCTAGGTGCACCTGGTGCAGTGCACCTAGAGGGGCTGCCAGGCGGGACCCTTGGTCAAACTAGGCCCACGCGTCAGCTGGAGCCGAGCAGGGCTGCCGCTGACCGGCCGACGCTTGCTGCCGGTGAGCTTGCTGGCGGTGAGGTCACCACCAGGGGCTCTCCGCGACGAAGTGGACCTGATGCGCCAAGAACGGGCATGGGAGAAGCTCGAAAGGAAGCTTGGTGGCGCGCATGGTGGATCAGAGGCGCGACTCGTCGGTGGTACACCGACTCTGGCCATGGCAGAGCGTGGGGAGACGCGCACGAGCTTCGTGACGGCAAGGCGGTGCTCATGCATGCGAAGAGAAGGAGAGAGGTGGAGTGGAAGCAGGCTGTCTGCGCATTGCCAAGCTCCAGCGAGGAAGAGCTTACTCCGGTGAGGAATTACCGGCCGGAGAAGACTTACCCCAGCGAATTGCCGTGAGCACCGGTTGCGAAAAGTGGAGGCGATGCTACTAGCGAGATGGAGATGGCTCTGGCGCACTTGAGCGGCCAGAACGGCCAACTCCATCGAGCGGCTGGTTTGGGCGGTGGCAGATGCGAGCGCTATGGCTGCTGCTAGCGCTGGCGGAGGTGAGAGAGCGAAGTGGAGGAGCGAGGAGGAGCGCAGCGCGGTCGGGCAGATGAAGGCGCGACAAGAGGGGCGCAAGGCAGGCCGGGGCTACCGCGCAGCGTGCTCGCCGGTGCATGGTGGCCACGCGGCGCGTGCGCTCTGACGCGGCCGAGCGCATGCGCAGCGGACGGGCGCAGTGCACGGGAGCAGGGGCGCGGCGCAGAGCAGGCCGGGCCGGCCTGTGCGGCTAGGCCGAAAGCGAGGCGCGCGGCCCATTTAATGAAAAATGTTCTTTTTCAAATTCTTTTCAAATCCTTTTTCATTCAAATGAAATTTTGAACTATTTCAAAGCAGTTTCAAAAGTTGGTGTAAAAATGAAAGTTGTTCCATTCTTCAAGATCTACAATTTTGCTTTTATGACCAAAGTTAAATTCCAAATAGATTTTGAATTACAAAATAAAATTGATATTAATTCAAAACCCTAATTTTGGGAGAATTATTTTAAAAGCATAATTTTGGCAAAACTTTGAATATAAACTTTGCTCCACATTGCATCCTAAATATTTCCATGTTAATTTAGTGATCAAAACAAGAAATCATGGCATCCAAACATGAGCATGGCATTTCATAGTGTTTTAAACATACTGAATTTCAATCAATTTAAGCACCACATGAAATGATACTTCATTTCTTTCGAAATGAAATGCATGAATGATGCTTATGCATAAGGTGATGATGATTATGCTCATAGGATGGAATGTTAGTGCATGCTTAACACCGAGGTGTTACACACGCGACGTGATCGAGTTTAGGATCTGTATGTGCACCCTTTATTTCGAGTTGCCTGCACTACAATCCTACAAATCTTTGTCGTCGCCTAGTACCTATGCCTTCGATCTGTTTCTAAATAGCAAGCTAACATGGTCAGTGTCTCTATGTCCGTAGCTTTTTCTTTTGTGTTGAGCTTGTACTGACGTAATCTACATCTTAGCAACCACGTTTTCTATTGTCAAATATCTCTGAATTTTATAATTTAAATAGTAATATGATTAATATGCATGCAACTAATTTTATAATTAACGGCAACATAAGCATGATACTCTGATGTTTTATACATGTAAATATTAATTTGCTTAATTGCTATCACCGTGTTTTTGAACTATAAATTGTTTAGCATATACCCACACCATAAGCAGTTCGAGTAGGTGTTTCACCTGTCATTTTATTTGGCAAAGTTAGTGTTTAATTTGCTTAAATATACAACAATATTTAAAAGTAAAATATGACTAGATTTAACTTGGCTTTTAAATTAAATTAAGATTTGTCTAATCTGAATTAAACTTCTCTATGATTTTGTTTAACTAAAATAAATCAAGCTTGTAGTTGTTTCTTTTATAATATAAAACTCTCGATAGTCGCTACTTTTTAACGATAGTTTCGTTCTCGTTGTTTCTTGTGATCTTGTGACCGTAGAATTAGTTCTCTTTTAGTACGTTGTTTTTTCTTGAGTGGTGTACTGTTCTTAGTTACATTTATTTGTTGCTTGTATGTTTGCCTATGTGTGGTGCTTGATATGAGTAGAACGAGAACCGTTTGTGAGCGCTGAAGATTAGAAGGTGGTGATAACCAAAAGCAAAGTATGAGAGTTTGAGCAAGTGTTAAGGCAAGTATAGCATGGGATCCTCCTTGTTACCTATTCACCTTTAATCATTTAATTCATATTGCATGTGTCAACCTTGTTGCCAATAAGGATATCCTAGATATTAGATATCTTGTACCTTGATATCTATGGGGTATTGCATTGGGTAGTTTGATGATAGTGCTCAACTACAACCATGATCTTGTAACTTGACTAATGGTATATGCAATAAACATTAAAAGATGCTTTTTAGCAACATGGAACAAGGGGGCTAGAGCATTGGGCTATTTTTATGGTGCTCTAGATTCCTCTCCCTAAGGACTTATCTATAAGCGATTATTCGGGACTTATAGTACAATTGTGAGGGCTATATGGCTCTGGCTTTAGCTCAGTATGAGGACCTTTTCTAGCTTATTAGAGGTTACCTTTATTGGTGTAAGAATGGCTTGACGAATCAGGTATAGGACAACCTCTACTCTTATGTGTATAGCCGTGATGGAATTGCGCCATTCGATAGGGGGTTCCTATATCTGTTTGCCAAGTGAATCTAATGGCCCTAACTTGTTAGACGAACCTTTGAAAGGCTTCGTAGTGAACCCTGCCGACCTTCTTTGGTAGTGGGTCAAGAGGCTGATCATCTTGGGCAAAAGGGTAAATCACAACTTATAGTGAAAGTGTACAATCTCTGCTGAGTGTAAAACTGGTATATTAGCTGTGCTCACGGTCACGAGCAGCCTTGGAACCCTTACGGAATAGATGATGAACACTGATGATACTAATGATAAAGATGCTCATTAATGATTACTATTTATGCTATTCATTATTCATGTTTACCTAATCATGTGTTTATATGGGCTTGTGAATAAACTTGTTGCCACCCAATTGCTAAAACATGACTCATTAAAAGCTAATCGCAGTTAAACCCGTATCAGTCTTTTGAGCCTCATGAACCCCGTGTTATATTTGTTGAGTATGACATGTACTTACACTTGCTTTACTTTTTAAATCTTTGGATAAAAATCCTGGATGGGTACCAGATTGCTAGTCTGGAGGAATTAGGCTTGTGATCAACCAGTCAGTTGTCCCTGTAGAATTGGAGTCTTTACCTAAAGATCAGAGTTGTCTTTCCACTGTTTGATATCTAAGGTTATATTCTCTATACTAAGTACGTCATATATTGAGCATTGTCTATTGATATTACCCTTATTTGTAGCTATATGTGAGATTTGACTTCCTGGGCTCACATATGGTGTGTATCTGGTTTTGTTCTTAAAACCAGGTGCCATAGTTTGTCCACTGATAGGGGGAGCATTTGATGCCTTTAATGGTTATGACCCCTATGTGGTGGCCACATGATGTCTCCTTGCTCTTTTATTGCCTATTTTCTTAAAAATTAATTAAGCCTATGGCAACATTATTTTAGAAATGAGAGCTTGAGTGAGGATGACTCATACCGGTCCCAATTGGTGTTTAGTTGCTTCTCTTTGTGGTTGGGACTTGGTTGGGTGTAGGTTCGGCGAAGACAAATTTCAGATTTGAAGACTGGAGGGCACTGGATCGGTCATTGGACAGGTACTATTCGTGTGGCGGTGCCAGCCCAAACATGGTAAAAATTCACTGCGGTCACCGCCACTACTGGTGTACACCGGACAAGGCCTGGTGGTGCACCGCCCTTATCACCACTGCTTGCACAGTGTCTGTCCAGTGCCAATTTGAAATGCGCAGTAACTTATTCTATCACGTCGGGCCCAGTCATAAGTCGCCTCCTTCCTTCTTTTTTCACTCTGCGCCCATGCTCGACTCCAAATCCACCCACGCCTGCCTCCATACGCCGGTGCCCTGCTCTTCAACCCTAGCTGTTGTGTGCCGCATTCTCTTCAATGCCATGCCTCACTCCCCCATCTATTCGCTCGCACGCGTGCGCTCCCGTTTCCTCGCCACTACTGCCCCTGCAACCCTAACCATCACCACATGCTTGCCATCTTCAGCCGCCATTCTTCTTCCTCGCCTATGTAGCATTGTCTTGCCCAAGTGGCGCCGTGTGCCCACACCCTTGGCTACTTTCCTGCATGCATCGCCCTCGAGGAGCACTGCCTATCCATGCACCCCAAGAGGTCGTGCTCATCACCTTCGCTTGAACCTAGCCAAAGCTCTCTACTTAATCTTCTTCAGCAACTATGTGCAGTGCCTCTGTGTGTGCGCTTGCCATTAGGTGTTTTCTATGACCAGCAGCTGAGCATCCTTGGTGAGCACCTTCCTCGCCTTGCAGTTGTCTGATAAAATGCCTCAATGAAATCTTCTTGCTGTTTTGCTCATTCTCCTCTATCTTTCTCTTGGCAGTTGATGTGTGCAGCCCTCGTGACTCCTTCCCTTTGCTGATTGGTCATTGGATCAATGTGTGTTAGGTAGCAAAGCCCCTCGGTTCATTTTCTTATCCTCTATGCTTTGCTTCTAATAGGACACTCTTCCCTCTAGAATTGTATATGCGTATATATTTCTCTCTATCCTATGTATAGTAGTGTCAGTTGCTTGAGGTAGTGTGGTCCGTGGTCAGTGGCAGTGAACTCAGGGCCAAGCCCGTGAGTACGGAATAGAGGCCAAGCATCTTAAGTGATAGTTGGGTAGGATGACTTGAGTCAAGGGGAGCTCTATTGGTTGACAGTGGTTTTCTAACAGTTGTGTATTGTGTCAGTTGATCTTGCAGAGAGTCAGGGGGAGTTTTTTAGTGGTAGCTATGGCACACTCTAAGTGCACTGGTCCTATGCACCCTGCTAGTGGGGGGTGGTGACGGTCAGGACCCTCGTCATCCACCGAGGGACAAGGGCAAGGCGAAGGTGATTGAGCAGATGAAGAAATGGAAGAGGCAGCACCAAGAGGTCAAGTAGGCACTAGCAACGGCAGCAGCTTATCTATGGTGGCTCTTTGTGCATTGGTCCTAGAGCTTTGAGACTCAGTAGTCAGAGCAGCAGACATAGATGCCTTAGCCTCATTGGTCGTCTCGTGCATGCACCACTATGCACCCGACGTCGAGTCAGCGTCAGTAGGAGCAGCCCAAGGATCCTGAGGAGGACTTGACTCTAGACCACCCAGACGATGCTTCAGAGAGCATGATAAGTAGGATCTTGAGTAGGTTTAGGATGACCCTTGCCTAATTGAGCTTTGTACAGCCACAGCCGGGCGTGTCCATTGTTTCTGAAATGTCTTGCTTGAGGAGTGGCTACCTGCACAAAGAGAGGAGCATGCCTCAGCACCGTTCAGCATGACTATACAGGAGTTGTTCTACAGAGCATAGAGGCTTGAGTGAGTTGGTTTGAGGCCCCATAGAATCTTGGACTTGGCCTATTCGAGGAGAGCAGCAGGCACTCATGAGATTTCATAGTGTATCACCTACTTGCTAGGACTATAGAAACCGATTTGCAGAATAGGTCTATACATGGATGAGTGGGTCAGAGTCTTCTACGCCATAGTTTGGGTTGACCCAAGCCATGAGTTTATTCAGTTCCATTTCGAGGGTGAGACCTATAGGATCTTAGCTTCTAAGATCAGAGAGCTATACGGTTTTCCAGAGACACCAGTGAGACTACATAGTTTGTGCTATGGTGCAGCTGACCCTCCTCGATGCCCTCACATCAGGATATAGACACTGGCTTCTCACGTGGCAGTGATCTTTCTTCCAGTGTTTGACAAGGGGTCTAGATGAGGTCCGAGGGATATGACCTGTCTAGCTTAGGTGCTTGAGAAGCGATGAGGAAGGCCTTGCTACCATGAGTTGGTTTCAGAGAGGCCTTGACATACCTACAGCAGTGGTTTCTTGGTGCACTTGTTTCTCACACTATGTTCGACATGGTTGACTTCCTTTTGTGTGAGATTGAGGATACAATGATGGATGGATGCAGAGCTCATCATCAGCTTCCCTATGCTCACTACATGTCACATATCTTTGAGAGGCTGATCCACCACCCTCAGCACATCATGACTCGTGACACTCACACCAGAGCTTTTGGGACTTATAGGCCAGTTGCCCTTGGGACATATGAGCGACACAGATAGATTGAGCCTATTGAGCAGCCCAAGACAGTGGACCCTTAGGATGAGTCAGTCCGTGACACTGAGCAGGAGTATGGTGGAGCTTATGTTGATGACTTTGATGATGATGAGGATGAGCCACCAAAGTTGACACGAGCACCTCCACCTCCTCAACCCCACGACCACGAGGCTAGTGGTTCCCGCTCTGCTCCACCAATTCATCTAGCGATAGACCCCACTCTGGCAGCTCTACTTCAGCAGGTGATCTCTGAGTAGCAGAGACAGGCTACCAAGATTCATAGGATAGAAGTCGAGTAGGCACGATGTGAGGCAGAGGCACGTACCAAGCAGGCTAGGCTAGGCTAGCAGATGTTCACCTTGTTTGAAAATATCTAGGCTCAATAGGATTCATTCTAGGAACGGATGATTGCTAGTGAGGCACAACACTTTCACTACTTTGAGCACATTTTGTAGCAGACAGGCATCTCACCTCCACCGCCTCTAGTCCAGATAGCGCTCCTACAACGGTTCACTAGGTTTCTCTAGCCCTAGCTATACAATACAATGTACTTTAGGGCTAGATCTTCCCCTAGGTGTCTCTGATTCACCCCCACTACACTCAACTTCTCCTCTCCAGTAGCTCAGGGTGTGGATCCGAGGATTATCAGCATGTCTCAGACTCTTTTGCTTATAGCTACTCAGACACCATCGGTGATCGTGGTGACTACATCAGCTCAGACTTCTCAGACAGTCTCCGCCACACATAGCCAGGTCATATGAGAGTCTTCACAGGCAGTGCTGACCACTCTAGCTCCTGTGCTACCTACAACTCCACCTCACACAGGCACTGACGACACTCTTCCTTCCTCAGTTGCCTTGTCTGACTTACAGTAGCAGGCAGTCCTAGTGAGTCAGCCTCCTCCACCTACTACTTTAGAGGCTCCTATGATAGTGCCAGTGACAGTTGTAGCTACAGCGCCCGTTGGTTAGCTAGAGAGACAGAGTTCAGGTTTAGACTTTGACTATGACCAGTTTGAGCTTACACCGCGCACCTCTACATCTAGCACTACTACACCTACCCCACCTCATGACCCTTAGGATTTGGTGCTTGACGCCAAAGGGGGAGAGGGTGAGAGTATGTGAGATAGGGGGAGAGCTTGTGAGAAGGATTTGATATCTTTGTGTGCTACTCCCATATTTTGTTGCATGCATGTTTACATTTCCACTATGCAGTGTATTATATGTGTGCTTGCATGTGTGGTACTTTGTGAGACATGTTGATTTCTTGTTATATTTTTATATCATGTCTCTTTGTTGCTCGTTTATTATGCTTCTGCCATACTCCGATGTTAAACGAGCACTTACTTTCTTGTACTCGCGCTTAGTTTTTATATATTGAGTACATGTTGTGGACTTGGTATGCATTAACTTGGTCTAACCCCTTTGCTCTTATTGCCACAAGTTCATACAAACCAAGCGGTTGAAAACCTCAAATCTCTCTTTTACACATACTCAAGTTAGCCTTCCAAGCATCACACTTGGTTTACCTACAAAAGGCGGCACGCCCCTACACTAGGGAGAAGTGACCTCTCTCCAAAGAACCATTCTTGACACTCACTTGAAATATCTTGATTGATTGATCTAAGTGATGAACTTAACTTGATGATTAACCTTGAATCCTTCTTTAAGTCCTTTTCTTTCTCCTTATTTAAGTCCTTTTCTTTCTACCAAATGATCTTCAACAAGCACTAGAACTTAAACTTCATCTTCATCTTGAACTTGGTCTTGATCTTCAATTGACTACCAATTGTGTGCCAAGTACACTCCACAATCAAATGGCCTTGTACTCTTTGCTTGCCATGCTTCTAGATCATCTCAAAACCAAACTTAGGTGCCTCAATCATGTATAAACATGTTTTCAACTTGAGGGCCTTTCAATCAAAGTGACTCTTGATCAATCCAATAGATGTCACTTTTCTGGCAGATTCTGTACTCTTCAAAGAAAACTCTATATCTCTCAATGTACAGATCTACATACCATGAGATTTGGTGAAGATGTGGTTCACTAAGTCATCTAGTATCTATAAAAATTTGGGCTTCATTTGACTTCTATATTGCTACCAGATTTTAATTCTTCCACCACTACTACATGATGAAAACTGTTATACTATAGCTGACAAGATCTACTCCAAAACCGAAGCATCTCTTATCCAATTCTCATAAAATTTGTACAACATCTTATACCATAAGTATAGAGCATGCATGCCAAATTTCAAGCCAATCCAAATAGATTGGATCACTCAAACTCAGACTTGATCACAACTAGCTCAGTTTTTCAATTATAGGACAGATTTTAACCAATTGAGCTATACTTCTTCCAATTGAATCAAACTTGAAATCAACTTGTTTGAATACTTTCAAAAGACATATATCTATTCAATCCACTTATTAAAAGTCATCTCATGAACTTATGCAACTCAAATCAATCCAAACTTGATTACTAATCAATTTATCCATTCAATCATCTCATAGCAAGTAACATATGCATATATTTTCAATTCAACCAACTCATATGCACCTAAATGAAATGATCAACAAGAGATATACCTTGGTTAGCTCATGATCATTCAATTAGCAAGCTTCAACTCAAATAATTGCAAACCATCAATTATTCCAATAAATCACCAACAACTTGACACAGTGCACTTGTATGTTGATAGCACTTGGACTTCACTTACTTATCATGGCATTGGGATAATGATTATTGCTTTTCAATACTTGGCTCAATCATGTGATCAACAAAATAAATTTCACTTGAACCAAGTCTCTAATGCCAATGGTACCTACACACAATCATGAACTTTTTGATGGTACCCAAACTAGTTTGGGTCCTCTCAAGTTTGGAGCAACATACTTAGGCATTGCCTTACTATGAATAGCGGGATGTTTTACAATAGCCACCAATGAGGTACCATTACCATCCTTCCTAAGCAAAGAATCATCATTAATTGAAATAAGCTTAGGAGTATTACCTAGGGGACATGAGTTGGCCATGTGTCCCCTTTCTCGGCATGAGTAGCAAACTCTCTTTGAATGAGCCTTTTCTTCCTTGTTCATGTGTTGCTTCTCATTGCCTTGCCTATCATGAGTTGCTTGAGCCTTCTTCTCAACTTGGTAGGACACTTCGAGGCAAAGTGTCCCATATCTCCACACTTGAAGTACTTGATGTGAGCATAATCTTTCTTCTCATCTTGAGTCTTGCTTATCATCTTGGCATCTTGAATAAGCATTGGATGCCTTGCTCTTCCACCCCTTCTTGTTTTCTTCCTCTTCATCATCAAGTCACCACCATCTTCAAGATTGATCTTGATTTGCTCTTGGGGTATCTTTTCTTGCTCGACTTGTGGCTTTGGTTGAGGCTCTTCTTGTTGCTTCACCACTTGCTTGGTTGGGCACATACAGGTAAGATGACCCCATGTGCGGCACTTGAAGCACTTGACATGACTGAGCCTTTCTTCTTCTTTCTTCAACTTGAGCTTCTCAAGGTTGGGGCAACCCTTTTCAAGATGTCCCATTTCATGGCATTTGTAGCACATGGAATGAGAGAGCTTCTTTTGTAGTAACTTCTTCATCCTTCTTTCTCTTTTTTCTCTCACCCTTTGGCATGCTCTTGTCGAAGCCAAGGCCAGTCACCATACTTTCTTTGATTTGTCAACATGTGCTCGAAGGTGACTTTGGTGTTGTAGCACCTCTCTAACTTGTTGCTCAATATCTTCACTTCTCATTTGAGCTCATTGTTCTCCTTCAAAATGTTAGTCTCACAAGACAGAAGTAGAACAAGCATCTATTTGTAAAGAATATGGTATATCTAACAAATCATCACAAGAGGTGGATACATACTTCTTCCCTACATCACAAGGGTTAGTAACAAGATGTGATTGATCAATTGACCCATGTGATGAGCTCTCATTATTTTTAAGTTTATTTATAAATACTTTAATGAGAGAAGCATGTTGTTCTAATGATTCTTCATGAGATGCAAGAAGTTTCTCATGAGTCAATTTTAGCTCACCATGTGAAGATTTAAGAACATCAAGTAAGTGCTTATGTTCTTCACATGAGTTCTTTAGAAATGAGTTTTCATTTTCCAATTTTAATGTTTTAGCTTTCTTATTTTCTAAAGACATGGTCATATTAGCAAGTCTACTAACAAGCTCATCATATGAATCAACATGATCAACCACATTAGCATTAGATACCTTAGTGTCACCTTGTGACATGAAGCAATGTGGTGATGTTGGAGAGCAGAAGCATCACTCTCATAGCCCGAGCATGAGCCACCATCATCATCAAGTGTGCATAAGAATCATCAAGTGCATCACTTGTGGCATCATCATCAATCTTGTCAAGTGAACTTGAGGTAGAATCATCATCACCATCACTTGACCATGAGGTTGATCAATCTTCCACAATCACCAAATTGTGGTCATGCTCGACACACTCATGCACCTCCTCCTTAGGCTCTTCCTTCTTGAACTTGCCATCATCCCATGTGGAGGAATCACCGAAGGTGTACTTGATTGATTTCCATATCTCACAAGTGGGTCCCACGTAGTTTATCCTTTTCATCAAATCAAAGCTCAAGGCATCTATTAGATAACAACAAGCATGTGCATCAAGTTCAAAGAGAACCTTTTGAGCTTCGGTTAGATTTCTATGGTCCAAGACATGAGTGAGACCACTAGTGACAATCCACCAAAACTTATGTCCCTATGCATGAAAATAATCAAGCATGTGATTTTTCCAAAGTGCAAAGTTTGTGCCATCAAAAATGTATGTGCCACAATCATCTAGCCCACTAGTTGCCATCCTCTTGGGTCACTGAAGACCAGAAATGAGAGACCTACTCTGATACCACATGTAGGGTCGAGATGGTGGACTAGAGGGGGTGAATAGTCCTTTCTAAAATTAAACGCATCGGCTAACCAAGATAAATGTGGAATTAAAACTATCGGTCTAGCCAAGACTATACCCCTCTATCTAAGTTCACTAGCACCTTATAAAGATCCTAATTAGGCAACAAAGGTGCCAGGCTAGTTAGAGCTCACCTAATCAATTCTAGAGCAAGGTCACACAAACCTATGCACTAGTACTCAAGCAGCCGGTGGAGCTCCTCCACAACTAGTGATGCACAAGCACAAAGCTCTTAAGCTCACTAGCAATGCTCAATAGCAAGGCTACACAAGCCAAATTAGAGAGCGCAAAACACTTAGCTACACAAACTAAGCAATGTGACTAACAAGGTTACTAAAACCAAATTAGACATGCAAGGGAGCTACTTCTATGCTACACAAGCAAGAAGGTAACTAGCAAGCTACACAAGCTAACTAATTACAAGAGCAACTACATAAGCACAATGTATATGAAAGTAATTACAAGCTTATGTAAAGGGTATGCAAACCAACGGGAAGACAAGGATGACACGATGATTTTTATCCCAAGGTTCACGTGCTTGCCAACATGCTAGTCCCCGTTGTGTCAACCACTCACTTGGTGGTTAGGCAGCTAACTGGCATCATCCGCCAAGCCCACATGTCAGGCACCCCAAGAACCTACCCACAAGTGAGGGTAGCTCAATGACACGCTCTACTAGAGTTGCTCTTCACGGCTCCCACGGGGTGATCACAATTCCCTCACAAATCACTTCTCTAGAGCACCGCACAATCTTCTTTGCGTGCTTCGACGGAGACCACCACCAAGCCATCTAGGAGGTGGCAACCTCCAAGAGTAACAAGCACCATCGGCTTGCAACACGATCATCTAGTGCCACTCGATGCAACCTCATGATGCAATCGCACTAGAATCGTTTTCTCACATAATCGGACGAACACTATCAAGCATATGTGAGATGGAGGGCTCCCAAGCACACCTACACAAGCCACCAAGGCTCAAGGGTGCTCAGCAACTAGCCCAAGGCTCGCCAATGCTTGGTTTTATAGCCCCTAAGAAAATAGAGCCAATGTACCCCTTCACTAGGCACTTTTTGAACTAACCAGACTCTCGTGTTGAGCTGACCGAACACGCAGGTCGGATGTTGCAGTAGTGTACGGTCAATGTTTCAATAGCATCTGAGGAAAGTTGTAATAGTGTCCGGTCGCTATTGCAGCGTCCGATCATAGAGTCTAGTCCTCAGATCAACGCCACGTGTCCCTAGCATTCAAAGCCAACCATTTGACTCCAATGGCTACTTCACTCATGCTTCATCTCCTAATGACCATACTCTCCTTTCACCCATGACTGGACTCGACTTTCCTAGAGTTCAGTCACTTCCAAAGAGTTTCCAGAGAGCTCTTTTGATGACCGGACGCATCAGGTCATCACTAACCGAACTCACCGAGCATCAGGTCACCCAACCACGTGTGTTGCCTGTCTATGAACAGTTGCATAGGCACGTCTGATTGCATGTTTTAGTAGCATCCAATTGCTATTTTAGTAGCATCTGGTCACTATTGCGTTAGCGTCCAATCACTGTTGCAGCGTCCGGTTACACCTAAAATCCTCCTTTTCAACTCAAAATTCTTCTCCTTTGCAAATGTGCCAACACCACCAAGTGAACACCACCATGTACATGTGTGTTAGCATTTCACAAATGTTTTCCAAAGGATTAGTCACTCAATTCACCATGTCACTCGATCCTAGCAATGATGCAAAGTTAGATCACTCGAGTGGCACTAGATGACCGATATGCAAGCAAGTTTGCCCCTCTTGATTGTACGGTCATCTATCCTAAACCTGGTCATCAACTTCTCTACTCATGTATGACCGGTGAAACGAAATGCCCTATGGTTATACCTTTGCCTTGCGCATTCCATTCCATCTCCTCCGATGTTGATGCAACACATGCACCAACCATATCACAAATGATATGATCCACTTCATGTCATCACGTAACTTTGTTGGTTCATCAATCTTGACCTCACTTGCTCTTCACCGTTGCTTCAGTCCATCGGCGCCAAGTCATCACTCAACTTGCCCTTCACAATTACAACTGGTCCATCAAGCCAAGTCTTGTCTTGATCTTCTCCACCTTAGTCACATGACTCCATGTCATGTCTCATATGCAATGAGCTCCTTCATCACATGTGTGAGCCTTGCAACATATCCAAGCCATCTTCACCATTATGGCATGAGTTGCTCACACACATGTACCTATGGACTAATTACCTGTGTATCTCACATAAACACATATTAGTCCACCTAGGTTGTCACTTAATTACCAAAACCAAACAAGGACCTTTCAAAGCTACACCCTTGCATGGGTGCTCCAACAAGGACTAGTGGAGAGTGGTGACTCTCTTATACCTCAGAAAAACATCACCGTGTTCCTCTCCCTCTCTTTACTTTGAGCATTTACATTTGAGAAATTCAATTCAATTCATGTCTTTATATTCTTAGAACTGCCATGCTAGAGTAGGATTGGAACCTAGGGTGCAAAACTTTTGTGTGGTAGATCATAATGAATACTTTTAGGCACAAGGGAGTGAAATAGGCTAAGTGTAGGGTTTAATTATTGCAAGAAATTTAGAATTAGCCCAATTCACCCCCCCCCTCTTGGGCATCTTGATCCTTTCAGCTCCTACTCGGAGGTCTAGCACATACGTGATACCTGGCGCTTGGCTGCCACCCACCTTCGATGGTGCCACACCACAATGCCGCCCCCTAGGGCATTCTACTAGGGCGCCTGTGGCCACAAGGCATAGTGTCCTCCACCACGGTGATCTTTGTGGACATCTTGGGCCGCCAACTCCTCAGCATTGACAATGTCTACATTGGCCTATGACCCAACTCTGACCTACCATGACTATCCCTGGATGAGTTCAATGGGGGCAACTTCATGTTTGGCACCATGCTAGACTTGACAACGATGCCACCTACAAGCTCCACCTCTACCATCTAGCATCGGATGCCTGCCTACATCCTCCCCAATGTCGCCAATAGGGTCCACGACTTCGTTGCACCACCACGAGAGATGCTCCACTTCTCCATCAATGCCGCTATCCACTGTCCTCCGCTCATGGCAGCCCGCCAGGCAATGGGATCACTGGGAGGTCCCAGACTGTACAACTACACAACTTCTACGGCTACATCGGTAATCTACTCTACTACCTCGAGTTCACCATCGACCACATGAGGGACAATATGATTAGAGCCAACCTAGTTCGCTATCATCTCCTAGATAGTCTGCATCAAAGCTATTCTACTAGGCCAAGCTTTCCCACCTGATGGTGTCAATAGCTAGGTCTTGCTTCAGCATGAGGACACGCTAAGTGGAGAAGGGGGGAGGTGTCATATGCATGATTAGAGGCCCCCAAACTAGAGTTAGAGAGCCCTAGCGAGGCCCAAAGGAGGGCGCTAGCCGGCTTCAACTAGTTCCAATGCACCATAGGGAGAGAGCACACGCCAGGAGGGGCGGCATCGGTGCCCTTGAAGCCTTCTTTGCCTAGAAGGAATTAAGAATAAATAAGGAATTAAAATAGGAGATTGGATTGAGGAATTATTGGTATTTATTAACTTGTCACTTGTTTAGTAGCCACCTATTATAAACCTAAATCTCCTAACATTACTTTACTAGGTTGTCATCCATAGTGATGATGCTAGAGATGCTTGTTGGTACTACATTGCATGACTACTAGAATAATACTAAGTAGTTCTTTATTAATTTATGTGACTAGGAAGAATATATAAATATATGAATGAAAAGGATCTGCAAGCGCACAGATAATTATACCATTGTAGCACTTCACACGGGTGTATTCCAGGTATCGTTATTTATATTTTTACCATAGGGAAGGTCTAGCATGGACATGTATTAATAACTTATACTATTGATGGAGAAGTAAACCATAACCAATATTATACTCATAATAGGGGTAAGTCATAGGATAATATATATATATGATAAGTATCGATCATTAATAATGATAAATCACTCGGAGTACTCCTTTGTATGGCATTAGCATGGTCAGGTATAATATTAGAGGAACAATTCCTAAGTCATTCTTAATTACAAGTCTAAGCATACAATGATTAGTGCAATTACACCTAGTAGTCATGGCTAAGGTTATCTTTATACCTACACATAAGGGATATTACTAAGAAAGATTAAGAACAGAGCTTGTTCTTCCTTCATAACCGGACCCTACTTGCACCTATATTCGGGGAGTGGACTATAAAGGACTCAATGGGAGTGTCACATCCGTGATCTACCACATGACCCAGAATATAGGGTGTATCCGCAGGTAAACAACATATAAGCACCATGCTTATACAATGTCAACCACCCACCCCGTATACTTTAGAGTCCGTGTTATATGAACTTATGCATAAACATAATGATAAACTAGCTATACTAAGTATATAATCAAAGTAGACGTTGAACATTATAACGAAGAACATGAATAAGATGAATACTAATATTGTCATAACAATTGTAACTAGTATATAAAAATAATGGAGGTATAAAATAGAGGGGGTACAAAGATTATACCAAACCACGCTCTTGACACAATCGGGAATCCAAGCGAAGCCTGCTTTTCTCCCTCTAGACCTAGCCTAACTAGCTATGCCCTAAAATATAGTGGAGCTCTAAGGATGATTAGGGTTTCTATCTTCTCAAATGACTTATGCCATATGCCTCAGGGGGGTGCTAGGGGCTAGTATATATAGGCCGGTGCATCCAACATGAGCCCTTAGATCAAACTGACTTAAAGGATGGTGTAGATGCAACCTAGGAGGTGGTGGAGAACCGACATAACAACGGAGGACTGATAGGTGGGCCCTAGGGGCTGGGCCCCACCTGGTGGCATCTCGCCCTCCACTTCGGTGTGGAGTCCTCTCGAGTCTTCTAGAACCTTCTGGTTTCCATTTTGCTGCGGATAAGCACAATTAAATTTGACATCTTAGTCCACCTTGATGGTTTTCTAAATAAATCCTATAGAAAATACAGATTCACCAAAACTTATGGAATTTGTTAGTTTAAACCCCTAGACCTTCGTTGGTGATTATATTTATGCCCTTATGTATGTTATATTGACAATTTATAAAGGTTGTTAACTACCATCAACAAACTCGCCCAAGCTTAACCTTTGCTAGTCCCTTAGCAAAGCCAAACTTAGTAAATGGATCAGGAGTTGCATCGATGCTTTCACTCCTCAAGAGTACACATGTGTTCAAACAAGAATTCTCCTCCAGATTGGAATAAACCGATCTGACTTTCAAATTTACCCATATTACTTTCAACCATGGGGCTTCTTCACCTTCACTTGGGTCTTAAGCAATTGAAAGATAGAATGATCAAGTCAAGCACTATGTCTTAAGTTCTTTGCTCAACCATTATTCTAGAGTTTTTTATAGATTTTTAAAATAAAACTCAGAGCTTCCTTTGTATGACACTCTCAAATCTCTCAAAATATGTGGTATTTGTGGATCCTCACCAAGGCAAAAGTGATATTATGCCTTTCTCTTCCTACAACAAAGGCTTATGTGGAGCTCATAGGAGTGGAAAAAGCATGAAAGAGCATACTTGCATACATATATTGTAAAGTCAAACCTCGGATTCAAAGAGAGTTGAGTCATACAATCAAATCATGATGTGCATGTGTGTGGATGTATGGTGGATATATTTGGTGGCTAACCTAATTCTACTATGCTCCTTGAAAACATATCTCTCTTTTGAAACTTGAAAACAACTTTGCAAAAAAAACATGGGTTATCTTATTCATCTTTTCTTCTTTTTTCCAGGCAGGCATCTAAGTACCCATTGTTTTAAATATCTCAGACACTTGTCCATTTTTTCTCATCTTTCTCTTTTTTTATGAATAACTTTTGTATAACCACATGCTTCTTTTCTGCTACAGAACTTTTGAGAGATAGCAACAAGAACTTTGGAGCATTTATTTGGTGCATATCCAATCAAGAATATTTTTGGTGTTTACTCCCAGTGTAGGAGTAAAACATTTTTGTGTGGATCTAGATGGAATGGCATGTTGTTGCGCCTACCCCTAGTGTAGGAGTAGTGCATATTTAGGTGATGTGTACGTGATCTTGATTTTAAGAGCATGACAAACCTCTCATAAGGGTCAACAAAGCTTGACTAAACTCAATGCAATGCAAGCAGCATATATGAGTGGAAGTTTTCCTAATCTAAATATCATATATGGTTCTGGTAGGAATTCAAGCTTTGTCATACAAGAGCTCATTATGTAGGATTTTTATGTTTTTCAAAAGATAAATCTCCAAAACTTTAGTGTCACTTGGAACAAGATAAACAACAGCTCAGACCTTCTCATATCATATCCATCAATTACCTAGACTTAGATCAAGCATATGCTACCCATGAGTTTCAAGTTTAGAGTAAATTCTTATATCAAAATAGACGTATCCAAAACTCAAGAGAATTCAAGGCTAAAAACTAGGTACTTGAAAGAAATTACGACAGAGCAACTATTCATCATTTCCATTGCAAGAGATTATTTTGAGAGTCCTTTTATTTAGCTCTTAAAAATCAAACTTAAAGAAAACTTAACACACCTTTTATTTTGTTTTCCAAATTTAAGATCACACCTTAATATATATAACAAGCTAAGATAAATTTTTATTTTGCTTTTAGTTTGTTATGCATATTTTTATTTCTTTAGCAAATATGAAGCAAACTTAAAAATAGTAAAACCAAAAGAGAAAGAAATACTTAGCTAAATACATGGGGATGCTCCTCCCCCAAGCTGGATGTTGTCATGGTCTTTCTTAGAGTGAGTCTACTAGCAGAAGTCTTTCTCATTCATTCAGAAGTTGTGTTCCTCGTGCAACGAGTGTAGCGATAGTTCGGGAAAATGTACTTCGGATAGATGGCTTTACTCTTGATCATCCTGCAAAATACTCCAACAAGAACACCAAAACTCATGCACATATTAGGATAAAGGGTTAGCGGTCAGCCATTTAGAGATTTGTTGTCCTTGGAGATTTAGACAGATTTCCTAATTAGCAAAGTTCTAGCAGGATGTCTAGTTAATTTTTTTGGATTTTCTTATTTATATAATGCAGAAAGAAAATACGCATGCATGATATATATTATTATTTTTTATGCCACCATAGTGAATACTCCCTTGGGCTTTTACACACCGAGAAAATTTTTCACATGGGGCTTAGGCTTTATGATGCAAGGATGTAATGCAGTCATGAAACTTTTTATCTTCCTTTTCTAAATGCAATGCTAATGCAGAAAAATGAATATGCTAAAGTGAAAAGTAGTTCATGCAATACTAAAAAGTAAATATGGATAACTACCAATGTTACCTCATGGCTAGGATTTAGATTTTTAAGTCGTCTGGACAGGACTTGGTTGGAGAAAAGTTCTTCACTCTTTGGGTACATCATCTAGTCTCAACGATGGAGACCCAGATGGCTGCACATCTTGTGACGGTGTCTCTGATGGTGATGTCACCTTCTCTTTCCATACCTGCTTGGTCTATGGGCTTGACTTAGGCAGAGTAGGTTCATCTTACACAACTTCTTCAGGTTCTTCATCTTCTTTCCATTCATTCTTTGGAGGTTGATTCTTCCAGCGTTGGGATGATTGATGTCTCCTAGAGCAGGTCTTCTTGGGCTATTCATAAGTGGTATAACTATTGAAATAATATCATACCTTTTCTCAAGGGAATTGGAAGTGGACTTGTCTAGATCCGACATAGATGATTGCGTTGGTTGCGTTGAGGAACGGTTCCCAATATAATAGGTGTATCATCTTCTTTTTCACTCGTGTCTAGAACCATGAAGTTAGTAGGGGAAAACTAAGTGTGTATTCTTACCATGACATCTTTTGCTATTCCTTCTAGAAATCGGATCGATTGGTCCACCATCTGCAATTGGATATATGTAGGGAACAAAGGTTCATCACCGAATACATATTCATATGTTACCTTGGACATTATATTGACACCTGACCCAATGTCACAGAAGGTCTTGTGAAAAATTCTCTGTCCAATGGTACACTCGGTCATGGGTATGCCTGGGTCATCCCTCTTAGCAAGGAATGGTGAAGTGAGAAGGTGGTCGTACTCTGATCGAAGTGTGTTGATCATGTTAATTGATTCTTCTTGAGGCTGCCTGGCCTTGTTCTTCCTCCTTTTCCTGTTATTCTTCTTCTTGGTCACTATTGTCTCTTCGGTCAGGTATGTCGTCTACGGATGTCCAGGAGATTGTAGGATGCGGCTCTTGAAAGAAAAGTTCTCCTTCCTATCCTTGATTGTGAAGTAGATCTTGGTACTGTCCACGTAGATGATGGCTTTTGCGGTGCTTAGGAAAGGTCAGTCCAAAATAATGGGTGCCCTTACATCTCCACCTGTTTTCAAAACCATAAAGTCTACAGAAACATATGATTGTCCCACTCAAACAATGTTATCTTCAAGAATTCCCTTAGGGTAATAGAGTGACTAATCTACAAGCTACAAACGCATGTTTGTGTACAACAAAGTATCTCCATTAATTTGATCATAAATTACCTTAGGCATGATGTTGACACTTGCTCCAAAGTAACAGATAGCTTTTTGAAAAATGTGAGGTCCAATGGCGATGGGGATGACAGGTCTCCCTAGATCGCTCTTCTTTTCAGGCAAGGTATAGTCTATCTACCTTCCCGTCGATGGTTGTATATAATAATATGTTGTATTGTGAATATCGATAAGATTTGCAATTTCTAGATCTTTCGGTTGCCCTAGAATATTGCCTTTGTCGGACAGAGGAACAATAGCTACCAGCTGAGCTATTTATGATTCTACCATTTTATTAAAGCTATGCTGGTTCTTAATGGTAGAAGCAAAGCTATCCATTCTATTATTTATGTTCTCTATAATTTTATCATTGGTAACTACCTTTCTAGATAATCCCTCCATAAGTTTCGATTGGCCAGCAATTAATTCTCTCAAGGGTGGTTTATTGAAATTATTAAAATTATTACCTTGATAGTTACCTTTGTAATTACCTTGGTAGTTTAGTCTCTATTGTTGGTTCCATCCTTGATTCTGTTGAAGACGAAAGTAGTTGTTGTTGTTGAGAAAGTTCACATCGTCTTGGGTTTCAGGACAGTTGTTCCCTGAATGCCTAGTATTTCCACACTCTTCACATGTCATGCGAGAATCATGAATGTGTATGACTTCTTGCTTCTCATTGGTTCGATCTTCAAGCTTCTTCATCAGCAGGTCCATCATGGTAGACATCATGTTTATCTCCTTGAGTTGATGCATACCTCCACCTTTCTTGTGGGTCTGAAGACGTTCTTCATTCCAACCTTGGTTGGAGGCCATCTTCTCCATAAGAGTTGTTGTAGCTGGTATGGTGAGTGACAGGAATGCACCTCCAGCAGCAGCATCCATAGTTTCATGGGTACTATTGGCCAACTCATGGTAGAAAGTCTGCATGAGTAGCCAATTCTCCATCCCATGATGAGGACATTCTGCAATGTAATCTTGAAAGCGTTCCCATGCCTCAGGGGCAGATTCACCATGTTGTTGTTGAAAGCTTGAAATTCTCCCATGCAGAGCATTGGTCTTGCCTATGGGAAAGAACTTTGCTAGGAAGGCAGTGGAATAGTTATCCCATGTAGTATTTCTATCTTTGTTGGCATAGAACCATTGCTTTGCCTTCCCCAAGAGTGAGAATGGGAAGAGGCAAAGTAATATGGCTTCTTGGGTTACTCCTTTGATGGTGAAAGTGCTACAGATCTCCAGGAAGTGTTGGAGATGTGCACTCGCATCTTCATGTACCTTTCCACAAAACTAGCTTGCTTGCACCATGTTGATGAGGGTTGGCTTGAGCTCGAATCCATTATCTCTAACATTGATTGTTGGTCCAGTATGGATGTTGGCCGTAGTTGGAGTAGAGAATTCATGGAGAGTCATGTTAGCCATAGCTTCAAATTCATGTGTTAAGCTTCGCCTTATCTGGTTGTCTTTTGACTCTAAAGCTGGAACTTTCTTGAGTTTAGCTCTAGTTCTCCTAATTAATGCTTCTAGATCTTCAACGTAGTTTGTCAGAAGGTCAAAACCAGTCATACATTACCCTGCATAAGATACACAAGTAGACAAAACAAGGGTGAGCCTATTTTAGCAGAGCACAATGGTTTTCCTCGATCACATCAATAAGTATAAGTTTATTAATACTTCCTTTGCCTAGCTACCTTCCCTGGAAACAACACCAGAAATGTTTGTTGGTATTTATTAACTTGTCACTTGTTTAGTAGCCACCTATTATAAACCTAAATACACATGTCATCTACCGCATTCCCTTCTACTACTAATATGCTAAGTCAACACATCTCATTAAATGCTTCAAAGATACACCAAAGCTTCACTAATTTCTTAATCATGCACAAAGCAACATTTGATTAAACCCTAATTAATAATAGGTTTGAATAGCAACATCTATTTTTATAGCTTAGAAAAATCTTAGAAAATTACCATAGCACAGTCTATCCTAAGTAGTCTACCATCAGATTTTTATGGCATTTGGATAAATGGAATAGCCTACACAAAAATGACAAGCTTGGACCTAATTATGAGCGTGAAAATACTTTGTATTATGCAAAGTGTCAAACAATAGATTTAGTATTTTTCCTAGGTTCTAAATAGTAAATAATCACTGTACGGAATATTATCACATGCATGTTCTTATACAAACTTTTGCTCTCTAGCAAAAAATAACAAAAATCAGCCATTAAAGGCACTTGAACTACACCTCACAATTTTTCTACTAGGACATGCATGGAATATATTTTTCACAGGAAGTACATTATACAAGAAGAGTAACAAACTTAGAATCATATTTTTCTGATCTTTCAATGATTTATTATGACTTTCTCAAGAAAACAACAATTTCAATATTTAAATAAAACTCCACAGAAAAGTATCTCAAGAATGACATGCAATATTTTATCATGTAGATCTAGTGACAAGAAGCACAACAAAATTTGTTTCACCATTTTGGAGTAATATAACTGGAGATATACATTTTACAAGCTTTTTGAATTAATTTCTGAAATCATTTTCTTTAACACTGAAATTCCACCGACCCAAAACCGCTAGGTGCACCCGGTGCAGCTGCACCCAGAGGGGCTGCCAGGCGGGACCCTTGGTCAAACCGGGCCCACGCGTCAGCGGAGCCGAGCAGGGCCGCCGCTGACCGGCGGTGTTCGCCGACGGTGAGCTAGCTGACGGCGCGGTCACCACCAGCATCTCACCCGCGACGAGGCGGGACGCGGTGCACCAAGAGAAGGCATGGGAGGAGTTCGGAATGAAGCTCGGCAGTGCGCATGGTGGATCGAAGGCGTGGCTCATCGGCGTATGCCGACTCCAGCCATGGCAAGCGCGGGGAGACGCGCACAGCTTCATGATGGCAAGGCGATGCTCATGCGTGCGAAGAGAAGGAAGAGGTGGAGCGGAGGTGAGCTGTCCGTGCAGAGCCAAGCTCCAACGAGGATGAGCTTACTCCGGTGAGGAATTACGGCCGGAGAGACTTACCCCAGTGAATTGGCGTGAGCACCGGTTGCGAAAAGTGGAGGCAATGCTACTAGCGAGATGGAGATGGCTCTGGCGCACTGGAGCGGCCAGAACGGCCAACTCCGCCGAGCGGCTGGTGCGGGCAGTGGTGGATGCGAGCGCTGTGGCTGCTGCTGGTGCTGGCGGAGGCGAGAGAGCGAAGTGGAGGAGCGAGGAGTGCGTCGCGGTCGGGCAGATGAAAGCGTGATAGGAGGGGCGTGGGTAGGCCGGGGCTGCCGTGCGGCGTGCTCGCCGGCGCATGGGGCCACGTGGCGTGTGCGCTCTGCGTTGGCCAGGCGTGGCGCGTGGGGGTAGGCCAGGCGAGCGAGCTGGGCCGGCTTTGCGAGCTGGGCCGAAGGCAAGGCTGCGGCCCATTTAATGAAAAAATGTTCTTTTTCAAATCCTTTTTCATTCAAATGAAATTTTGAACTATTTCAAATTAGTTTCAAAAGTTGGTGTGTAAAAATGAAAGTTGTTCCATTTTTCAAGATCTACAACTTTGCTTTTATGACCAAAGTCCAATTCCAAATAGATTTTGAATTACAAAATAAAATCAATATTAAACTCAAAACCCTAATTTTGGAGAATTATTTTTAAAGGCAAAATTTGGTAAAATTTAAATATGAACTTTGCTCCAAATTGCATCCTAAATATTTCCAAGTTAATTTAGTGATCAAAATAAGTAATCATGGCATCCAAACATGAGCATGGCATTTCACATTGTTTGAACCATAAATGAATTTTAATCACTTAAGCATCACATGAAATGATACTTCATTTCTTTCGAAATGAAATGCATGAATGATGCTTATGCAATGAGGTGATGACGATTATGCTCATGGGATGAAATGGTAATGCACGCTTAACACTGAGGTGTTACAGCCCTCTCCCCCTTATAAAAATCTCGTCCTGAGATTTGGGTTATGAACCATTTGTTATAAAAATCTTCATAAGCTTTTTGTAGATATTCTCCTCGTTTTCCCAAGTTGCATCTCCCTCATCATGATGATTCCACTGTATCTTGTATGTTTTACCACACTATTCTGAGTAGCATCGTTCTTTAATGTCTAACACATGGACCGGTTGCTCACGATACAACCAAATCTGATTTGAGTTTGATGCCCCGAGGTTTCTATTCTTGTCCTCCGGAACACGCAAACACTTCTTGAGTTACGATACATGGAAAACTGGAAAGACGGTACTCATTGTCTTTGGTAACTCTACCTTATACACTACTGGACCTCTTCTTTCAAGATCTTGTATGGTCCTACGAATCTAGCAGGCAAGCTTTCTTCGGACTCCAAACCGTTTCTTCTTCATTGGCGTGACCTTCAGAATAAACATAGTCACCAACTTCAAACACAAGGGGTCTCCTTCTTCTGTCTGCATAACTTTTCTAGATGCGATTGGGCCGCCTTCATATTTTGTTGATAATATGAACTTTCTTCTCGGCCTCTTCTACAAAGTCAATGACCATAATACCTTCTTTCTCCTGGCTCGACCCCAATTCAGTGGGTGTTCTACATTTTCTGCCATACAAAGCTTCGAATGGAGCCATCTTGATGCTTTCTTGATAACTATTATTGTAAGCAAACTCAGCTAATGGTAACCATGACTCCCATGAACCCCTAGAAGACAACACACATGCTCTTAACATATCCTCTAGAATAGCATTCACTCTGTTCAGTCTGACCATATATCTGAGGATGATAAGCGGTACTATGAATCAAACTAGTTCCCAAGCCTTTGTGTAAATGTTCCCAAAAGTGAGCCATGAACTATGGCCCCCTATCAATACTATAGTCTTTGGTATACCATGCAACCTCACAATTTCTGCAATATACTTCTCAGCATATTGAGGTGGTCGATAAGTTGTCTTGACAGGTAAGAAATGAGCGGTCTTGGTAAGACGATCCACAATCACCCAAATCGAATCATGTCCCTTTTGAGTAGTGGGCAAACCCGAGATAAAATCCATACTTATATCATCCCACTTCCAACTAGGGACGGACAAAGGTTGCAACAAACTGGCAGGTTTCATATGAATAGCTTTCACTCTACAACACGTGTCACATCTGGCAACATAGGCTGTAACTTCTTTCTTCATCTTGGTCCACCAATACGAGGTCTCAGTTCTTGATACATCTTACTACTTCTCGATGGATAGATAGCTTAGAAAGGTGAGCCTTCATCCATGAGTTTATTCCTAAGCTCTCGATCCTTGGGAACCACAAGACGGTCGTCAAACCACAACACGCCCTGTTCATCCACTCTAAAGTGCTTAGACGGCTTTTCTTTTATTTTCTCTTTGATGTGGAATATTCCCTTGTCTATTTTCTGGCCTTCTATTATCTTACTCTCCAAGAAGCAACTAATCTGAATACTATGTAACATAGCAGGATGCATCAGATCGAACCCATCTTCAAGTAATGGCTGCACATTCAAGCAATGTGACTTTCTACTCAAAGCATCTGCCACTACATTGGCCTTTCCAGGATGATACTGCACATTCAAGTTGTAATCTTTGATCAATTCTAACCATCCTTCGCTGTCTCATGTTCAGCTCTGGTTGGGTAAAGATGTACTTAAGACTCTTGTGATCTATGAAAATATTGCACACATTACCAAGTAGATAATGTCTCCAAATTTTTAGGGCATGCACAACTGCAGCAAGTTCAAGATCATGTGTCGGATAGTTGCCCTCGTGCTTTCTCAATTGACGTGAGGCATAAGCAATGACTCTCCTTCTTGCATAAGAACACAGCCCAAACCAGTTTTCGATGCGTCGTCAAAACACATCAAATGGTTTCTCGATGTCTGGTTGTGCTAGAACAGGAGCAGTGGTCAATAGTTTCCGCAAGGTGTGGAAAGCTGCTTCACACTCCTCTGTCCACACGAACTTGTGATCTTTCTATAGCAGCTTGTCATTGGCTTGGCAATCTTCGAGAAGTCTGGTATGAAACGACGATAGTAACCAGCTAATCCTAAGAAACTTCTAATCTCAGGAACTGTGGTCGGTGCCTTCCAATCCATAACCTCTTGCACCTTACTTGGATCGACTGAAACTCCATTTTCCGACAGAATGTGACCAAGGAAAGGAACTTTCTTCAACCAGAATTTGCACTTGCTAAACTTAGCATATAGCTTATGATCTCTAAGTCTGGTCAAGACAATTCTTAGATGCTCTTCATGATCCTTCTCAGTTCTCGGAGTACACCAGAATGTCATCAATGAACACAACCACGAACTTATCCAATTCTGGCATGAAAACTGTATTCATAAAAACATAAAGTATGCAGGAGCATTTGTCAAGCCAAAGGACATGACAAGATACTCATACAACCCGTATCTGGTGGAAAATGCGGTTTTTGGTATATCTTGGGGCCTAATCTTGATCTGATGATAACCGGATCTCAAATCTATCTTGGAGAACACCTTAGCCTTGGCTAACTGGTCAAATAGAACATCAATATGAGGCAAGGGATACTTATTCTTGATGGTTACAGCGTTAAGTGGCCTATAATCCACGCACATTCTCAACGTGCCCTCTTTCTTCTTCTTCACAAACAAGGCGGGACATCCCCATTCAGACTTGCTTGGCCGGATAAACCCCTTTTTCGATAACTCTTCTAGTTGCTTCTTTAGCTCAACTAATTCATCGGAGGCATCCTGATAGGGTCTCCTTGAAATCAGAGCTGTTCCAGGGATTAACTCAATTCCAAACTCAATATCCCTATCTGGTGGAAGACCAGGTAGCTCATCTGGGAATACATCCAGAAACTCACACACTACTAGAATCTGATGAATAGGAATAACTTAGTAGCACATGTCACACTTATAAGGTCTGTTCTCCGAGGCAATGGTACTTGGAAAGTACCCTCACCTAGGGGATCCTTAAGGGTAAGTACCCGACTTCCTGTATCTATAACTGCTCCCCAATCCTTCATCCAATTCATCCCTATAATGACATCTAGTACTAGTCCAGGCATAACTATCAAGTTCACTCGAAACTTTCTGCTACCTAATTCAAGGGTTGCCCCTCGAACCATCCGATTGGTCAAAACATCAGCCCCTGCTGAACTTATACGGTAACCATAACCCAATTCTATGCATAGTTGTTCATGTTTCTGTGCAAATGCTTGACTCATAAAAGAATGCGATGATCCAGAATCAAATAGAACAACTACAGGGTTTTGGTTGATAGGAAACTTACCAGCGGTTACTGGGCTCTCCCTCAGGAATCTCATCCACAGTCAGTACTATGCACCCGAGCAGTATAGGTCTGCTGCTTCTTCTTGGGCAGATAAGGATAGAACCTTGAGAAGTGGCCTGGGTTGATCACAATTGTAGCAGGGTCCCTTACTGTACCAGCAGATCCCATAGCTCCCTTGGAACTGCCCTATATCGCAAGTTGCGGCTGCCTTGTTGGACTACACTGCCATCTTGTAAGGCTTCTGTGGTCCCTTGAAATTCTGACCTCTCTACTGAGGTGGCCTGAACCTAGCGCCAGGTGCAGATGGATGATAGGGAGGATGACCTCCCGCAGGTGCTCTTGCTTGGGACAGACCACCTTCTAGGGCTCTCTTGCGAGTCTTGGCTACGGTACTGGCATTGTTGTTCTTTTCCTGCTTCAGACAATCACTGATAAAGTCATTGAATCTGGCGCGGGTGTTGGTACCCACATGCTTCATCATCTTTGGATTGAGTCCTCTCTTGAAACTGGTGATTCTCTTAGCATCGGTGTCAACCATGTCGGGAGCATAACGACACAAGTTGTTGAAAGGCATGCAAATATTACGTCACAGGTCTTGGTGCCCTGATTCAATGCCAAGAACTCTCCCAACTTCATCTCGGTCAGCCCGGGTGGAATATAAACTCCACGGAAGGCCTCAGCGAACTCTCTCCACGTAATCTGAGCATTTGGAGGGAAGGTGGTTGCGATGGTGCTTCCACCACATTCCCGCTGGTCCTTGCAACTGATGTGCAGCATACTCAGTTTTTCAATACCTCAGTCATCCTCAACACACGGAATTTATCTTCCATAGTGTTGATCCATTCTTCAGCATCGAGTGGTTCTGTTGCTTCCTTGAATATTGGTGGCCTGGTGTCCATAAAATCTTTGAAGCTAGCTATACTGATTCACCCCAATGCCACCACCCTGATTGTTACCGACGCTGAACATTGTTGGCAATAGGTACGCAGAAAATCCTCTATGTTCTTCTGGGATGTTCCGTGTTGCGCTAACTCCCAGCAACTATGCGAAGGAACACCTCTAGGGTGAGCAGCGGGAGGAGGTGGCAAATGCGGTTCATGGGGAGGGCTCATTGTTGTTGACATGGTTTCCACCACCACCACCGGTCCCAGCACCATTAGCACCAGGTCTCAGCGGCCTCATAAGTGGTACGGTGAGTATTTGTCATCTGCATATTTTCAGCAACTAAGTAATGATTGAGTGAAGCTGTAATAATCGCGAGTGAAGGAAAAATTATGCCATACTGAATTTACTAGAGAGAATAAATTCATACAATAAAACAGAGGCACAATAATCGCATCCCAATTAAAACAACATCACTAATTAAATTACTTCAAATGTAAACATCGCGTCCATACAACCAAATTGCCAGCATACATACACTGGACTTTTATGCGTTCAGATATCGCATTACTAGCCAAGTTCCAATCACATGCCAATGTCTCATAAGTTCGAAGCAAGATACATTAGGTTACATGCCAACAAAAGAAAGGTCATCGCGATAGGACCTAAACACTAGCGCAAGGCAACTAGCCTACTCCTTGGGGCCATCGTCGGGGTTGGAGACGTCACCATTGCCCCCTAGGTGAAACTACAGGCTTGTCCTCGTCGTCGTCATCGATGTCCATGCTCAGCAGGCGTCTGGAGGAGCATATGGGCCAACCCCATTGTAGAGCGCGTGAAACTCCTCGTGCAGGTTGACGTTGTACTCCTCTAGCTCATCGACCCTCTATAGCTAGAAGGTCCCTCTCGTCCTAGGCTTCATTCCTTTCCTGAACCAACTGTCCAATCATGCGGTCTGCATTGTTGTTGGCCTGAGTCAACGTATGCACCCTGCTGCATAGCTCTATCACCTCTCTCTACCGCCTAGTCCCACTGTAAGCTCATATCAGCCAACTGCTCCTACAAACTAGCTATAGCACGTGCCTGCTTCTTCTTCTGCTTTCTTACCTTGAGCTTATCATGACCACGTAAGCCAGTCAAAGTCCAGTAGGTACACTCAAGACCCTGATAAAGCTCTGATAGCGGCAAACATAGCACTCATAGCATGGTTGTCGCTAGCCTGTCCCTTAGCTGGTACCTCTAACCAAAGCACTTCCCTAAGGCTGAACCCAAATAGCATCACGAGGATCATCCCTAGGAAAGGTGCCAGCTAGAGCTGCTGCAAGCTCACTGGGAAATCTGCTCATGATGTCCCTGATGACACGGAAAGCTGCTCCCTCTGCACCCTCAACTAGGAGTGTGACCCTCAAACTCCAAGTGCCAACCATCCCACTTCTGGAGCATCACCAAGAGTAGGAACTATGATCTCTACCACTGCAAGTCCATCCTCTGCTAACTGGCTCTCATTCCAAGAGTACACCGGCTCTTGACCCTCTGGGTACCCCACATCATGGAGCACTCTCCAAAGCAAGGTCGGCATGCCAAACTCGCTCAAGAAGGTGTCCGTGGTGCGGTGCTCCCTCAGGGCCAACGACGTCGAGGTGCTCTTCCTCCGGTGGACTTACGGGCAGTCTGCTTCGTGCGGGCCATCTAGTAGCAAAATTTCTTTTATTACTCATGGGAACATATTTTAGGTGATGCAACTTTTATCAAAATGAGATAATCAATTTATAAGGGGAGGAATGCATGACATGAATGAAATGCACAAGTAATATGATGTATGTACGTGCCGTACGTTCTCACAAACTTATGAAATAAATAATTTCTAGCGACGAATTCGGTGGCATACAAACGATCTCTCAAATACATATCTAATACGTTCTACATGATAACATTGTTATGTACCTGCAGAAGATTCATTTCAGCCCAATTCCCAATGAATGCATAAAAGCAGTAAATTTTATCTATACGCTCTACACGAATCCCCAGATACGTGTACAATGATAGTAACTACCCGAACCATCGTCCTATTGATGGCATCGCCTCAACAGACGGAATACCCACACATGAGATACCTTTGTAAAACATGCGTAGAACATGTAATTACTCCAGCATCATATAAGCATTCACCCTAGATCGGCGGTGTATCCGATCATGCTCTCACAACTCACACTTACCGAGGCGTAGAGGCAATTGATCCATACACTACCACTCAAACAAGTGGCACTCATACAATAGCATGCCGTATGAGCAACGAAAGAGAAATATGATGCAAGAACCCCAAGTCAGTACTTAATTAAGCCACCTAGAGTCCTTAACTGGGCATAAAGGATATGACCACTGGCACACTTTTTAGTTTGGAAATCACGTTTTTCAAATGCCTTTTTGTTTTAAATACACTTGTGAACAGTAACACGCTAAACCATGCTCTGATGCCAGCTGTAACAGAACCGACTAATTATACGAAATTAAGTAAGAAAATCATCCGCCAGAGCAGACGATTTAGCAAACTTAAGCCCGTATAACCCGGTAGTCCATGAAATCACGAAGGATTTCAAACCAACTCACATACCAGCCAAGATCGTAATAAGTTTAGCGGTCACCATCACATATTACATAAAAGTTTGCATCACAGGATACATCAGAGTTTAAACATAGTTATTACAAAACGAGTTCAAATAGAAGTAGCGGAAGCCATTTGTTCAAACCACACACACTCACACGGAGTTCAAATACTAGTGCCAGCTAATGATCATCTCCAACAAAAGCATCAGACGAGACGTAAGGAATGACCATGCCCATGGTCCTAAGCATCACCCATCGCAGGATAAAGGCAGTTGATATCAGTAGCCGTAATACATCTGCCCATCTGCAACAAGTGGGAATAAAACCCTGAGTACGAGAAGGTACTCAGCTAGACTTACCCGACATAACCGAAAATAAAGTGACACCAAGGATTATGAAGGGCTTTATAGTAGGGTAGCTGACTCATTTGCAAAAAGAGGCATTTTTAGTATTTCAAGAACCTTTCCAAAAGCATTATTGTCAAGTTAATTATTATTAACCTGTCGACTACATTTGCACCTATACTAGAGCAAGCATGTGATTAAGCAAATAATGATAACCAATGATCATTAACAACTTCCATAATGTCATATTCATTATAACTGTCCAAGTGTTCCATCAACATTACTACGATGAAGTCACTCAAGTCAAGTGCTCACTATCCAGGAGCGATGGCGATTCGAATCGATTCCTAACCAGCTGGTGATTTATTCCTTACACAAACCTCACTCACCCGCTAAAGTGAGGTATCGGTCACCGAGTCAACTATCTAGGAAAAATCTCGAGTTTGCCAGGAACCACATGTACCCGGGGCCGACCGACTGCCCTTTGGTCTTATCATCGTGCCCCCGTGTCCTACCACACCTGCTCTGGTACAGTGCGCTGCGGGCAATCTACTCGGCCCGAATAATCTCCTAGCTTCACGGTCGAAAGGTACTTTATTCGGCCTAGCTAAATGTAAGGCATGCGTTCAACATGACCTGAGGCCCAACAACGGTCGGTCCTTAATCGACACTAGACGGAAAGCACTACAGTCCAAAACCTTGTAAGTCTCCAGTCCGGTCTCAACTTCAAATTAACACTTAGTTATACCATGACTACATAGTTATCCAAGCAGATCTAGGTAACCACCTATAGCTCATAGGTGACAGGAAATCACCCGACTTCTACCGGTCTAAGCCAGCTAAGCATTGACTCGACTGCGGATACCAGGGTAACAAGGATATAGTATAACAAAGGTAGACAAGGTATAATGCAGCAACGGTTGCAAACAACTCCTGAACGTAATACATCAATTAAAGTAAAGCATTTAATTAATAATTGCAAACCGGGGAGAAAAATGCTCCGGGGCTTGCCTCTCTCGAAGGAGCTCGGTCGGTGATCGGGGCACTCCGAAAGTTCCTCAACGTCCTCCTCGTCTGCTTCGGTCACTTCCTTGCGGCTGCACCTCGAGCTGCTCCTCGGGCTCCTCGGGTATGACGACTAGGGCTCTCGGTTTGCGATCCTGTATGATGCAGGTGCGTAAGTGCTTATGCAAAAGGTGCATCGGATGAAATGAACACAATGAATATGCTTGAATGCAAGGTAGTCAACATCATCCAAGAACATGTACTACAAGCACATGTCATCTACTGCATTCTCTTCTACTACTAATATGCTAAGTCAACACATCTCATTAAATGCTTCAAAGATACACCAAAGCTTCACTAATTTCTTAATCATGCATAAAGCAACATTTGATTAAACCCTAATTAATAATAGGTTTGAATAGCAACATCTATTTTATAGCTTAGAAAAATCTTAGAAAATTACCATAGCACAGTACTACCCTAAGTAGTCTACCATTAAATTTTTATGGCATTTGGATAAGTAGAATAGCCTACACAAAAATGACAAGCTATGGCATAATTATGAACATGAAAATACTTTGTATTATGAAAAGTGTCAAACAACAGATTTAGTATTTTTCCTAGGTTCTAAATAGTAAATAATCACTGTACAAAAATTATCACATGCATGTTTTATACAAATTTTGCTCTCTAGCAAAAATAACAAAAATCAGCCATTAAAGGCACTTGAACTACACCTCACAATTTTTCTACAGGACATGCATGGCATATATTTTTCACAGGAAGTACATTACACAAGAAGAGTAACAAACTTGGAATCATATTTTTCTGATCTTTCTATGATTTATTATGCCTTTCTCAAGAAAATAGCAATTTCAATGATTAAATAAAACTCCACAGAAAAGTATCTCAAAAGTGACATGCAATATTTTTATCATGTAGATCTGGTGACAAGAAGCACAACAAAATTTGTTGCACCATTTTTGGAGCAATATAACTGGAGATATACATTTTACAAGCTTTTTAAATCAATTTTTGAATTCATTTTCTTTAACACTAAAATTTCCCCCAACCCAAAACCGCTAGGTGCACCTGGTGCAGTGCACCTAGAGGGGCTGCCAGGCGGGACCCTTGGTCAAACTAGGCCCACGCGTCAGCTGGAGCCGAGCAGGGCTGCCGCTGACCGGCCGACGCTTGCTGCCGGTGAGCTTGCTGGCGGTGAGGTCACCACCAGGGGCTCTCCGCGACGAAGTGGACCTGATGCGCCAAGAACGGGCATGGGAGAAGCTCGAAAGGAAGCTTGGTGGCGCGCATGGTGGATCAGAGGCGCGACTCGTCGGTGGTACACCGACTCTGGCCATGGCAGAGCGTGGGGAGACGCGCACGAGCTTCGTGACGGCAAGGCGGTGCTCATGCATGAGAAGAGAAGGAGAGAGGTGGAGTGGAGGCAGGCTGTCTGCGCATTGCCAAGCTCCAGCGAGGAAGAGCTTACTACTCCGGTGAGGAATTACCGGCCGGAGAAGACTTACCCCAGCGAATTGCCGTGAGCACCGGTTGCGAAAAGTGGAGGCGATGCTACTAGCGAGATGGAGATGGCTCTGGCGCACTTGAGCGGCCAGAACGGCCAACTCCATCGAGCGGCTGGTTTGGGCGGTGGCAGATGCGAGCGCTATGGCTGCTGCTAGCGCTGGCGGAGGTGAGAGAGCGAAGTGGAGGAGCGAGGAGGAGCGCAGCGCGGTCGGGCAGATGAAGGCGCGACAAGAGGGGCGCAAGGCAAGGCCGGGGCTACCCGCGCAGCGTGCTCGCCGGTGCATGGTGGCCACGCGGCGCGTGCGCTCTGACGCGGCCGAGCGCATGCGCAGCGGAACGGGCGCAGTTGCACGGGAGCAGGGGCGCGGCGCAGAGCAGGCAGGGCGGCCTGTGCGGCTAGGCCGAAAGGCGAGGCGCGCTGCCCATTTAATGAAAAATGTTCTTTTTCAAATTCTTTTCAAATCCTTTTCATTCAAATGAAATTTTGAACTATTTCAAAGCAGTTTCAAAAGTTGGTGTAAAATGAAAGTTGTTCCATTCTTCAAGATCTACAATTTTGCTTTTATGACCAAAGTTAAATTCCAAATAGATTTTGAATTACAAAATAAAATTGATATTAATTCAAAACCCTAATTTTGGGAGAATTATTTTAAAAGCATAATTTGGCAAAACTTTGAATATAAACTTTGCTCCACATTGCATCCTAAATATTTCCATGTTAATTTAGTGATCAAAACAAGAAATCATGGCATCCAAACATGAGCATGGCATTTCATAGTGTTTGAAACATACTGAATTTCAATCAATTTAAGCACCACATGAAATGATACTTCATTTCTTTCGAAATGAAATGCATGAATGATGCTTATGCATAAGGTGATGATGATTATGCTCATAGGGATGGAAATGTTAGTGCATGCTTAACACCGAGGTGTTACACACGCGACGTGATCGAGTTTAGGATCTGTATGTGCACCCTTTATTTCGAGTTGCCTGCACTACAATCCTACAAATCTTTGTCGTCGCCTAGTACCTATGCCTTCGATCTGTTTCTAAATAGCAAGCTAACATGGTCAGTGTCTCTATGTCCGTAGCTTTTTCTTTTGTGTTGAGCTTGTACTGACGTAATCTACATCTTAGCAACCACGTTTTCTATTGTCAAATATCTCTGAATTTTATAATTTAAATAGTAATATGATTAATATGCATGCAACTAATTTTATAATTAACGGCAACATAAGCATGATACTCTGATGTTTTATACATGTAAATATTAATTTGCTTAATTGCTATCACACCGTGTTTTTGAACTATAAATTGTTTAGCATATACCCACACCATAAGCAGTTCGAGTAGGTGTTTTCACCTGTCATTTTATTTGGCAAAGTTAGTGTTTAATTTGCTTAAATATACAACAATATTTAAAAGTAAAATATGACTAGATTTAACTTGGCTTTTAAATTAAATTAAGATTTGTCTAATCTGAATTAAACTTCTCTATGATTTTGTTTAACTAAAATAAATCAAGCTTGTAGTTGTTTCTTTTATAATATAAAACTCTCGATAGTCGCTACTTTTTAACGATAGTTTCGTTCTCGTTGTTTCTTGTGATCTTGTGACCGTAGAATTAGTTCTCTTTTAGTACGTTGTTTTTTCTTGAGTGGTGTACTGTTCTTAGTTACATTTATTTGTTGCTTGTATGTTTGCCTATGTGTGGTGCTTGATATGAGTAGAACGAGAACCGTTTGTGAGCGCTGAAGATTAGAAGGTGGTGATAACCAAAAGCAAAGTATGAGAGTTTGAGCAAGTGTTAAGGCAAGTATAGCATGGGATCCTCCTTGTTACCTATTCACCTTTAATCATTTAATTCATATTGCATGTGTCAACCTTGTTGCCAATAAGGATATCCTAGATATTAGATATCTTGTACCTTGATATCTATGGGGTATTGCATTGGGTAGTTTGATGATAGTGCTCAACTACAACCATGATCTTGTAACTTGACTAATGGTATATGCAATAAACATTAAAAGATGCTTTTTAGCAACATGGAACAAGGGGGCTAGAGCATTGGGCTATTTTTATGGTGCTCTAGATTCCTCTCCCTAAGGACTTATCTATAAGCGATTATTCGGGACTTATAGTACAATTGTGAGGGCTATATGGCTCTGGCTTTAGCTCAGTATGAGGACCTTTTCTAGCTTATTAGAGGTTACCTTTATTGGTGTAAGAATGGCTTGACGAATCAGGTATAGGACAACCTCTACTCTTATGTGTATAGCCGTGATGGAATTGCGCCATTCGATAGGGGGTTCCTATATCTGTTTGCCAAGTGAATCTAATGGCCCTAACTTGTTAGACGAACCTTTGAAAGGCTTCGTAGTGAACCCTGCCGACCTTCTTTGGTAGTGGGTCAAGAGGCTGATCATCTTGGGCAAAAGGGTAAATCACAACTTATAGTGAAAGTGTACAATCTCTGCTGAGTGTAAAACTGGTATATTAGCTGTGCTCACGGTCACGAGCAGCCTTGGAACCCTTACGGAATAGATGATGAACACTGATGATACTAATGATAAAGATGCTCATTAATGATTACTATTTATGCTATTCATTATTCATGTTTACCTAATCATGTGTTTATATGGGCTTGTGAATAAACTTGTTGCCACCCAATTGCTAAAACATGACTCATTAAAAGCTAATCGCAGTTAAACCCGTATCAGTCTTTTGAGCCTCATGAACCCCGTGTTATATTTGTTGAGTATGACATGTACTTACACTTGCTTTACTTTTTAAATCTTTGGATAAAAATCCTGGATGGGTACCAGATTGCTAGTCTGGAGGAATTAGGCTTGTGATCAACCAGTCAGTTGTCCCTGTAGAATTGGAGTCTTTACCTAAAGATCAGAGTTGTCTTTCCACTGTTTGATATCTAAGGTTATATTCTCTATACTAAGTACGTCATATATTGAGCATTGTCTATTGATATTACCCTTATTTGTAGCTATATGTGAGATTTGACTTCCTGGGCTCACATATGGTGTGTATCTGGTTTTGTTCTTAAAACCAGGTGCCATAGTTTGTCCACTGATAGGGGGAGCATTTGATGCCTTTAATGGTTATGACCCCTATGTGGTGGCCACATGATGTCTCCTTGCTCTTTTATTGCCTATTTTCTTAAAAATTAATTAAGCCTATGGCAACATTATTTTAGAAATGAGAGCTTGAGTGAGGATGACTCATACCGGTCCCAATTGGTGTTTAGTTGCTTCTCTTTGTGGTTGGGACTTGGTTGGGTGTAGGTTCGGCGAAGACAAATTTCAGATTTGAAGACTGGAGGGCACTGGATCGGTCATTGGACAGGTACTATTCGTGTGGCGGTGCCAGCCCAAACATGGTAAAAATTCACTGCGGTCACCGCCACTACTGGTGTACACCGGACAAGGCCTGGTGGTGCACCGCCCTTATCACCACTGCTTGCACAGTGTCTGTCCAGTGCCAATTTGAAATGCGCAGTAACTTATTCTATCACGTCGGGCCCAGTCATAAGTCGCCTCCTTCCTTCTTTTTTCACTCTGCGCCCATGCTCGACTCCAAATCCACCCACGCCTGCCTCCATACGCCGGTGCCCTGCTCTTCAACCCTAGCTGTTGTGTGCCGCATTCTCTTCAATGCCATGCCTCACTCCCCCATCTATTCGCTCGCACGCGTGCGCTCCCGTTTCCTCGCCACTACTGCCCCTGCAACCCTAACCATCACCACATGCTTGCCATCTTCAGCCGCCATTCTTCTTCCTCGCCTATGTAGCATTGTCTTGCCCAAGTGGCGCCGTGTGCCCACACCCTTGGCTACTTTCCTGCATGCATCGCCCTCGAGGAGCACTGCCTATCCATGCACCCCAAGAGGTCGTGCTCATCACCTTCGCTTGAACCTAGCCAAAGCTCTCTACTTAATCTTCTTCAGCAACTATGTGCAGTGCCTCTGTGTGTGCGCTTGCCATTAGGTGTTTTCTATGACCAGCAGCTGAGCATCCTTGGTGAGCACCTTCCTCGCCTTGCAGTTGTCTGATAAAATGCCTCAATGAAATCTTCTTGCTGTTTTGCTCATTCTCCTCTATCTTTCTCTTGGCAGTTGATGTGTGCAGCCCTCGTGACTCCTTCCCTTTGCTGATTGGTCATTGGATCAATGTGTGTTAGGTAGCAAAGCCCCTCGGTTCATTTTCTTATCCTCTATGCTTTGCTTCTAATAGGACACTCTTCCCTCTAGAATTGTATATGCGTATATATTTCTCTCTATCCTATGTATAGTAGTGTCAGTTGCTTGAGGTAGTGTGGTCCGTGGTCAGTGGCAGTGAACTCAGGGCCAAGCCCGTGAGTACGGAATAGAGGCCAAGCATCTTAAGTGATAGTTGGGTAGGATGACTTGAGTCAAGGGGAGCTCTATTGGTTGACAGTGGTTTTCTAACAGTTGTGTATTGTGTCAGTTGATCTTGCAGAGAGTCAGGGGGAGTTTTTTAGTGGTAGCTATGGCACACTCTAAGTGCACTGGTCCTATGCACCCTGCTAGTGGGGGGTGGTGACGGTCAGGACCCTCGTCATCCACCGAGGGACAAGGGCAAGGCGAAGGTGATTGAGCAGATGAAGAAATGGAAGAGGCAGCACCAAGAGGTCAAGTAGGCACTAGCAACGGCAGCAGCTTATCTATGGTGGCTCTTTGTGCATTGGTCCTAGAGCTTTGAGACTCAGTAGTCAGAGCAGCAGACATAGATGCCTTAGCCTCATTGGTCGTCTCGTGCATGCACCACTATGCACCCGACGTCGAGTCAGCGTCAGTAGGAGCAGCCCAAGGATCCTGAGGAGGACTTGACTCTAGACCACCCAGACGATGCTTCAGAGAGCATGATAAGTAGGATCTTGAGTAGGTTTAGGATGACCCTTGCCTAATTGAGCTTTGTACAGCCACAGCCGGGCGTGTCCATTGTTTCTGAAATGTCTTGCTTGAGGAGTGGCTACCTGCACAAAGAGAGGAGCATGCCTCAGCACCGTTCAGCATGACTATACAGGAGTTGTTCTACAGAGCATAGAGGCTTGAGTGAGTTGGTTTGAGGCCCCATAGAATCTTGGACTTGGCCTATTCGAGGAGAGCAGCAGGCACTCATGAGATTTCATAGTGTATCACCTACTTGCTAGGACTATAGAAACCGATTTGCAGAATAGGTCTATACATGGATGAGTGGGTCAGAGTCTTCTACGCCATAGTTTGGGTTGACCCAAGCCATGAGTTTATTCAGTTCCATTTCGAGGGTGAGACCTATAGGATCTTAGCTTCTAAGATCAGAGAGCTATACGGTTTTCCAGAGACACCAGTGAGACTACATAGTTTGTGCTATGGTGCAGCTGACCCTCCTCGATGCCCTCACATCAGGATATAGACACTGGCTTCTCACGTGGCAGTGATCTTTCTTCCAGTGTTTGACAAGGGGTCTAGATGAGGTCCGAGGGATATGACCTGTCTAGCTTAGGTGCTTGAGAAGCGATGAGGAAGGCCTTGCTACCATGAGTTGGTTTCAGAGAGGCCTTGACATACCTACAGCAGTGGTTTCTTGGTGCACTTGTTTCTCACACTATGTTCGACATGGTTGACTTCCTTTTGTGTGAGATTGAGGATACAATGATGGATGGATGCAGAGCTCATCATCAGCTTCCCTATGCTCACTACATGTCACATATCTTTGAGAGGCTGATCCACCACCCTCAGCACATCATGACTCGTGACACTCACACCAGAGCTTTTGGGACTTATAGGCCAGTTGCCCTTGGGACATATGAGCGACACAGATAGATTGAGCCTATTGAGCAGCCCAAGACAGTGGACCCTTAGGATGAGTCAGTCCGTGACACTGAGCAGGAGTATGGTGGAGCTTATGTTGATGACTTTGATGATGATGAGGATGAGCCACCAAAGTTGACACGAGCACCTCCACCTCCTCAACCCCACGACCACGAGGCTAGTGGTTCCCGCTCTGCTCCACCAATTCATCTAGCGATAGACCCCACTCTGGCAGCTCTACTTCAGCAGGTGATCTCTGAGTAGCAGAGACAGGCTACCAAGATTCATAGGATAGAAGTCGAGTAGGCACGATGTGAGGCAGAGGCACGTACCAAGCAGGCTAGGCTAGGCTAGCAGATGTTCACCTTGTTTGAAAATATCTAGGCTCAATAGGATTCATTCTAGGAACGGATGATTGCTAGTGAGGCACAACACTTTCACTACTTTGAGCACATTTTGTAGCAGACAGGCATCTCACCTCCACCGCCTCTAGTCCAGATAGCGCTCCTACAACGGTTCACTAGGTTTCTCTAGCCCTAGCTATACAATACAATGTACTTTAGGGCTAGATCTTCCCCTAGGTGTCTCTGATTCACCCCCACTACACTCAACTTCTCCTCTCCAGTAGCTCAGGGTGTGGATCCGAGGATTATCAGCATGTCTCAGACTCTTTTGCTTATAGCTACTCAGACACCATCGGTGATCGTGGTGACTACATCAGCTCAGACTTCTCAGACAGTCTCCGCCACACATAGCCAGGTCATATGAGAGTCTTCACAGGCAGTGCTGACCACTCTAGCTCCTGTGCTACCTACAACTCCACCTCACACAGGCACTGACGACACTCTTCCTTCCTCAGTTGCCTTGTCTGACTTACAGTAGCAGGCAGTCCTAGTGAGTCAGCCTCCTCCACCTACTACTTTAGAGGCTCCTATGATAGTGCCAGTGACAGTTGTAGCTACAGCGCCCGTTGGTTAGCTAGAGAGACAGAGTTCAGGTTTAGACTTTGACTATGACCAGTTTGAGCTTACACCGCGCACCTCTACATCTAGCACTACTACACCTACCCCACCTCATGACCCTTAGGATTTGGTGCTTGACGCCAAAGGGGGAGAGGGTGAGAGTATGTGAGATAGGGGGAGAGCTTGTGAGAAGGATTTGATATCTTTGTGTGCTACTCCCATATTTTGTTGCATGCATGTTTACATTTCCACTATGCAGTGTATTATATGTGTGCTTGCATGTGTGGTACTTTGTGAGACATGTTGATTTCTTGTTATATTTTTATATCATGTCTCTTTGTTGCTCGTTTATTATGCTTCTGCCATACTCCGATGTTAAACGAGCACTTACTTTCTTGTACTCGCGCTTAGTTTTTATATATTGAGTACATGTTGTGGACTTGGTATGCATTAACTTGGTCTAACCCCTTTGCTCTTATTGCCACAAGTTCATACAAACCAAGCGGTTGAAAACCTCAAATCTCTCTTTTACACATACTCAAGTTAGCCTTCCAAGCATCACACTTGGTTTACCTACAAAAGGCGGCACGCCCCTACACTAGGGAGAAGTGACCTCTCTCCAAAGAACCATTCTTGACACTCACTTGAAATATCTTGATTGATTGATCTAAGTGATGAACTTAACTTGATGATTAACCTTGAATCCTTCTTTAAGTCCTTTTCTTTCTCCTTATTTAAGTCCTTTTCTTTCTACCAAATGATCTTCAACAAGCACTAGAACTTAAACTTCATCTTCATCTTGAACTTGGTCTTGATCTTCAATTGACTACCAATTGTGTGCCAAGTACACTCCACAATCAAATGGCCTTGTACTCTTTGCTTGCCATGCTTCTAGATCATCTCAAAACCAAACTTAGGTGCCTCAATCATGTATAAACATGTTTTCAACTTGAGGGCCTTTCAATCAAAGTGACTCTTGATCAATCCAATAGATGTCACTTTTCTGGCAGATTCTGTACTCTTCAAAGAAAACTCTATATCTCTCAATGTACAGATCTACATACCATGAGATTTGGTGAAGATGTGGTTCACTAAGTCATCTAGTATCTATAAAAATTTGGGCTTCATTTGACTTCTATATTGCTACCAGATTTTAATTCTTCCACCACTACTACATGATGAAAACTGTTATACTATAGCTGACAAGATCTACTCCAAAACCGAAGCATCTCTTATCCAATTCTCATAAAATTTGTACAACATCTTATACCATAAGTATAGAGCATGCATGCCAAATTTCAAGCCAATCCAAATAGATTGGATCACTCAAACTCAGACTTGATCACAACTAGCTCAGTTTTTCAATTATAGGACAGATTTTAACCAATTGAGCTATACTTCTTCCAATTGAATCAAACTTGAAATCAACTTGTTTGAATACTTTCAAAAGACATATATCTATTCAATCCACTTATTAAAAGTCATCTCATGAACTTATGCAACTCAAATCAATCCAAACTTGATTACTAATCAATTTATCCATTCAATCATCTCATAGCAAGTAACATATGCATATATTTTCAATTCAACCAACTCATATGCACCTAAATGAAATGATCAACAAGAGATATACCTTGGTTAGCTCATGATCATTCAATTAGCAAGCTTCAACTCAAATAATTGCAAACCATCAATTATTCCAATAAATCACCAACAACTTGACACAGTGCACTTGTATGTTGATAGCACTTGGACTTCACTTACTTATCATGGCATTGGGATAATGATTATTGCTTTTCAATACTTGGCTCAATCATGTGATCAACAAAATAAATTTCACTTGAACCAAGTCTCTAATGCCAATGGTACCTACACACAATCATGAACTTTTTGATGGTACCCAAACTAGTTTGGGTCCTCTCAAGTTTGGAGCAACATACTTAGGCATTGCCTTACTATGAATAGCGGGATGTTTTACAATAGCCACCAATGAGGTACCATTACCATCCTTCCTAAGCAAAGAATCATCATTAATTGAAATAAGCTTAGGAGTATTACCTAGGGGACATGAGTTGGCCATGTGTCCCCTTTCTCGGCATGAGTAGCAAACTCTCTTTGAATGAGCCTTTTCTTCCTTGTTCATGTGTTGCTTCTCATTGCCTTGCCTATCATGAGTTGCTTGAGCCTTCTTCTCAACTTGGTAGGACACTTCGAGGCAAAGTGTCCCATATCTCCACACTTGAAGTACTTGATGTGAGCATAATCTTTCTTCTCATCTTGAGTCTTGCTTATCATCTTGGCATCTTGAATAAGCATTGGATGCCTTGCTCTTCCACCCCTTCTTGTTTTCTTCCTCTTCATCATCAAGTCACCACCATCTTCAAGATTGATCTTGATTTGCTCTTGGGGTATCTTTTCTTGCTCGACTTGTGGCTTTGGTTGAGGCTCTTCTTGTTGCTTCACCACTTGCTTGGTTGGGCACATACAGGTAAGATGACCCCATGTGCGGCACTTGAAGCACTTGACATGACTGAGCCTTTCTTCTTCTTTCTTCAACTTGAGCTTCTCAAGGTTGGGGCAACCCTTTTCAAGATGTCCCATTTCATGGCATTTGTAGCACATGGAATGAGAGAGCTTCTTTTGTAGTAACTTCTTCATCCTTCTTTCTCTTTTTTCTCTCACCCTTTGGCATGCTCTTGTCGAAGCCAAGGCCAGTCACCATACTTTCTTTGATTTGTCAACATGTGCTCGAAGGTGACTTTGGTGTTGTAGCACCTCTCTAACTTGTTGCTCAATATCTTCACTTCTCATTTGAGCTCATTGTTCTCCTTCAAAATGTTAGTCTCACAAGACAGAAGTAGAACAAGCATCTATTTGTAAAGAATATGGTATATCTAACAAATCATCACAAGAGGTGGATACATACTTCTTCCCTACATCACAAGGGTTAGTAACAAGATGTGATTGATCAATTGACCCATGTGATGAGCTCTCATTATTTTTAAGTTTATTTATAAATACTTTAATGAGAGAAGCATGTTGTTCTAATGATTCTTCATGAGATGCAAGAAGTTTCTCATGAGTCAATTTTAGCTCACCATGTGAAGATTTAAGAACATCAAGTAAGTGCTTATGTTCTTCACATGAGTTCTTTAGAAATGAGTTTTCATTTTCCAATTTTAATGTTTTAGCTTTCTTATTTTCTAAAGACATGGTCATATTAGCAAGTCTACTAACAAGCTCATCATATGAATCAACATGATCAACCACATTAGCATTAGATACCTTAGTGTCACCTTGTGACATGAAGCAATGTGGTGATGTTGGAGAGCAGAAGCATCACTCTCATAGCCCGAGCATGAGCCACCATCATCATCAAGTGTGCATAAGAATCATCAAGTGCATCACTTGTGGCATCATCATCAATCTTGTCAAGTGAACTTGAGGTAGAATCATCATCACCATCACTTGACCATGAGGTTGATCAATCTTCCACAATCACCAAATTGTGGTCATGCTCGACACACTCATGCACCTCCTCCTTAGGCTCTTCCTTCTTGAACTTGCCATCATCCCATGTGGAGGAATCACCGAAGGTGTACTTGATTGATTTCCATATCTCACAAGTGGGTCCCACGTAGTTTATCCTTTTCATCAAATCAAAGCTCAAGGCATCTATTAGATAACAACAAGCATGTGCATCAAGTTCAAAGAGAACCTTTTGAGCTTCGGTTAGATTTCTATGGTCCAAGACATGAGTGAGACCACTAGTGACAATCCACCAAAACTTATGTCCCTATGCATGAAAATAATCAAGCATGTGATTTTTCCAAAGTGCAAAGTTTGTGCCATCAAAAATGTATGTGCCACAATCATCTAGCCCACTAGTTGCCATCCTCTTGGGTCACTGAAGACCAGAAATGAGAGACCTACTCTGATACCACATGTAGGGTCGAGATGGTGGACTAGAGGGGGTGAATAGTCCTTTCTAAAATTAAACGCATCGGCTAACCAAGATAAATGTGGAATTAAAACTATCGGTCTAGCCAAGACTATACCCCTCTATCTAAGTTCACTAGCACCTTATAAAGATCCTAATTAGGCAACAAAGGTGCCAGGCTAGTTAGAGCTCACCTAATCAATTCTAGAGCAAGGTCACACAAACCTATGCACTAGTACTCAAGCAGCCGGTGGAGCTCCTCCACAACTAGTGATGCACAAGCACAAAGCTCTTAAGCTCACTAGCAATGCTCAATAGCAAGGCTACACAAGCCAAATTAGAGAGCGCAAAACACTTAGCTACACAAACTAAGCAATGTGACTAACAAGGTTACTAAAACCAAATTAGACATGCAAGGGAGCTACTTCTATGCTACACAAGCAAGAAGGTAACTAGCAAGCTACACAAGCTAACTAATTACAAGAGCAACTACATAAGCACAATGTATATGAAAGTAATTACAAGCTTATGTAAAGGGTATGCAAACCAACGGGAAGACAAGGATGACACGATGATTTTTATCCCAAGGTTCACGTGCTTGCCAACATGCTAGTCCCCGTTGTGTCAACCACTCACTTGGTGGTTAGGCAGCTAACTGGCATCATCCGCCAAGCCCACATGTCAGGCACCCCAAGAACCTACCCACAAGTGAGGGTAGCTCAATGACACGCTCTACTAGAGTTGCTCTTCACGGCTCCCACGGGGTGATCACAATTCCCTCACAAATCACTTCTCTAGAGCACCGCACAATCTTCTTTGCGTGCTTCGACGGAGACCACCACCAAGCCATCTAGGAGGTGGCAACCTCCAAGAGTAACAAGCACCATCGGCTTGCAACACGATCATCTAGTGCCACTCGATGCAACCTCATGATGCAATCGCACTAGAATCGTTTTCTCACATAATCGGACGAACACTATCAAGCATATGTGAGATGGAGGGCTCCCAAGCACACCTACACAAGCCACCAAGGCTCAAGGGTGCTCAGCAACTAGCCCAAGGCTCGCCAATGCTTGGTTTTATAGCCCCTAAGAAAATAGAGCCAATGTACCCCTTCACTAGGCACTTTTTGAACTAACCAGACTCTCGTGTTGAGCTGACCGAACACGCAGGTCGGATGTTGCAGTAGTGTACGGTCAATGTTTCAATAGCATCTGAGGAAAGTTGTAATAGTGTCCGGTCGCTATTGCAGCGTCCGATCATAGAGTCTAGTCCTCAGATCAACGCCACGTGTCCCTAGCATTCAAAGCCAACCATTTGACTCCAATGGCTACTTCACTCATGCTTCATCTCCTAATGACCATACTCTCCTTTCACCCATGACTGGACTCGACTTTCCTAGAGTTCAGTCACTTCCAAAGAGTTTCCAGAGAGCTCTTTTGATGACCGGACGCATCAGGTCATCACTAACCGAACTCACCGAGCATCAGGTCACCCAACCACGTGTGTTGCCTGTCTATGAACAGTTGCATAGGCACGTCTGATTGCATGTTTTAGTAGCATCCAATTGCTATTTTAGTAGCATCTGGTCACTATTGCGTTAGCGTCCAATCACTGTTGCAGCGTCCGGTTACACCTAAAATCCTCCTTTTCAACTCAAAATTCTTCTCCTTTGCAAATGTGCCAACACCACCAAGTGAACACCACCATGTACATGTGTGTTAGCATTTCACAAATGTTTTCCAAAGGATTAGTCACTCAATTCACCATGTCACTCGATCCTAGCAATGATGCAAAGTTAGATCACTCGAGTGGCACTAGATGACCGATATGCAAGCAAGTTTGCCCCTCTTGATTGTACGGTCATCTATCCTAAACCTGGTCATCAACTTCTCTACTCATGTATGACCGGTGAAACGAAATGCCCTATGGTTATACCTTTGCCTTGCGCATTCCATTCCATCTCCTCCGATGTTGATGCAACACATGCACCAACCATATCACAAATGATATGATCCACTTCATGTCATCACGTAACTTTGTTGGTTCATCAATCTTGACCTCACTTGCTCTTCACCGTTGCTTCAGTCCATCGGCGCCAAGTCATCACTCAACTTGCCCTTCACAATTACAACTGGTCCATCAAGCCAAGTCTTGTCTTGATCTTCTCCACCTTAGTCACATGACTCCATGTCATGTCTCATATGCAATGAGCTCCTTCATCACATGTGTGAGCCTTGCAACATATCCAAGCCATCTTCACCATTATGGCATGAGTTGCTCACACACATGTACCTATGGACTAATTACCTGTGTATCTCACATAAACACATATTAGTCCACCTAGGTTGTCACTTAATTACCAAAACCAAACAAGGACCTTTCAAAGCTACACCCTTGCATGGGTGCTCCAACAAGGACTAGTGGAGAGTGGTGACTCTCTTATACCTCAGAAAAACATCACCGTGTTCCTCTCCCTCTCTTTACTTTGAGCATTTACATTTGAGAAATTCAATTCAATTCATGTCTTTATATTCTTAGAACTGCCATGCTAGAGTAGGATTGGAACCTAGGGTGCAAAACTTTTGTGTGGTAGATCATAATGAATACTTTTAGGCACAAGGGAGTGAAATAGGCTAAGTGTAGGGTTTAATTATTGCAAGAAATTTAGAATTAGCCCAATTCACCCCCCCCCTCTTGGGCATCTTGATCCTTTCAGCTCCTACTCGGAGGTCTAGCACATACGTGATACCTGGCGCTTGGCTGCCACCCACCTTCGATGGTGCCACACCACAATGCCGCCCCCTAGGGCATTCTACTAGGGCGCCTGTGGCCACAAGGCATAGTGTCCTCCACCACGGTGATCTTTGTGGACATCTTGGGCCGCCAACTCCTCAGCATTGACAATGTCTACATTGGCCTATGACCCAACTCTGACCTACCATGACTATCCCTGGATGAGTTCAATGGGGGCAACTTCATGTTTGGCACCATGCTAGACTTGACAACGATGCCACCTACAAGCTCCACCTCTACCATCTAGCATCGGATGCCTGCCTACATCCTCCCCAATGTCGCCAATAGGGTCCACGACTTCGTTGCACCACCACGAGAGATGCTCCACTTCTCCATCAATGCCGCTATCCACTGTCCTCCGCTCATGGCAGCCCGCCAGGCAATGGGATCACTGGGAGGTCCCAGACTGTACAACTACACAACTTCTACGGCTACATCGGTAATCTACTCTACTACCTCGAGTTCACCATCGACCACATGAGGGACAATATGATTAGAGCCAACCTAGTTCGCTATCATCTCCTAGATAGTCTGCATCAAAGCTATTCTACTAGGCCAAGCTTTCCCACCTGATGGTGTCAATAGCTAGGTCTTGCTTCAGCATGAGGACACGCTAAGTGGAGAAGGGGGGAGGTGTCATATGCATGATTAGAGGCCCCCAAACTAGAGTTAGAGAGCCCTAGCGAGGCCCAAAGGAGGGCGCTAGCCGGCTTCAACTAGTTCCAATGCACCATAGGGAGAGAGCACACGCCAGGAGGGGCGGCATCGGTGCCCTTGAAGCCTTCTTTGCCTAGAAGGAATTAAGAATAAATAAGGAATTAAAATAGGAGATTGGATTGAGGAATTATTGGTATTTATTAACTTGTCACTTGTTTAGTAGCCACCTATTATAAACCTAAATCTCCTAACATTACTTTACTAGGTTGTCATCCATAGTGATGATGCTAGAGATGCTTGTTGGTACTACATTGCATGACTACTAGAATAATACTAAGTAGTTCTTTATTAATTTATGTGACTAGGAAGAATATATAAATATATGAATGAAAAGGATCTGCAAGCGCACAGATAATTATACCATTGTAGCACTTCACACGGGTGTATTCCAGGTATCGTTATTTATATTTTTACCATAGGGAAGGTCTAGCATGGACATGTATTAATAACTTATACTATTGATGGAGAAGTAAACCATAACCAATATTATACTCATAATAGGGGTAAGTCATAGGATAATATATATATATGATAAGTATCGATCATTAATAATGATAAATCACTCGGAGTACTCCTTTGTATGGCATTAGCATGGTCAGGTATAATATTAGAGGAACAATTCCTAAGTCATTCTTAATTACAAGTCTAAGCATACAATGATTAGTGCAATTACACCTAGTAGTCATGGCTAAGGTTATCTTTATACCTACACATAAGGGATATTACTAAGAAAGATTAAGAACAGAGCTTGTTCTTCCTTCATAACCGGACCCTACTTGCACCTATATTCGGGGAGTGGACTATAAAGGACTCAATGGGAGTGTCACATCCGTGATCTACCACATGACCCAGAATATAGGGTGTATCCGCAGGTAAACAACATATAAGCACCATGCTTATACAATGTCAACCACCCACCCCGTATACTTTAGAGTCCGTGTTATATGAACTTATGCATAAACATAATGATAAACTAGCTATACTAAGTATATAATCAAAGTAGACGTTGAACATTATAACGAAGAACATGAATAAGATGAATACTAATATTGTCATAACAATTGTAACTAGTATATAAAAATAATGGAGGTATAAAATAGAGGGGGTACAAAGATTATACCAAACCACGCTCTTGACACAATCGGGAATCCAAGCGAAGCCTGCTTTTCTCCCTCTAGACCTAGCCTAACTAGCTATGCCCTAAAATATAGTGGAGCTCTAAGGATGATTAGGGTTTCTATCTTCTCAAATGACTTATGCCATATGCCTCAGGGGGGTGCTAGGGGCTAGTATATATAGGCCGGTGCATCCAACATGAGCCCTTAGATCAAACTGACTTAAAGGATGGTGTAGATGCAACCTAGGAGGTGGTGGAGAACCGACATAACAACGGAGGACTGATAGGTGGGCCCTAGGGGCTGGGCCCCACCTGGTGGCATCTCGCCCTCCACTTCGGTGTGGAGTCCTCTCGAGTCTTCTAGAACCTTCTGGTTTCCATTTTGCTGCGGATAAGCACAATTAAATTTGACATCTTAGTCCACCTTGATGGTTTTCTAAATAAATCCTATAGAAAATACAGATTCACCAAAACTTATGGAATTTGTTAGTTTAAACCCCTAGACCTTCGTTGGTGATTATATTTATGCCCTTATGTATGTTATATTGACAATTTATAAAGGTTGTTAACTACCATCAACAAACTCGCCCAAGCTTAACCTTTGCTAGTCCCTTAGCAAAGCCAAACTTAGTAAATGGATCAGGAGTTGCATCGATGCTTTCACTCCTCAAGAGTACACATGTGTTCAAACAAGAATTCTCCTCCAGATTGGAATAAACCGATCTGACTTTCAAATTTACCCATATTACTTTCAACCATGGGGCTTCTTCACCTTCACTTGGGTCTTAAGCAATTGAAAGATAGAATGATCAAGTCAAGCACTATGTCTTAAGTTCTTTGCTCAACCATTATTCTAGAGTTTTTTATAGATTTTTAAAATAAAACTCAGAGCTTCCTTTGTATGACACTCTCAAATCTCTCAAAATATGTGGTATTTGTGGATCCTCACCAAGGCAAAAGTGATATTATGCCTTTCTCTTCCTACAACAAAGGCTTATGTGGAGCTCATAGGAGTGGAAAAAGCATGAAAGAGCATACTTGCATACATATATTGTAAAGTCAAACCTCGGATTCAAAGAGAGTTGAGTCATACAATCAAATCATGATGTGCATGTGTGTGGATGTATGGTGGATATATTTGGTGGCTAACCTAATTCTACTATGCTCCTTGAAAACATATCTCTCTTTTGAAACTTGAAAACAACTTTGCAAAAAAAACATGGGTTATCTTATTCATCTTTTCTTCTTTTTTCCAGGCAGGCATCTAAGTACCCATTGTTTTAAATATCTCAGACACTTGTCCATTTTTTCTCATCTTTCTCTTTTTTTATGAATAACTTTTGTATAACCACATGCTTCTTTTCTGCTACAGAACTTTTGAGAGATAGCAACAAGAACTTTGGAGCATTTATTTGGTGCATATCCAATCAAGAATATTTTTGGTGTTTACTCCCAGTGTAGGAGTAAAACATTTTTGTGTGGATCTAGATGGAATGGCATGTTGTTGCGCCTACCCCTAGTGTAGGAGTAGTGCATATTTAGGTGATGTGTACGTGATCTTGATTTTAAGAGCATGACAAACCTCTCATAAGGGTCAACAAAGCTTGACTAAACTCAATGCAATGCAAGCAGCATATATGAGTGGAAGTTTTCCTAATCTAAATATCATATATGGTTCTGGTAGGAATTCAAGCTTTGTCATACAAGAGCTCATTATGTAGGATTTTTATGTTTTTCAAAAGATAAATCTCCAAAACTTTAGTGTCACTTGGAACAAGATAAACAACAGCTCAGACCTTCTCATATCATATCCATCAATTACCTAGACTTAGATCAAGCATATGCTACCCATGAGTTTCAAGTTTAGAGTAAATTCTTATATCAAAATAGACGTATCCAAAACTCAAGAGAATTCAAGGCTAAAAACTAGGTACTTGAAAGAAATTACGACAGAGCAACTATTCATCATTTCCATTGCAAGAGATTATTTTGAGAGTCCTTTTATTTAGCTCTTAAAAATCAAACTTAAAGAAAACTTAACACACCTTTTATTTTGTTTTCCAAATTTAAGATCACACCTTAATATATATAACAAGCTAAGATAAATTTTTATTTTGCTTTTAGTTTGTTATGCATATTTTTATTTCTTTAGCAAATATGAAGCAAACTTAAAAATAGTAAAACCAAAAGAGAAAGAAATACTTAGCTAAATACATGGGGATGCTCCTCCCCCAAGCTGGATGTTGTCATGGTCTTTCTTAGAGTGAGTCTACTAGCAGAAGTCTTTCTCATTCATTCAGAAGTTGTGTTCCTCGTGCAACGAGTGTAGCGATAGTTCGGGAAAATGTACTTCGGATAGATGGCTTTACTCTTGATCATCCTGCAAAATACTCCAACAAGAACACCAAAACTCATGCACATATTAGGATAAAGGGTTAGCGGTCAGCCATTTAGAGATTTGTTGTCCTTGGAGATTTAGACAGATTTCCTAATTAGCAAAGTTCTAGCAGGATGTCTAGTTAATTTTTTTGGATTTTCTTATTTATATAATGCAGAAAGAAAATACGCATGCATGATATATATTATTATTTTTTATGCCACCATAGTGAATACTCCCTTGGGCTTTTACACACCGAGAAAATTTTTCACATGGGGCTTAGGCTTTATGATGCAAGGATGTAATGCAGTCATGAAACTTTTTATCTTCCTTTTCTAAATGCAATGCTAATGCAGAAAAATGAATATGCTAAAGTGAAAAGTAGTTCATGCAATACTAAAAAGTAAATATGGATAACTACCAATGTTACCTCATGGCTAGGATTTAGATTTTTAAGTCGTCTGGACAGGACTTGGTTGGAGAAAAGTTCTTCACTCTTTGGGTACATCATCTAGTCTCAACGATGGAGACCCAGATGGCTGCACATCTTGTGACGGTGTCTCTGATGGTGATGTCACCTTCTCTTTCCATACCTGCTTGGTCTATGGGCTTGACTTAGGCAGAGTAGGTTCATCTTACACAACTTCTTCAGGTTCTTCATCTTCTTTCCATTCATTCTTTGGAGGTTGATTCTTCCAGCGTTGGGATGATTGATGTCTCCTAGAGCAGGTCTTCTTGGGCTATTCATAAGTGGTATAACTATTGAAATAATATCATACCTTTTCTCAAGGGAATTGGAAGTGGACTTGTCTAGATCCGACATAGATGATTGCGTTGGTTGCGTTGAGGAACGGTTCCCAATATAATAGGTGTATCATCTTCTTTTTCACTCGTGTCTAGAACCATGAAGTTAGTAGGGGAAAACTAAGTGTGTATTCTTACCATGACATCTTTTGCTATTCCTTCTAGAAATCGGATCGATTGGTCCACCATCTGCAATTGGATATATGTAGGGAACAAAGGTTCATCACCGAATACATATTCATATGTTACCTTGGACATTATATTGACACCTGACCCAATGTCACAGAAGGTCTTGTGAAAAATTCTCTGTCCAATGGTACACTCGGTCATGGGTATGCCTGGGTCATCCCTCTTAGCAAGGAATGGTGAAGTGAGAAGGTGGTCGTACTCTGATCGAAGTGTGTTGATCATGTTAATTGATTCTTCTTGAGGCTGCCTGGCCTTGTTCTTCCTCCTTTTCCTGTTATTCTTCTTCTTGGTCACTATTGTCTCTTCGGTCAGGTATGTCGTCTACGGATGTCCAGGAGATTGTAGGATGCGGCTCTTGAAAGAAAAGTTCTCCTTCCTATCCTTGATTGTGAAGTAGATCTTGGTACTGTCCACGTAGATGATGGCTTTTGCGGTGCTTAGGAAAGGTCAGTCCAAAATAATGGGTGCCCTTACATCTCCACCTGTTTTCAAAACCATAAAGTCTACAGAAACATATGATTGTCCCACTCAAACAATGTTATCTTCAAGAATTCCCTTAGGGTAATAGAGTGACTAATCTACAAGCTACAAACGCATGTTTGTGTACAACAAAGTATCTCCATTAATTTGATCATAAATTACCTTAGGCATGATGTTGACACTTGCTCCAAAGTAACAGATAGCTTTTTGAAAAATGTGAGGTCCAATGGCGATGGGGATGACAGGTCTCCCTAGATCGCTCTTCTTTTCAGGCAAGGTATAGTCTATCTACCTTCCCGTCGATGGTTGTATATAATAATATGTTGTATTGTGAATATCGATAAGATTTGCAATTTCTAGATCTTTCGGTTGCCCTAGAATATTGCCTTTGTCGGACAGAGGAACAATAGCTACCAGCTGAGCTATTTATGATTCTACCATTTTATTAAAGCTATGCTGGTTCTTAATGGTAGAAGCAAAGCTATCCATTCTATTATTTATGTTCTCTATAATTTTATCATTGGTAACTACCTTTCTAGATAATCCCTCCATAAGTTTCGATTGGCCAGCAATTAATTCTCTCAAGGGTGGTTTATTGAAATTATTAAAATTATTACCTTGATAGTTACCTTTGTAATTACCTTGGTAGTTTAGTCTCTATTGTTGGTTCCATCCTTGATTCTGTTGAAGACGAAAGTAGTTGTTGTTGTTGAGAAAGTTCACATCGTCTTGGGTTTCAGGACAGTTGTTCCCTGAATGCCTAGTATTTCCACACTCTTCACATGTCATGCGAGAATCATGAATGTGTATGACTTCTTGCTTCTCATTGGTTCGATCTTCAAGCTTCTTCATCAGCAGGTCCATCATGGTAGACATCATGTTTATCTCCTTGAGTTGATGCATACCTCCACCTTTCTTGTGGGTCTGAAGACGTTCTTCATTCCAACCTTGGTTGGAGGCCATCTTCTCCATAAGAGTTGTTGTAGCTGGTATGGTGAGTGACAGGAATGCACCTCCAGCAGCAGCATCCATAGTTTCATGGGTACTATTGGCCAACTCATGGTAGAAAGTCTGCATGAGTAGCCAATTCTCCATCCCATGATGAGGACATTCTGCAATGTAATCTTGAAAGCGTTCCCATGCCTCAGGGGCAGATTCACCATGTTGTTGTTGAAAGCTTGAAATTCTCCCATGCAGAGCATTGGTCTTGCCTATGGGAAAGAACTTTGCTAGGAAGGCAGTGGAATAGTTATCCCATGTAGTATTTCTATCTTTGTTGGCATAGAACCATTGCTTTGCCTTCCCCAAGAGTGAGAATGGGAAGAGGCAAAGTAATATGGCTTCTTGGGTTACTCCTTTGATGGTGAAAGTGCTACAGATCTCCAGGAAGTGTTGGAGATGTGCACTCGCATCTTCATGTACCTTTCCACAAAACTAGCTTGCTTGCACCATGTTGATGAGGGTTGGCTTGAGCTCGAATCCATTATCTCTAACATTGATTGTTGGTCCAGTATGGATGTTGGCCGTAGTTGGAGTAGAGAATTCATGGAGAGTCATGTTAGCCATAGCTTCAAATTCATGTGTTAAGCTTCGCCTTATCTGGTTGTCTTTTGACTCTAAAGCTGGAACTTTCTTGAGTTTAGCTCTAGTTCTCCTAATTAATGCTTCTAGATCTTCAACGTAGTTTGTCAGAAGGTCAAAACCAGTCATACATTACCCTGCATAAGATACACAAGTAGACAAAACAAGGGTGAGCCTATTTTAGCAGAGCACAATGGTTTTCCTCGATCACATCAATAAGTATAAGTTTATTAATACTTCCTTTGCCTAGCTACCTTCCCTGGAAACAACACCAGAAATGTTTGTTGGTATTTATTAACTTGTCACTTGTTTAGTAGCCACCTATTATAAACCTAAATATCCTAACATTACTTTACTAGGTTGTCATCCATAGTGATGATGCCAGAGATGCTTGTTGGTACTACATGGCATGACTTCTAGAATAATACTAAGTAGTTCTTTATTAATTTATGTGACTAGGAAGAATATATAAATATATGAATGAAAAGGATCTGCAAGCGTACAGATAATTATACCATTATAGCACTTCACCTAGGAGTATTCTAGGTATCATTATTTATATTTTTACCACAGGGAAGGTCTAGCATGGACATGTATTGATAACTTATACTATTGATGGAGAAGTAAACCATAACCAATATTCTACTCATAACAGGGGTAAGTCATAGGATAATATATATATGATAAGTATTGATCATTTATAATGATAAATCACTCATAATACTCCTTTCTATGGCATTAGCATGGTCAGGTAGAGTATTAGAGTAATAATTCCTAAGTCATTCTTAATTACAAGTCTAGGCATACAATGATTAGTGCAATTACACCTAGTAGTCATGGCTAAGGTTATCTTTATACCTACACATAAGGAATATTACTAAGGAAGATTAAGAACAGAGCTTGTTCTTCCTTCGTAACCGAACCCTTCTTGCACCTATATTTGGGGAGTGGACTAGAAAGGACTCAACGGGAGTGTCACATCCATGATCTACCACATGACCCAGAATATAGGGTGTATCCATAGGTAAACAATGTATAAGCACCATGCTTACACAATGTCGACCACCCACCCCGTGTACTTTAGAGTCAGTGCTATACGAACTTATGCATAAACATAATGATAAACTAGCTATACTAAGTATATAATCAAAGTAGACTTTGAACATTATAACAAAGAACATAAATAAGATGAATACTAATATTGTCATAACAATTGTAACTAGCATATAAAAATAATGGAGGTATAAAAGAGAGGGGGTACAAAGATTATACCAAACCACGCTCTTGACACGATCAGGAATCCAAGCGAAGCCTGCTTGCCTCCCTCTAGACCTAGCCTAACTAGCTATGCCTTAGAATATTGTGGAGCTCTAAGGATGATCAGGGTTTCTGTCTTCTCAAATGACTTATGCCATATGCCTTAGGGGGTGACAGGGGCTAGTATATATAGGCCAATGCATCCAACGTGAGCCCTTGGATCAAACTGATTTAAAGGATGGTGTACATGCAATCTAGGAGGTGGTGAAGGACCGACATAACAACGAGGGGCTGACAGGTGGGTCCTAGGGGCTAGTTGGCCTATAGGTGGGGCGGTGTCTCGCCCTCCGCTTTAGTGTGGAGTCATCTCGAGTCTTCTAGAACCTTTTGGTGTCCGTTTTGCTGTAGATAAGCGTAATTAAATCTGACATCTTTGTCCTCCTTGACGGTTTTCTGGATAAACCCTGCAGAAAATACAGATTCACCAAAACTTGTGGTTTGTTAGTTTAAACCCCTAGACCTTCATTGGTGATTATATTTATGCCCTTATGTATGTTATATTGATGGTTTATAATGGTTGTTAACTACCATCAATAGGAATAAGATTAGATTCATTAAGATAGGAGTTTCGTTTGTTTAAGAAAGGAGGATCCAATCTATAAGGGTATCTCTCGTAGCTTGCTTGGAATACAAGTCCTATATGGACTATAAATATAGGAAAGATGTAGTCATTCTAATCTAAGCAAGAATAGAGCAATTGCTCCTTCCCCTATCTCCCTCTCCTCTATGCTGCCACCCTCCCTCTCCGTATGTTGTCCCCCTCCCCCGGGCCATCAACCCTAGCTGCCATCCCCCTTGCCAAGGAGGACTCTTACAAAAGAAAGTATAAAAGTGGTTGATGTGATTTAAAAATAGTTTGGGATTCCAGATGCAAATTGACTTCTATATTTTAGGAGCGAGATTTTAAAAACTGTTGAAGGAACTCAACAAATATGCTCCCAACTTTTTTTAGTGTCACACCCAATTTTAAGGATAAAATTGAATGCACAAAACTCGTGTGTGCCCAGAAATCAATCACACACACAAGCTGACAAATTACAATAGTATCATCACGGTGTCTCATACATCAGAGTTATAATAAAACTTAGTCTTATACATCACAGCGGAATAATAAAAAGATAATAAACTCTCATGGCCATCAACACAGGGAAGGTCAACTGGTTGACCACAAGCCTAATAATCCTCCGGGAAATCCTCATACCCATTGTCATCTGTTACCCATCCGGGATTTTTATCCAAGTAAAGAAAATAAACAAGTGTAAGTACATTCCATACTTAGCAAGCTAACATGGGGTTATGAAGCTCAAAAAGGATAGACTCTGGTTTACTGCAGTTAGCATTTTTAATAGGTCAAACTTTTATTCTCAAGTATTATCAAGTTATGCTTAAGCTCCCATTTAATTCCCATAAGAACCTATATCAAGGTCAGGTTTACCATATTTCATCATAGAACAACTTAAATGATCATCATCAAGTAACCAGTTATTCTATGAGTTTTCCGGGCCGCTCGTATCCGTGAGCACGGCTGTTATAACAGTTTGTTACCCTCTGCAGAGGTGGCGCACATTCACCGTGAGTCGTGATCCCCCTTATGCCCGGGTTAATTACTCCCATGTCACTTCCAAGGTGAGCGAGCAGGGTACACTATGAAGCCATTTCATAGGTTTCCCTAACAAGTTAGGGCCGCTAGGTTTCCTTGGCAGGCAGATGTAGGGACCCCCCTTTCCTATGGCACAAATCCATCGTAGCTATACACATAGAAACAGAGGCAGCCCTATACCCAAAGTGGCAAGCCCCATTTGCGCCAAAAAGGTAACCTCTAACCAGCTAGGAAAGGTCCTATTACTGAGCTAAAGTCAGAGCCATATGACTCTCCCGGTTGCACTATCAGTCCCAGCTTTTGCCGACAGATAAGTCCTTATGGAGGGCCGGGGGCAACATGAACAAAGGTCATTTGCACTTTCACCCTATGGAATAGTTGTTATAATTTAGGTTACTCTCTTTGTTCCATAGTATCATTCATCGATATGTATATCAAGTTCAGTTAGAGCACTAGCAATCTACCCATATGCATTTAACCCTTAGGAGACAAAGAACAGGATAACAATCACTAGGATGTCCTTACGGGTATCAAAATTAGACACATGCAAATGAGTAATTGATTAGAGTGAAATAGGACATCAAGGAAGGCCCATGTTATACTTGCCTTGGTTCATAAACTCGTGCTGGTCCTGCTGGTCGTCGAAGAGTTCTTGGTCTCCAACGTTTTTCTCACAGTCTGAACGCGACCAACACGGCAACATACAACATTCCAGTAGCATTCATACAAAGCAAACATTCCTATCATTAGAACAGTACACCAACAGTATTGAAATCAAGATAAAATGTGTATAAAACTAATCTACGTTTTGCTACGATCACGTCAACGCGAAGTTCAAAAAAACAGAGCTAAAATGAGAAAGTTATGAGTAAAACGGGTTTTCCTATAGCCCTATATTTAATTAATTCTAATCATGAAATTAAAAAGTTCCAAACTTGACTAACAGTAGCTCCAACATGTAGCTTATGAAATTACAAAGCTAACGCGATTTGAATGGATCAATTCGGAGTTAAAACGACAATTCTATAAGCGAAACAGTTCGAATGGCATTTCTGTAAATACTGAAAGCGTACTTTAGACTAAACCAGTGAACTATACGCTTTCAAAACGAGAATGCGTACTCGAGGAAATACGCTAAGGACGGCGGGTTCTATTACGCGAAAATAGGAGGGCTCTTTAGCAATTTGACCCACGAAGGGGTATCGGCCAACAATGGCCGTTGGATTAGAAATGGATGGTCAGCAACGGATCTGGGGAGAGAGAAGAAAGGGTTGGCCGGTCAGAACAGTGACTCCGGCGAGGCTAGCCATGGCCGGCAGCAAAGAGCATGCCAGCGAGCTCGGTTAGGGGGGCTAGGGTCCGCCAAACGGGGAACCGAGGGCACCCGAGAGCTCGGGGGGAGAAGGGGGTCGCGCACAGGTCGAGAAGACGGCCGGAGGGGAAGGCCGGGGCGGCGGCACCATGGCCGGCGGCCAAAGCTCGCGGACGCTTGCGAATAGGGCCCCAAACGGCCACAAAATACCAAATCAAAGGCATAGGGGGAAGGAGGGAAGCATGGCGGAGCTCACCGCGACTTCAAACGGGGACGAGCGCGACTCGAGGACGGCGTTCCGCGGATGGCGAGGACGGTGGTCGGCGGGGCTCCTCCGTGCGGCAGTTGCGGCCGGGCAAGGCGAAAATGGAGCGGGGAGCGAGAGGGACGCGCGGGAGGGGCTCGGCTCTTAAAAAGAGGCCGAGGAGCGGGCGACGCGCCCACGATGCGCGAGGAGCGGGCACGGTTGCCGGGTCGCGCGGGAGGAAGGTGGGGGGAAGAGCTGACCAGCGGGCCCGACTGGCAGCGGCTGTGAGCGAAGGAGGTGCGCTGGTTGGGCTGGCGCGGCTTGCTGGGCCGGGCGGCCAAGGCGCGCGGCGGTTGCGCCAGGGAGAAGGGGAGCTGGGCCGGCGGGGCTTGCTGGGCCGGGCAACGTGCGCGACTGGGCCAACGGTGCTGGGCCGAGCGGGGAAGGGGAGAGAGGAGGGTGAACGGGCCGCGGGAAAAAGGCCATGCAGGCCGAAACCGAGGGGGGGAAAGGAGATATTCATTTTCCTTTTTATTTTCCAACAAATTTTCCCAAAAGCATTTTCAAATTATTTTTGAACTCATTTGAATACTAATTTAAGAACAATCATCACATAAGTAAATAATGCAGCAGCATGTATGCATCCACAAGTTTCAAATCTTATAATTGATTTTAATTCGCCAAAAATTATTAATTTCCTATAATTGAATGCACACTTAATATCATAATAAATCAAATTTTAATTATTTTAAAAAAAATGAAAAAGTTTGGGTGTTACAAATCTACCCCCCTTAAGATGAATCTCGTCCTCGAGATTCGTGTGATTGCTTACTCAAACAGTTAGGGATAAATCTTTCTGAGATCCTCTTCTCTTTCCCAAGTAGCATCATCCTCTGTATAACGATTCCACTGTACCTTACACATCTTTACTGTTCGGCTTCTCATAACTCTTTCGGCAGTTTCCAAAATCTTTATCGGGTACTCTTCATAAGTAAGATCTTCCTTGACAACAAGTTCTTCCAAAGGAATTTGTTCTTCAGGTACCCTTAGACACTTTTTCAACTGGGAGACATGGAACACGTCGTGCACACCGGACAAGCTCTCAGGCAATTCCAACTGATAAGCTACTTCTCCACGTCTCTCTAGGATCTTAAAAGGTCCTATATACCTTGGTGCTAATTTTCCCTTCATATTAAATCTTCTCACACTTCTCATTGGTGACACTTTCAGGTACACATAATCACCAATCTCGAAAGCCAGCTCTCTTCTGCGAGTATCAGCGTAACTCTTCTGTCGAGACTGAGCTACTCTCAAATTGTCTCTAATCATTCTCACTTGTTCTTCCGCGTCTCTAAGGACATTGGGACCAAACACTTGGGTTTCTCTAGTCTGATTCCAGAACAAGGGCGTTCTACACTTACGTCCATACAATGCCTCAAAAGGTGCCATCTTGAGGCTCTTTTGATAACTGTTGTTGTACGAGAACTCTGCGTAAGGCAGACTCTTATCCCAACTATCACCATACTAGAGTGCACAGGCTCTCAACATATCTTCCAAAATCTGGTTGATCCTTTCAGTTTGTCCATCAGTTTGCGGGTGGTAAGCAGAACTGAAATTCAACTTTGTTCCCAAAGATCTATGTACTTTATGCTAGAATTGCGATGTAAATTGGGTGCCTCTATCCGACACAATTTTCTTGGGAACACCATGTAAGCACACTATTCGTTCCATGTATAACTCTACTAACCTTGCACCATTATAAGTAGTCTTGACTGGTAAAAAGTGAGCGACCTTGGTGAGTCGATCCACTATTACCCATATTGAATCATAACCTCTTTGAGTGCGGGGTAATCCTACAATAAAATCCATGCCAACTTTTTCCCATTTCCATTCAGGGATCTTCATTGGTTGTAGTAACCCTGCAGGTCTTTGATGCTCAGCTTTCACTCTTTGACAAGTGTCACACAAAGCCACATATTCTGCCACATCTCTCTTCAAACCATACCACCAATACTTTTCTTTGAGATCCAAGTACATCTGGGTACTTCTGGGATGTATAGAATAAGCAGACTCATGGGCCTCTTGCAGAATTGCTTCTTGGATAGCTTTCACTTCCGATACACATATCCTTTTCCCGAACCAAAGAGTTCCATTCTCATCCATTCTGAATCCGGGTGCCTTTCCAAGCACTACATTCTCTGCTATCTCTTTAAGTTTTTCATCCTCCAATTGACCTTTGCGTATCTCCTGTTCCAATGTAGGCTCTATCACCAATTCCATGGCATTAGTGACCAGGCTCAAGTTGAGATACTCCATTTCAGCACACAACTCTGCTGACATAGATGTTGTCTGAATTCCATTGGCATAGCTCTTTCTGCTAAGTGCATCAGCTACGACGTTTGCCTTTCCCGGGTGATAATGCACTTCCAAATCATAGTCTTTAATCAATTCCAACCAACGATGTTGTCTTAGATTTAGATCTGATTGGGTGAAGATATACTTCAAACTCTTATGATCAGTATAGATATCACTCTTATGTCCAATCAGATAATGTCTCCAGATCTTCAAAGCATGAACCACAGCTGCCAATTCCAAGTCATGAGTAGGATAATTCAACTCATGCTTCCTTAGTTGTCTGGATGCATATGCAACCACTCTTCCTTCTTGCATAAGCACACATCCAAGACCCAAACGGGATGCATCACAATATATAGAGAAGTTCTTGTTTAAATCAGGGCAAAATTAATACTGGAGCTGTAGTCAATCTCTTCTTTAGCTCTTCAAAGTTTGCCTAGCATTTATCCGACCACACATACTTAGCATTCTTTTCCAACAAAGCTGTCATAGGCTTGGCTAGCTTGGAAAAGCCTTCAATGAACCTTCGGTAATAACCAGCCAATCCCAAAAAGCTACGAATCTCACTTACAGTAGTTGGTGGTTTCCAATTCAGTACATCTTGCACTTTGCCTGGATCCACTGCTATACCACCATTGGAGACAACATGACCCAGAAAAGAGACTTCCTTTAACCAAAACTCACACTTGCTCCGCTTAGCGTACAACTTATGCTCTCTAAGCTTTTGCAAGACCATCCTTATGTGTTCCGCATGTTCTTCTTCAAGTCTTGGAGAATATTAGTATGTCATCTATGAATACTACCACAAATTTATCCAGAAACTCCATGAACACCTTATTCATCAAATACATGAAGTATGCAGGTGCATTGGTCAATCCAAAAGACATAACGGTGTACTCATATAATCCATACCGTGTAGTGAATGCTGTCTTGGGTATATCCGAGTTCCTGAATCTTAAGCTGATGATAACCAGATCGGAGATCAATCTTGGAGAACACATGAGCTCCTCTCAACTGATCAAACAAATCATCTATCCTAGGCAAAGGGTATTTATTCTTGATGGTAACCTCATTAAGTGAGCGGTAATCCACACACTATCCATTGACTACCATCCTTCTTATCCACAAAGATCACAGGTGCCCCCCATGGGGAAGAACTGGGGCGTATGAAACCTTTTTCTTGCAACTCTTTTAGTTGTTTCTTAAGCTCTTCTAATTCATTAACTCCCATTCTATATGGACGTTTAGCTATTGGTGCAGTTCTAGGTAATAATTCAATAATGAATTCAATGTCTCGGTCAGGTGGCATACCTGGCAAGTCATCGGGGAAGACATCCGGAAATTCCTCCATGACACGATCTTGTTCATTGATTTCACCATCTAGCTGATTCACTGTGGCTGTAGGCTGAGCTTGCACTACTACTTCTACACAGATTCGATCCCCATTGAGTGATGTCACAACCACAGATTTCTCCTGACACTAATCACTGCCCAGTGTTGTTTCATCCAATCCATTCCCAGGATAAGGTCAATTCCCGCTGTTCTCAACACAATAGGCTTCACCTTGAAGTCTACCCCCCTTAAGGAAATGCTAGTTGAGGGGCTCCAATAAGAAGCGGGCATACTACCTCCTAGGGAATTCACTAGTATTGGGTTTTTCATGGCACACAAAGGTATGCTATGCATTCTAACAAAAGCTTGAGAGATAAAAGAATGCGAAGCACCAGAATCAAAAAGTACGGTAGCAGAAATAGAGTTGACACTGAACGTACCCAACATGACCTCAGGCGTCTCCTGAGCTGCATCAGATGACACATAGTTCACCTTCGCTGTGAGAGGTGGTCGGGTGTTGAACTTCTGATTGTTGGCCTGGTTCTGAGGTGCTTGCTGGTTCTGCTTCTTAGGACACTGATGAGCATAGTGACCTACTTCTCCACATCGGTAATAGGCATTGGGATTGTTGGGTGCACCACTCTTCACAGGAGCATTGTTAGGCACTCCCTGGCGTGTTGCAGGATTGCTAGTCTGTTGCGGGGGACGCTGATTTCCAAACTGTTGCTGATACTGAGGGCGTTGTTGGAACTGGTTCCGCTGAGGATACTGACCACGGTTTCCCTGATGAGTTGGTCCTTGATTCCTCTGCTGGAAACCTTGCTGGGGATAAGCACGTGGGCGAGTGTTGCTTCCAGAAGCTTGCCCTTGGAGCCTTCTCTTCTTAGCTTCCATCTCCTTGCGCTTATCATCAATCATGATTGCGCATGATTCACCAAAGACTGGAAGTTAGGATAAGTATTAGACATCAGCTGGAGCTGCAGTCCATCATAGAGTCCCTTGAGGAAACGGCGTTGCTTATCCTTGTCATCTGCCACATCATTAGGAGCGTAGCGAGATAGTTGTGCGAACTTGTCCCGATATTCTAGCCACAGTCATTGATCCTTGCTTGAGAGATCTGAATTCTTCCTGCTTCAGTTCCACTAGTCCATCAGGAATATGGTATGATCGGAAACTGTCCTTAAATTCCTGCCAAGTGATATCAGGGGCGTTGTTGGGACGTCCAAACTGGAATGATTCCCACCAATCCTGAGCAGCTCCTTGGAGTTGTCCGGAAGCGTACAACACCTTCTCCAGGTCGTTGCATTGTGCTATGTTTAGTTGTTTCTCCACAGCACGCAACCAATCATCGGCCTCCATAGGGTCTGTGGCATGTGTGAACACCGGTGGACGACCTTTCATAAACTCTCCATCGCTTATCTCTAACCTGGACCGGCGGTGGACCTCTTGCAGGTTCATTGTCCAAGCGCTGCATCATAGCTTGCATCAGCTGCGCTTGCATTCCCAATATCTGCTCCATGGTCACAGGTGGCGGTGGTGGATTCATAAGAGCATCACAGCCCACGACCACGACCTCTGCCTCTTCCTCCTCTTGCGGCCATCTGTTTTCCAACAAATGTGTAAAATTTAGAGATTTTTCCAATTATAGAGAGCTTACAAGAGATAAGAAACAATGCTGAAAATTTTCTGGGCAAGATTCAAATTCAGCAGTTCAGTAAAACTGTTATAACTCGAGTTTCAGAGATCCAACAGAGGTGCACCAAGATTCGTTAGAAAGCTTAGGACATCAGCTACAACTTTCATTTAGACCACTTTTACAGATTCGAACTCGCACATAGCCAAAAATAGAGCTAAACCGAAACTGTTCTGAGTTCCAGACAGCGCAGGAACATCAACTTGTGCCAGTTAGATCTCCCAAACCTGAATAGCTATTGACGTGATTCCAAAGACACTTGAAAGATACAGAGGTCTAGTTATCTCCACAAAAATTTCAGAATTTTTATCATCCCAGATTTCGATTTACCAGATAAAGAACACAGGCTGCTCCAGAAATCAGCACAGCAGAGATAGGATAAAATGATACTTCTGCATTAAGATTTCATTCTAAATTTAAAGTTCCAATCTAAGGAAGTTGTGGACATGCCCACAAACTTCCAACAATCAAGCAAAATACCAAATCAACCAAGTTCACAAATCAAACATCTAATCAACCAAGTTCACAAGACCAACAAGACTAAATAAGGACACTGAACTAACAACGTGATAATCTAGATCAAGGCACCTAACACCTATGGAGCGGTGTCAATCATGGTGAATGAACGGCGCTTCTTCTTGTAGATGGAAGGCTGTCCCAGTTGTGCTCGAAGTTCATCCACTTGTTTCTGCAGACGTCTCTGCGCCCTCTGAGATGCACGCAGTTCTCCTTTGACCTCATCATCCACTCCCTGCATAGCGTGGACATGCTGCACCGTTGCCTCCAGAGTCGGATCATTCTCTGGTGGAGCCAAAACCTGCCAAACACCCTCATGATCATTTCGAGGAAGGAACCTGAAGCGATCCTCCCTCATGGCCTCGAAGCGACGACCATGGTAGTGGATGTAGGCATTCTGTGCTGCATCCTCCATGCCATCTAAAGCATGGGCTCTCCTTGGCAGGGGCACTGTGGATAGTCTCCACCTCATGTCCATTGATGATATCATTCCATGCGGTGACCACCAGCTCTACCTTCCAGTAGGTAGCCTCCAGTGGGTGCTTGTACTCGGCGCAAGTGGTAGCTGATGGAGGCGTGCAAGTCGGGGAAGTAGTCGTCCAGCACGTGGGTGAGGAGAGTGTGGTAGTAGGCTGTCTCTGGAGCTGGCTTGAAGTAGTACTTGCACTTCCAGCCAATCTCATCGTCCCTCCACAGGGGGCAGCTGGGGAGGGTGCAGGTGTAGGGGAAGTAGCCGTCGACTCCTCAGGTGTAGCTACCATAGGATAGACGGGCATGGCGACTGGTGTAGGAGTAGGTGTAGGCGTCGGTGTAGGCGTCGGTGTAGCCATCTCCTCGTCGTCGGAGATGATCACAATCTCCCTCTCCGCCGGTGAGGCACGTAGGGTGAACATGGCACGATAGCCGGCGGTGCTGAGTCGAGCAGTCTTCGTATTATGAGACATCTATAGATTTAAAGTGATATAGAAATTAGAATCAACAATTTTAAATAATAGATTAAGGTATGAAAAGCATAAATGTTTTAATAAATGTAACAAGGATAAGTCAGTAAGCAAGAAACCAGAGGAGCAAAGCTGCTAAAACGACCATTTTCTAACTAGGCTTGCGTCCTACAGTCAACACGGCTCTGATACCAATTTGTCACACCCAATTTTAAGGATAAAATTGAATGCACAAAACTCGTGTGTGCCCAGGAATCAATCACACACACAAGCTGACAAATTACAATAGTATCATCACGGTGTCTCATACATCAGAGTTATAATAAAACTTAGTCTTATACATCACAGCGGAATAATAAAAAGATAATAAACTCTCGTGGCCGTCATCACAGGGAAGGTCAACTGGTTGACCACAAGCCTAATAATCCTCCAGGAAATCCTCATACCCGTTGTCATCTGTTACCCATCCGGGATTTTTATCCAAGTAAAGAAAATAAACAAGTGTAAGTACATTCCATACTTAGCAAGCTAACATGGGGTTATGAAGCTCAAAAAGGATAGACTCTGGTTTACTGCAGTTAGCATTTTTAATAGGTCAAACTTTTATTCTCAAGTATTATCAAGTTATGCTTAAGCTCCCATTTAATTCCCATAAGAACATATATCAAGGTCAGGTTTACCATATTTCATCATAGAACAACTTAAATGATCATCATCAAGTAACCAGTTATTCTGTGAGTTTTCCGGGCCGCTCGTATCCGTGAGCACGGCTGTTATAACAGTTTGTTACCCTCTGCAGAGGTGGTGCACATTCACCGCGAGTCGTGATCCCCCTTATGCCCGGGTTAATTACTCCCATGTCACTTCCAAGGTGAGCGGGCAGGGTACACTATGAAGCCATTTCATAGGTTTCCCTAACAAGTTAGGGCCGCTAGGTTTCCTTGGCAGGCAGATGTAGGGACCCCCCCTTTCCTATGGCACAAATCCATCGCGGCTATACTCATAGGAACAGAGGCAGCCCTATACCCAAAGTGGCAAGCCCCATTTGCGCCAAAAAGGTAACCTCTAACCAGCTAGGAAAGGTCCTATTACTGAGCTAAAGTCAGAGCCATATGACTCTCCCGGTTGCACTATCAGTCCCAGCTTTTGCCGACAGATAAGTCCTTATGGAGGGCCGGGGGCAACATGAACAAAGGTCATTTGCACTTTCGCCCTATGGAACAGTTGTTATAATTCAAGTTACTCTCTTTGTTCCATAGTATCATTCATCGATATGTATATCAAGTTCAGTTAGAGCACTAGCAATCTACCCATATGCATTTAACCCTTAGGAGACAAAGAACAGGATAACAATCACTAGGATGTCCTTACGGGTATCAAAATTAGACACATGCAAATGAGTAATTGATTAGAGTGAAATAGGACATCAAGGAAGGCCCATGTTATACTTGCCTTGGTTCACAAACTCGTGCTGGTCCTGCTGGTCGTCGAAGAGTTCTTGGTCTCCAACGTTTTCCTCACCGTCTGAACGCGACCAACACGGCAACATACAACATTCCAGTAGCATTCATACAAAGCAAACATTCCTATCATTAGAACAGTACACCAACAGTATTGAAATCAAGATAAAATGTCTGTAAAACTAATCTACGTTTCGCTACGATCACGTCAACGCGAAGTTCACAAAAAACGGAGCTAAAATGCGAAAGTTATGAGTAAAACGGGTTTTCCTATAGCCCTATATTTAATTAATTCTAATCATGAAATTAAAAAGTTCCAAACTTGACTAACAGTAGCTCCAACATGTAGCTTATGAAATTACAAAGCTAACGCGATTTGAATGGATCAATTCGGAGTTAAAACGACAATTCTATAAGCGAAACAGTTCGAATGGCATTTCTGTAAATACTGAAAGCGTACTTTAGACTAAACCAGTGAACTATACGCTTTCAAAACGAGAATGCGTACTCGAGGAAATACGCTAAGGACGGCGGGTTCTATTACGCGAAAATAGGAGGGCTCTTTAGCAATTTGACCCACGAAGGGGTATCGGCCAACGATGGCCGTTGGATTAGAAATGGACGGTCAGCAACGGATCTGGGGAGAGAGAAGAAAGGGGTGGCCGGCCGGAACAGTGACTTCCGGCGAGGCTAGCCATGGCCGGCGGCAAAGAGCATGCCGGCGAAGCTCGGTTAGGGGGGCTAGGGTCCGCCAAACGGGGAACCGAGGGCACCCGAGAGCTCGGGGGGAGAAGGGGGTCGCGCACAGGTCGAGAAGACGGCCGGAGGGGAAGGCCGGGGCGATGGCGCCATGGCCGGCGGCCAAAGCTCGCGGACGCTTGCGAATAGGGCCCCAAACTGGCCACGAAATACCAAATCGAAGGCATAGGGGGAAGGAGGGAAGCATGGCGGAGCTCACCGCGACTTCAAACGGGGACGAGCGCGACTCGGGGACGGCGTTCCGCGGATGGCGAGGATGGTGGTCGGTGGGGCTCCTCCATGCGGCAGTTGCAGCCGGGCAAGGCGAAAATGGAGCGGGGAGCGAGAGAGGGACGCGCGGGAGGGGCTTGGCTCTTAAAAAGAGGCCAAGGAGCGGGCGACGCGCCCACGATGCGCGAGGAGCGGGCGCGGTTGCGGCTCGACAGCCGCTGCGGTTGCGGGTCGCGTAGGGGGAAGGTGGGGGGAAGAGCTGACCAGCGGGTCCGGCTGGCAGCGGCTGTGAGCGAAGGAGGTGCGCCGGTTGGGCTGGCGCGGCTCGCTGGGCCGGGCGGCCGAGGCGCGCGGCGGTTGCGCTAGGGAGATGGGGAGCTGGGCTGGCGGGGCTTGCTGGGCCGGGCAACGTGCGCGACTGGGCCAACGGTGCCGGGCCGAGCGGGGAAGGGGAGAGAGGAGGGTGAACGGGCCGCGGGAAAAAGGCCATGCAGGCCGAAACCGAGGGGGGGAAAGGAGATATTCATTTTCCTTTTTATTTTCCAACAAATTTTCCCAAAAGCATTTTCAAATTATTTTTGAACTCATTTGAATACTAATTTAAGAACAATCATCACATAAGTAAATAATGCAGCAGCATGTATGCATCCACAAGTTTCAAATCTTATAATTGATTTTAATTCGCCAAAAATTATTAATTTCCTATAATTGAATGCACACTTAATATCATAATAAATCAAATTTTACTTATTTTAAAAAATGAAAAAGTTTGGGTGTTACACCATGGCGAGCGATTTCGGCAGATGGCTAGCGAGCGCGGCGTGCTATCTATGCCGAGTGAAATTCCAGGGATAACACATTTGCTATTTTAGAAAACCATATAGCACACCTGTTGGAGCTCAATTTTTGTGGTAAAATTCCAAATATAGCATACACAACAAGGATACCACATCTGTTGGAATTGCTTTCACACCTTGCAGAGCGTGCTAGGACTTGCGATATGTTCAATGGAAATGAGAGCAATTGTTAAGAAAAATATAAATTTGTTACCTCTGAGACTGAAACTTTTAAAAAGTGGCAGCTAGTAGAGAACGGATGTAACGCCTCGGGTGTTTAAATATTAAAATCTGACATGTCATCATATGCATTGCAAAGCATTTGGCATTTGGTGAAAACTTTGAGATGCATACACTAATACAAGTTTATATTTATGTGGTATGTGTTGCAATGTATTGTTTGACTCAAGTTCAATGTTTGTTTGGATTTTGAATTTTTCGAGAAAACCCCGCTTTTCAACATTTAAATCCTACCCTGAAAATCCATTTCAAAATCTAAGCATATTTTGGGGTTGGGCCCAAAAGCAAAAGTGTAGAGTTTGGCAAGTTATACAAAGTTTATTTTTGGAGTTTTTCAAGTTGTTTAGAAAAATTTTGAGTAATTCAAAAAGGCGTAATTCGTTAAATTTCCCTATTTGAATTCAAAAGTTCATTTCAAAATCTAGACTGAATTAGGAAATGGTTATAAAAGCAAAGTTGTAGAACTTTTGATTTGAACAACTTTTATTTTGGAGATTTTTGAGTTGTTATGAAAATTTGGGAGTAATTTGTGAATTTTGGCGAATGGCCAAACTTGTAATTTCGATGAAAAGTGTTCACCGCTTGCGCTACACACCGCCGGCGAGCTTCGGCTTGCTTCCAGTCGCGCGCGTGGGCCGTCTGGGCGTCGCGTTGGCGTGCTGAAGGCTTCGTCGTGGCTTCCTTGAGCTTCGTGGCCATCCTTTTAAGCCTGAGCCGCCATCGTCGTTGCCCTTCTCCCTTGCTCTGTTTTCCCGTCGCCGCTGCTCCACTCCGGCGAGCCCGTGCCGTCGTTGTCGTGCTCCACCGTCGCTGATAAGCTAGTTCCTAGCTCCGCCTTTAGCCTTACGCGCTCAGCCAACCCATCAATTCAGCTTAATTTCGCTGGGAACCACCGCTCGTCGTGTTTCTTCTCCACGGCCGGCAGCCCCGCCGTCGAGCCCGCGTCACCGTGGCCAGCGTGCTACGGTGAGTCCCTGCCCTTGCCGAGTCTTGCTTCGGCTTCGCTGTAATGATGTAGTGCTTTGTGACCCATTGGTTTCTCATTTTGACCACCACAGCTACCGGAGCATCGCCGTCGTTGCAGATCGCTCCACCGTGAACCCTGTCAACGTCGACCCGTGTCATCGTAGCTCATCCGGTCCCATTCTTTGCTCCAACGTGTTTGTGGTGAGCTACTGGACCTTCCCATGCCCTCTGTTTCCCCGTTTTCGGCTTCGTTTTGCTGGCGTAGCACTGCCGTGTCACCGCGTCCGCCATGGCCGACGACGAGCTAGTGTAGGGCCGTAATCCGTGCTGATAGGGACGTCAATCGATGCGCCAAGACTTGGTGATCATTTTGGTACGTTGGCCATCGCCGTTGATCTCACCGTCGGCGAGAAATCGCCGGTCAGCGCCATTATCGCCGTAGTCAAAGCGCGAGGTAGAAGATGATAGGTGGGGTCACCATGTGAGTGACTCAACGTTCAAATGAATTTTCTATTTTTCAGATTTAAATGAATAGTGCTGTAATTTGTTATTTTTGTGTAGAATTATTTAGAGCTCCAAAAATTATGAAAATTTTTGTGTGACTTCTCTATAGTGTATAGTATTTAAAAAAATATGAAATAATGTTTTTCAGTAATTTTTAAATGTGGTAAAAATTGCTCAATTAATTCATAAATGGATTTCCATGATTTTTCTAGGCTTATTTATTTATCCAAAAATTATGAAATTTGTTTTGCCACTTAGTTAACATGTAGTGAACATGTACTAAAATTTTGAGCTCAATTAGAATAAGTTGATTTATTTCATAATTTTGAATTAAATAATTAATTCATAAAAGCAAATAGTAACCTTTAATGATTTAGGTTTTGTTTGGACTTTTGGATTGAGTGATGACCTTGGGTCCTTAGTTGATGATGATCCTTGGCAATTGATGTATGTGTTACAAAGAAGATTTAGTTCGTTTGACTTGCAACTGTACCGCGAAGGAAAGTTGTATTCAAATTGTTAATTTTGCATCCATCATCGAGCATCATGTTTTGTATTCCGCATCATGTTAAACATGGCATTGTTATTACGTATAGTGAACGAAGGTGAACATGTGGTAGTTAATCAAGTTATTGAGGAGGTTAATCCTGTCTGTTGAGGTCGGATCGAATACTTGTGAACGTCACAGGAAACCAGACTTTTTCGTCAACGAAGGCAAGCCCTAGATACATACAAACCTACCTTGTGTTTTACAAATCAATTTTGCTTTTGCTTTCTGTTACTGCATTAAGTAATTAGGAGTTAAGTAAGAACCTAATTGGTGCATTACCACCCTTATTATTCCATCTTTACCATATTACCAGTTTTAAATTCGTATATGCCTAGTTTTGCTTAGCTAGGCGTAGAACGATGAAAGTCGGGTGATTACCCTACCACCTGCATGTTTTAAATGGGACATTGGTCAATATTGTTAGCATGTGATATGGGAATGTGGAGTAATAAATCTAGACCAGGTGGACTCGATGTGTGTGAGCCACAAGACATGGAGGTCTTGTGAGCGGGTTCTTTCCGCCTGTGTCGATTAAGGCACGTCTGTTGTTGAATTGCATGAGGTGAGAATTTGTAGTACTAACCACATACCCCGGTAAGCCTGAACTTGGAATTCTATTACGAGAATGGCTACTCGCGCACTGGGAGTGGAGAGATGGCGGGAATAGCATGTACCCACGTGGCCATAGGCTGGAATGGTGGAGTACTGTATTCTCGGGTGGCGCGGACCCATTTTTGTTTTAGAGGATCCGAGGGTAGGTTGATATATGTGAGTCAGGGACCTGCATATGTCGTGTGGTCTGGAATTCCCAGCTGGGCTTAATCGGTTCGAATCGTCGTTGCTCCTCGGTTATGGAGACTCAACTCACTGTTCATCATCATAGAATTAATAACCGGAACTTGAATAAGGCTGGTAAAGGTGTTGGATATGAAGTTTCATGATCTCAGTGCGGATCGTGTCAGCTTTGTATATAATTCTTGAGAAGTTTTCTATATAAAGAATGTTGTTAAAAGAGCTTTTGCGCAAAAGAACCTTGATCATTGTTAAAGCTATACCTTGAATCCCTGAGCCTGCATTACTGAGTTTATCAGTTAATATTTCGGTTAAGTCTTGTTGAGTACTTTTGTACTCAGGGTTCATTGACCCCTTGTTGCAGGTGAGCCTCATGAGTAGATCTGTTTTGGATCGTGCTGCATGACTATTGTTCGTTCTGACGATGAGAAGTAAATGTGTGATCCTTGGGCAGGATGTTTATTTTGTGTGATATGTCTATATTAATTATGCCACTCCACTACTACTATGGTTTGTAATAATTATCGAACTTAGTTTGTAAGGTTGAAACAACTGGTTTGTAAACTATGTTATCGTAAGACTTCCGCTGTTTTTACTCTGGTTTTGATATTTGAATAAATGTTGTAATACTGCAATGACTCTGTAACGTGATCCTGCTCAGAAATCGTGGATGATTCGGGGTTCCCCGAGGACATCCGACAGTCTTTTTAAGTTATTGGAAACATATGCATAAATGTCAAAGGTCGTCGGACAGTGACAGGTGCATGTGGGCCCTATAACTTCGGAGGTTCTGCCACAACGGAGAGGGGATGGAGAGGGGGAGGGGCAAGCAACCCCAACCTCCGGAATGCTCCATTATATAATTCATCAATTAGCTAACAATAAATGATGAAATAACTACTATTTACCATTTATTTGTTTGTCCTCACTTCTTTGTGTTCATTTTAATGGTATTTATATGATTTATCACTAATATTGATGTTATCTTCTCCGTTTACTTTGTTCTTGTTATTATTGATGTGGTTTTTTCCTACACAAGATTCTAGTTGGTCTACATAGTACGCGTCAAGTTAGATAGTTATTATGTTAATTAGTGCTTGTCTTCTTATTTATCCCTCACTATTAATCTCTATTGGCATCTATATGCTAAAAGATTATCCTTCCCCTCCATTTTATTCTAGTTATTATAGTGATTTTTTTACCGATGAATGAGATTAGTTGGTTGGAGAGTAGAGACTTACGGTTATTTAAATTTTCTCCATTTCTCTATAATTTTAGTATCGTTTTAGACATTTAAGTTTCTTGTATCACAAAACAAATATTGATTTGGTTATTATCTATACTCTTGCCAACTAAATATACATATATGCGCATGGGCATGTGTGTATTTCATGTGCGTTTATCATTGGTATTGCCAAAACAGCACCCTCCCACCCCCACAATGGTCAAATCTTGGCTCCACCCCTAGTGGCAGTGGAACCTACATGAATGAATTAGTTGAAATGGTCTCATTTGTAGTTACCCAAAAACATGTAGTGACTCAAGAAGAATTTAGAAGACGCCCACTAGCAGAGCCATGAGTGCCCCCTCCACCTCGATCCGCTCCCCAGTGCTCTAGCACCATGGCTCTGAGTAAACCTCTTCCTCTTGCATCTCCTTCCCCTAGCTTTGTTCGTCCATTCTTCCTTGTCTATGGAGCTCCTTGCTATTTCATATGTGTTGGGGCTCAATGTTAAGGTGGAAGTTTGGCAAAAACATGGCTTGCTTGGAGCATTGTGTGATCTCTTTCACCAATGTTGTTACTCTCAGTTGTTGTAAGTTACATCTTTCAGATTTCTCTATTGGTCTCCTTCAGGCCACCATCGGAGGCTATGCTGCTGATTTTCATGTCTTGCTTCTCAATGATCGGGTTTTCAAGTTCTTCGTTTCTTTGAATCTAGTGGGGTTCTTTGTGAACAAACTCAACTCTTTCAATTGGAGGTCTACAACACCTTTCACCTTTGGGGCTCTATTGGCCCTAATGGACTTTAGGAGTTTAAACTCTGTTCTAAGGAACAACATGTTTCTTGGTTCTAAATTGATCTAAAATGTCCACTCGCAAAACATTCATGGATGTTGTCCATGCAACCCCCTCTTTCAAGAGCTAGCCTCATTCCTTTGGGATCTTCCTATTTGGAGACCCCTCAAAAATTGGTTTTTGATTATCTTGTCTTCCCTAGAGTATGTCTCTGATCATTTGGAGCCCCATCCTTAGGCACTTCCTATCCCTTTAGGTGTCCCTCTTTAATTGCATTAGTATTTTGCCTCCTTTGGAAAACACGGTGTGAGTCCGACTGTTTTGGATTCGAATTTGAATTCTCTCTTTAATTCGAAGTCACTTGCTGCCCTTAATTGTTCTTGTTTTCTTTTCTCGAATAACTCTAGAAAGTCTTGTAAGCGTCGAATTAGATTCCATGCATGCCTTAATTGGGGACATGTGGTAGTTGCATCATGTTTTTTGCATATCAATGGTGTCTCTCGATAGGTTACTAACAATAGTAAAGGGAAGGGTGTTGTCATTGAAGTTAGGCTAGTTTTGCCATGATCATGGATCTCCCTGTGGCCTAGCTTCTTCATGCCACCGGTCTTCAAATCATTTAGAGATTTGGCTTGGGCCCTTTCATCTTTCAAACTGTGTGCTCCATGAAGATTTGAGCCCGTGATTAATGTCCCTTGAATATACATGTGGCCTCTCTAAGCACTAGAACAAATTACTTCATGTAACTTTTTGACTAAGAACCAATCACCGAACTCGAGCCAAACTCTTGATCCTTTGGTTTTTGGTGTCAGTGTCGATCCTTGGTTTTCCAAACCTCGGTCCATGGCTTTACCTTTGGATTTCAACATGAGTACACCAAACAATTAAATCTCGTCGATGTAGCATCTGTTACTCGCTTGTATCTCTACCTTATCCCATTAACACCCAACATAGGTGGCCCAATATCTACATGCCCAAATGGACACACCCAATCATGTAAGGATCTCTAGATGGCTATGGGTGGTTGAATAGCCTAATTAATACTTTCTATAAGGCACAACACTAACAAAACTTGTTAGACAATAATATGGCCCAAATAAGCACTAATCAAGTTGAGTAAACAAGATCACCCCTACATAGTTCTAGTAGCAAAAATTACAGCTAAGCTAACAAACTAGGATTGAACAACTAACAAGAACACTAATTAAGAGTAAGTACACAAGGAAAATGAGCCAATGAGTAATACAAGCAATCTACTCTATGAATTGAAAGTTTGAATGTAAAGCAAAAGTGCAGAGATGGCAAACCACACAATAGGAGACACAAGATTCATACTCGTGGTTCGATAGCTTGCCAGCTACATATGTCCTCATTGAGGGAGGTCAAAGGATCATTGTTCCTCCACTAGCTCAAATACCCCTCAAGGTAGGCTCTGATGTGAGCACTAGACTATGACTCGGCTTGATTATGAGGTACACCAACAACATCAAATCCGCTAAAGTTGCTCTTCATCATCATCGACAAGGGTAAGCACAAGAGCCTCTCACAATCAATGTCCTTAGCACCTTACAATCTCTAGTTGAGTGCTTCACGGGATGACTACTACTCCAAGCCATCTAGGTGGTGACAACCACTAAGAGTAACAAGAAAACCGTAGCAAACATAAGCCAGTAGTGCCATTAGAAAATGCACTAGATCAACTCCAATCTCACCCAAATGCAATTTCAACTAAGCAAATGTGAGTGAATGATTTCATGAGCTCTAATGTGCGTGGATATCAGCCAATAGGTCTAAGAGAGCTTAAAAGCAAGGCCAAACCTTCTATTTATAAGCCTAATCAAGAAACTAGCGGTTGCCCACTTATTGCACTAGCTACGACACCACTAGAATTCTTTGGTGGGGGTCACCAGAACTTTCCAATGAATACCCCAATGGCTAGTTTAAACAAGTCATAACATAACCCATTCTCTAGTGGCAACAAAGATTTTTGATGGTTTTTAGCTGCACATATGTTTTCTCTCATTACACCTATGCCTAGTACTGAAAAAATCCAATGCTTAAAACATCTATGTAGTACCGAATTTGGGGCTCTAGAACCCTCCAGTGGTCCCCCACTAGATTCTCCGATGATCGTTTACCCCTTTGAATCTCCCGCACACTACACCTCGTTGATTACCACAGCCACAAGTCCATGCCCTTTTCTCTGGTGCCCTTACTCTGGTGGGCATCGGAAGAATAGATCCTCATAGTTAGATCACTGTGCTAAGCTATGGATCCTAAGCCCTGGTGGTCTTTCTCTAGTGACTGGACACCAATACATAAAGATGATTGGACCGTCCTGAATAGGGGTGCCTAAGCCCATGGCACTTCACCAATGATCATTGGACATATACAATGAGTGTAAAAGCAGTCCACCAAGAGCCCTTCTCAAACCTTTTTCAAATGGCTAACTCCAAATTAGTTTCCCACAGGACAACCACACCTTCAACACTAAGTTAGCATTTTCAAAACATTTTGCAACGGTTCTCACTCGCGTCCTCACCATGTAACAAGATCTAGCACATTTTGCAAAGGTATTAGACAAAGAATTTCCCACTTTATAGAACGGCTATCTATCCTAAACCCATTCATTCACTTCTCTACACACCTTGGGCTAGTGAAACAAATATATATAGGTTATACCTTTGCCTTCGAGCATTTTTTCCATATCCAACCATTCATCATCTCTGTTGATGGTCGTAAACATCAATCATAAACCATCAACATATTCTACATATGTACTTAATTCCATCACCAAACATAGGTCTAGGGGTTTAAATTAATAAATTCCATGAGTTTTGGTGAATCTGTGAATGTAGGAGGAGTTAATCAGAAAACCATCATGGAGGACATATTCATCAAAGCAAATCACGTTTATCCACGATGGTACCGACTTGGGAAGACTCTAGAACACTCCAGAAGACTCTCCACCAAAGATGGGGCCCACCTATAGGTTGGCCGGCCTAGTGGGGCCACATGTTAGTCTCTCCTTCATACGTTGGTATCCCATCGCCTTAAAGATCAAATCTATGTCGTTGTTTCAAGTCGGTTTGATCTGAGAGCTCAGAATTGATGGTTCCCCCTATATATAGCAGCCCCTACCCCCTCCCTGAGGCCATCCTAAAACCCAAATTCATATCCTACTCATCAGGATCAGAGCCAGCTCTCAAGAGAAGATTAGTCCTCTATAGGATCTAGTCTTGTAAATAGAAATAGTGAGCTAGAGAGTGAGGAAGAGTTTGGAGGAAGTACCGGCCTATCGGTGCTACCTCTACACTTGAACTTTGGTGGATCTAGACTTCTTCAAGTCTACATCTAAGATACTTCTGGTAATTGATTTCTATTTAAAGTAAGCATTGTGCTCTTTTATTCATAGGTTCATAGTTCTTTTGAGTACTCTAGTTCTTGCTAGCTGGATTAGAGTAGTAATCGTTAGCATAAGCATGGTGCTTAAGCTATCGGCTACCTGTGTTTTCTCCCTGCTCCCTAGTTGCGTGGTAATAGTCGGTGGTGACAACCCCATCTATCATCTATAGTCCACTTCAAATTGAGCAGGTTCTTAAATTAGTAGGACCATAGTCACATCGGTAGAGTTATCTATTAGCGGTGCTTTACCATCTAAGTGGTGTCCCAAAGCAAACATTAGAATCATAAGCTTTGCTTTGCATAGGGTCATAACCATAGGAATCCTCTCTACTCATACCTTATACCTTGATTGCTATCCCTAGACAAACCATAAATAGACAACACACACACGTTCCCCGTGGATACGATACTCAATAATACTCCAGGTGAAAACTACTTTGATACCCATGCACTTGCGGATTTTGTCTCTGTGTGCCACCACAGGTGTCAACACTCATAATCGCACAAGCAACATCTCTCGTGAAGAAGATGTCCTCCAACCAAGGTTGAAATGAAGAACATCTTCAAACCCGCAAGAGAGGTGAAGGTATGCATCAACTCAAGGTGGTAGACATGTTGTGTTCCAAGATGGACCTACTGATGAAAAAGCCAGAAGATCGAGCCAATAAAAAGAAAGAAGTCATGCACATTCATGATTCTCGCATGATGTGTGAGGAATGTGGAAACACTAGGCATTCAGGGAACAACTGTCCTGAAACCCACGAGGATGTCAACTTCGTCAACAACAACTATCATCCTCAACATAATCAAGGATGAAATCAGCAAGAGAGGCCAAACTACCAAGGTAACTATTAAGGTAATAATTACAATAATTATAATAATCAACCATCTTTAAGAGATTTAGTCTCTGGCCAAGCTACAATTATGGAGAGCTTATCTAGAAAACTAGCTTCCAATGACAAAATGTTAGAAAACATAAATAATAGAATGGATAACTTCTCCTCAGCCATTAAAAACTAGCATAGCTTTAATAAAAATGAGAGTTTGAGAAAACTTGTGCATGCTTGTATATCGCAGGCATGTCACATGAAACTTTAAAGTGGAAGCTATTTCCGTTCTCTTTGATGAGAAGAGCTAAACACTGGTATACCCGAACCGTAGGGAGTGTACAAGGAGATTGGGAAGTCTTATGCTCTAGCTTTTGCTTATCTTTCTTTCCCATCTCTAGAGTGGTTAGCCTTTGAAGAGAGGTTCTATCTTTCAAACAGAAAGAAAAAGAATCTCTTGGTGTGGTATGGTTTCATTTAAATGACCTAGTCAACTCTAGCCCTGACCTTGCCATTCAAGACCCTATACTTTTACAACACTTTTATATGGGTCTTAGTGAGGAGGCCGCATAGTTTCTTAATACAGCTTCTGGAGGTGCTTTCTTACATTGTTCCGTTAGTGAAGGGAGAAAAATCCTTGGAAAAATCTTAGATAACACCCCCTACACTAGCATTCATGACAAAATCCCAGAAGACGTAATCGAGAAAACTCTTGAAGTAGAACCTGTGATAGTTGAGCCTGAACCTTTAGCTACCACACTTGAAGTCTCAATTGTCCTCCAAGTTCCCAAACTACCAAAGAAGGAAGAAATTCCGTCTTTGGAAAATATGTTTGAATTTGAGGAAGATCTTTTCTTTGACTTTGGAAACACCTTAAATTATTATGCAATAAGGAAATCTTTAGCGCCATCAGCACCTAACCAACATCTTCCTAACCCAACTGAAGAAAAGATCCTTAAAAAGACTATGAAGGAGTTGATGACGATCATAAGCAATGAGTGGTTCAGAGAATCCAAGCTTTCTCTTGAAGTTATTCGTTTAGATTCTCCTTCTACCTCCATTCGTTGTCAGATTCGTAAAACCTCCTTCAATGCTTTTTACAATCTAGTTGTAGGAGTAAATCTTATGTCTAAATATTTTGCACATACCCTCTCTAAAAATAGGCAATTAACTCCAACAACCAAACTCTTAAAAAGTCTCTCAGGGCAAATCGTTCCTAGTGAAGGAATTTCTCACCTCATCCCTGTCAAAGTAGATGAAACCAAGGTTTATCTTAGTTTTTATGCTTTTGATATTTGGAATTTCGATCTTCTGATAGGGAATCTAGTAGAGAGACTCCTCCATGAAGGAAGAAAGGGGAGTATAAATGTAAGTCTCAGGAAAAGCATAAACCTTTCTATTCCCATCTGAAAGGTCCTTGTTTGGTTTTGGTAATTGAATGACAACCTAGGTGGACAAATTATTTTTAATGTGAGATACACATGTGATTAGTCCACATGTACATCATGTGTGAGCAACTATGCCATGATAGTAAAATAGCTTGGATATGTTGCAAAGCTCACACATGTGATAAAAGAGCTCATTGCATATGAGACATGACATTGAGTCATGTGATGAAGGTGGAGAAGATCAAGACAAGACTTGGCTCGATGGACCGGTTGCAAGTGTGAAGGGCAAGTTGAGTAATGACTTGGTGCCGATGGACCGAAGCATTGGTAAAAAGCAAGTGAAGTCAAGATCAATGAACCAATACAGTCACATGATGATATGAAGTGGATCATATCATTTGGTGATTGGTTGGTGCATGTGTTGCATCAACGATGGAGGAGATAGAATGGAATGCGCAAGGCAAAGGTATATTTGTAGGGCATTTGATTTCATCGATCAAAGGTTGTGTAGAGAGGTGCATGACCGGGTTTAGGATAGATGGCCATACTATTAAGAGGAGCAAACTTGTTTGCATATCGGTCATCTAGTGCCACTTGAGCGATCTAACTTCGCATACGTGTTAGGATCGAGTGGCGTGGTAAATTGAGTGACTCATCCTTTGGAAGAATGTTTGTGAAAAGCTAACACATGTGCACAAGGTGGTGATCACTTAGTGGTGTTAGAATATTTGCAAAGGTGAAGAAGTTGGTAAAGAAGAGGAGGTGAAACCGGGCTCGGGCTGCTGCCCTAGGGGCACCGCCCTATCTGTCCAGTGCACCACCACCCTGGTGGTGGTGACTAGATGGACAAGGCTGTGAGCAGCGTGTTAGGGGCTAGCACCATCGTGCCTTGTCTGTGGCACTGCCACCCCTAGGGCGGTGCTCACCTGGACTTGGCCGAGCACAGCAAGAGCCAGGGAGGTCACCGGAAGTGGCGGTGCACACCGCCAGGTGTGGTCCAGTGCCACCACCTCTTTTCAGCAGAGAGCGAGGGAGCAGGGTTGGTCACCGCCATGGTCACCGCCATGGTGATGGAGGTGCACCGCCCTAAATTTCTAGAGAGTGAGTGTTTTGGGGGCTTGGCTGGTGGTCATCGCCACCCCTAGGGCGGTGCCACCACCACCCATGTCCGGTGCCCATGACCAGTCAACCTAGCCGTTATGTGACCATTGAAGGGGCACCACCACCCCAAGGGCGGTGCCACCACCGCCGTGTTCGGTGCCCTTGTAGAAAAGGGATCTTTGCTCCAACTGCTCTATTTGGCTTGGGGTCTATAAATAGAGGTGGAGCTTAGGCATTTGGCTCATTGAGCACCATTGGGACTAAGTGTCCATGCTTGGGTAGTGCTTGGGAGCTCTCTAACTCACTTGTGCTTGATAGTGATCATCCGATCGAGTGAGTGAGTGATTCTAGTGTGATTGCATCGAGTGGCACTAGGTGATCATGTTGCAAGCTAGTGGTGCTTGTTACTCGTGGAGGTTGCCACCTCCTAGATGGCTTGGTGGCTTGTGACTCTATTGAAGCACGTGAGAAGATTGTACGGTGCTCTAGAGGAGGATTTGTGATGGGGATTGTGCTCACCCCATGGGGATCATGAAGAGCAACTCTAGTTGAGCGTGTCTTTGAGCTACCCTCACTTTTGGGGTAGGTTCTTCCAGTGCCCGACGTGCAGGCTTGGCAGGTGATGCCAATTAGCCGCCGAACCACCAAGTGAGTGGTCGACACAATGGGGACTAGTGTGTTGGCAAGCATGTGAACCTTGGGATAAAATCATTGTGTCATCCTTTTCTTCCCGTTGGTTTGCAATCCCTTTACACAAGCTTGTAATTACTTTCATATTCATTATGCTTGTGTAGTTGCTCTTGTAATTAGTTAGCTTGTGTAGCTTGCTAGTTACCTTCTTGCTTGTGTAGCTTGAGTAGCCTTGTTAGTTACATTGCTTAGTTTGTGTTGCTAAGTAATTTGCGCTCTCTAATTTGGCTTGCGTAGCCTTGTTATTGAGCATTGCTAGTGAGCTTAGGAGCTTTGTGCGCTTTGCATCACTAGTTGTGTAGGAGCTCCTCCGGTTGCTTGAAGTACTAGTTGCATAGGTTTGTGTGACCTTGCAAGCTAGAATTGTTAGGTGAGCTCAAGCTAGCCTGGTGAAAGGTCCTAATTGGCTAGAAGGGGTGAATAGCCTAATTTAAAAACTACAAACCACTAGACAAACTTGTTAGATGACTAAAAGGCTATAAAGCTTTTTGCACTTGCCCTAACAAGTGTTGCAAGCCTCCTATCCTAACAATTCTAGTTGCTATAATTTCTAAGACAATCAATGGCTAAGTCACTAAGAGCTCTCAAAAGCTAGCTACACTAAAGAGCTCAACTAAGTGAGAAGCTTAACTAGCAAAGGTAATACAAGCTCTCAAAACTAATTACACTAAATAGCTTATTACAACTAGTTTGCATGAAGTAAAGAGAGGATAGAGAAGTTTATACCGCTGGGTAGAGGTGATGAACCAATCAACACAATATGAATACCGAGAGAAATCCAATGGCAAGAGACAATCAATTTTTCTTCCGAGGTTCATGTGCTTGTTGGCACTCTAGTCCCTGTTGTGTCGACCAACACTTGGTGGTTCGGTGGCTAAGAGGTGTTGCACGAACCTCATCCACATAATTAGACACCATAAGAACCTACCCACAAGTGAAGTAGCTCAATGACATGAGCAATGTACTAGAGTTGCCTTTGGCTCTCCACCGAGGAAGGCACAAGACCCCTCACAAGCAAATGATCGAGGCCGGAGACAATCACCAACTATGCTCAATGATCCTCCAATCACTGGGCCATCTAGGTGTCGGCAAACACCAAGAGTAACAAGCTCACAACCAGCCCAAATCACCCAACTAGTGCCACAAGATGATGCAACTCAATGTGATGCACTAGAGGCTCTCTAATCTCACTCAAGAAGATGAAATCAAGTGAACAAGTGAGTGGAGTGTGTTTATCAGCTTCCAAAGGGAGTGCATAAGTGTATGAGGTGCCAAGAGAGTGGCCAAGGTAGGCCACACCCTTTATTTATAGCCACACAAGCAAATAGAGCTGTTATACCCCGTGGAGCTATTTCTACGAGGTCACCGGACAGGGCGGTGCCTGGCACCGGACATGGTGATGACCTGCCCAACGGTTCAATTTTAACGGACACAAACTAGCCATTGGGGCACCGAACAGGGTGGCAGTGGCACCGCCCTAGGGGTGGCGGTGACCACCCAGCCGTGCCCCTGAGAGACCAATTCTCTAGAATAAAATGGTGGTCCACCGCTGATGTCGACTAGGCCCGATCTTCTGAAAGGTATGATGGCGTCGATTGGTGGAGACTCCATGTTCATGATCTAGGCTTTGAACCATGACTGATTTGGACCCCGCAACCATTATACCACTGCTCCGTTGGTTATCAACCACGCGAACGCGATTGACCTCGCCGAGAAGGCTTTCCTACAAGCGAATCGAGAACACAAGCAAGAACGGGATGAACGCAATCCAAAATTGCAAATAAATATGAGGCTTATGAAAATTAGAAGGATTTCAAGTCTTTATTCGAAAGGACTAATTGCCACAGGCGAACAAGATCAAGAACTGGGGCCCTGGTTCACAGCAAGCAGCCTTGGCGGCATAGTTGCAGCAAAACGATGTCTGTTTCACGAGAAAATCAAGAACTAAGTAAAACCCAAACCCTAAGGAGAACAACGGGTGGTATTTATAGAGTCTTGGGCGTCACCACCTCTGGACGCGTCCCCTAATGGGCCCAAACACGATACACGGTCCAACGGACCAAAAGACGGTGTCACAGCACCCTGATAAATTCTGGATGCTGGTTTGTTTCGACAATTTCCGTTGATTCCGAAGGGATTTTGACATGAGACCAATTTGGTTGGCTTCCTTATCCAATTAGCTTTCCATCCATATGTGGATCATTGAAAACGGAGTCTGGATGCGTCCTGGTTGACTAGTTTAAGGCAGACTGGTCCTAGAACCCAAGATGGGCTCCAACTTCAGTTGGACAAATCCGAGTTCGTATGCGAAAACTAGACCAGTTTAAGGTAGACTGGTCCTAGAACCTGAGATGGGCTCCAACTTCAGTTAGACTAGGCCTTCACCATGAGAAAGATGAATTAGATGCCCATGCTAGACCTCCTCGTCTCCTTGGCTTGTATGCGACGAAGTAGTGATGTCCTCATCAACCGTCGTCCTAGTGGCGGTGCCCATGGCGGTGACCAAAGCTAGAACCCTTGCTCTCTGGAATAAAATGGTGGTGGCACCAGATAGCCCATGGCGGTGACCAAGCGATGCACCACCTCACCCATGGCAGTGTACACCGGTGTGTCCGCTGACCACCCCAAACCAGCCACTCTTGGCCCTTCTTTGCCAGATCTAGGTGGGCACCGCCCTAGGGGTGGCGGTGCCACCAGACAAGGGGTGGCGGTGCCATGTAGGCACCATACCCCTTCCCCAAGTTGCAAATTCTTTCGCGTTTTGTTCCACAGCAACTTAGAGCAACTTTCCACAAGCGATGCTAACTCTCAAAGTGTTTTCTCAAAATATGTTAGAGCCAAGTTAGCATTTCTCAAATCATTTTTGATAAATATTTTCGCTTGCTCTCCAATGTGTACTAGGCCTAAATGCAATGCATGAAGTCCAACACCTAGTGGAGATGACCAAATTGTCTAATTAAGAACCCCTCTTAATAGTATGACCATCTATCATAAATGTGATCGCACTCTCTATAGTGTCTTGATCACTAGAACAAAATCCCTAATTATACCTTTGCCTTGATCTCCATAGGGTTTTGTTTTTCTCTTTCTTCTTTTCCATGTTGAGCACTTGATCATCATCGCATGTGGCCATCTCATCATTTCATGTAATCAACATCACCATTGAGTGCCACCATGCTCCTCACTTGGATTGCACTAACCTAGCTCATATCATAACTCATGACAAAGGTTAGTGCTTAGGTTTCATCAATTATCCAAAACTAAACTAGGGCTTTCAATCTCTCCCTTTTTAGTAATTGATGACAACCAATTTACAAAGATATTTAATAAAATCTTTTTGGATTCATGTTGCTTGCCCAAGCATATTACCATGTGTAAAGGTTATGGACAAGTTTCATAAACCCAAAATTGGTAGTATTAGCTCCCCCTACATATGTGCTAAGAGATTAGATTTGAAAGCTTGCACATATGCATGGATAGAAAGTTTGGGAGAGTAATAGCTACCAAATGATGCTAAGGTGTAAAGAATGGTCCTTTGAAGTGTGATACCAATCGGAGTTGCCAATATACACCATTCTTAGCACCATTAGTACCACTTGTAAAAGATCAAGGTATATCTAGCTATCCTATGCATGCTAGTTTTTCATCTCATCAATCATTTTCTATAATCTAGCATACACCACACAAGCATGGATATAGAATTTAAAACTTGTGCCATGCAAGCAAACATATGTAAATGCACATACAAATGCTACATACAAGTTTATGAGCTTGTTCTCCCTACTTGTGTGCTTCAAGTTTTAATTGATCCCCTTCCTTTCACCTATCTTACTATCTTTGGTTTCTCTCCCCCTTTTGCTTATCTTTGGAAATTACTTCTCCCTCTTCGTCATCAATGGCCACAAAAGGTGAGCTTAAATTTTAGATAGGTTGTGTGAAATCATGATAAGTAAGGACCATTTTATCAATTTGGTTCAATCTAGATCATTTGCAAAAGATATTTAACTCGGTTTGATCCAAGGTCAAACTTCTTCACACCTCCAAATAAGGGTTATCATGCACCATGTTGAGTTAAATACTTATAGCTTATTTTCTAGATTAAACACTGGGTTCACAAGCCCACAAACATGCCATATGCTACCACTAGATCATTTCAAGCATACAAGCAATAGTGGTACCATACAAGCATCAAATTCATTTGTTTTTCATGAATGAGCCTAAGACATGATAGGAATGACTAGATGCACTAAACAAGTCCTTAGCAATGGATGAATGACATGTCAATCAACTTTACCTTGCTTAGCTTGAAGGAGAGGTATGTCATATATGGGGGTGCATCAACACATATTTGAGAAGTCAAGTATGTTCAATTCATTCCTTAGCTTGCAAAACCTCTTCTCATCAAGTGGCTTGGTGAAGATATCAGCAAGTTGATCATCGATTCCCACACTCTTAATGCATATGTCCCCTTTTTGTTGGTGATCTCTTATGAAATGATGGCGAACATCTATATGCTTTGTTCTTGAATGTTGGACCGGATTATTGGTGAGCTTCATGGCACTCTCATTGTCACATAGCAATGGCACTTGTTTGAACTTGATTCCAAAATCACTCAAAGTAGCCTTCATCCAAAGTAATTGAGCACAACAACTACTGGACAAAATGTATTTCGCTTCAGCGGTTGAAAGTGCTACACTATTTTGCTTCTTTGACGACCAAGGCATAAGTGATCTTCCCAATAGTTGACATATGCCCGATGTATTTTTCCTCTCAACTTTGCATCCTGCATAATCAGAGTCCGAATATCCAATCAACTCAAATCTTGCTCCTTTGGGATACCAGAATCCAACATTCTCTTGGTTGCCTTTAAATGACTCTCTTGGTGAGGCTTGAAATCTAGCACACATGCATACACGAAATATCACATCCGGCCTTGATACGGTCACATAGAGTAGTATTCCAATCATAGACCGATACATCTTTTGATCCACCATGTTGCCACTAGCATCACTATCCAAGTTTCCATTTGTCCCCATTGGTGTACTAACTGCTTTAGCATCATCTATTACAAACTTCTTGAGCATGTCTTTGATGTACTTGCCTTGACTCATAAATGTGCCATTCTTCATTTACTTGATTTGAAGACCAATGAAGTAACTAAGCTCTCCAATCATAGACATCTCAAACTCACTTACCATCATCTTGCCAAACTCATAAAAATCTTGATTGGTTGATCCAAATATGATATCATCAACATAGATTTGCAACACAGACAAGTCATGAAGAGAGTGGTTTCTTCCCATCTTGAACCCCTTAGAGAGTTGAAAATCCTCAATCTCTCATACCATGCTCTAGGTGTTTATTTCAATCCATACAAAGCCTTTTTCAACTTATAGACATGGTTGGGCTTCTTCACATCTTCAAACCAGGAGGTTGCTCAACATACACAAGCTCATTGATGTACCCATTTAGAAATGCAATCTTTATATCCATTTCGTACAAATTGATGTCATGGGCACAAGTATAGGCCAACAAGATCCTAATAGCTTCCAATCTTACAACTGGGACATATGTTTCTCTAAAGTCAAGACCTTCAACTTGAGTGTAACCTTGAGCCACTAATCTTGCTTTATTCCTTACAAATATCCTATCTTGATCTTGCTTGTTGCGAAAAATCCATTTGGTTCCTATCACATTATGTTCCTTAGGCCTCTCAACTAACTCCCATACTTGATTTCTTGTGAAGTTGTTTAGCTCTTCATGCATAGCATTCACCCAATCAACATCTAGCAAAGCTTCATCTATCTTCTTAGGTTTAATGGAAGACACAAATAAGAAGTGTTCACAAAATGATGCCAATCTTGATCTTGTTTGTACACCTCTTGAGATATCACTAATGATAGAATCCAATAGATGATCTCTTGCAATATTGATTGGTTGGAGCACTTGCACTTGATTGCTTGTATTTGATTGATCATTTGGTTGAGATGATAAACTAGCCACTTGCTATTGATCTTCACTTTGTCATCACTAGCACTTGCTTGATTTTGATCATAAGAACTACTAGCTTGCACATTTGAGTTAGAGAGCACTTGATTCTTGTTATCTTCAACATCAATCACTTCTCTAGGCCTTATGTCACCAATGTCCATGTTCTTCATTGCATTGACCAATTGAGTGCCTTTCACATCATCTATATTCTCATCTTTCTCTTGGAAACCATTGGTTTCACCAAATTCCACATCATGAACCTCCTCAAGAGTACCACTAGCTAAATTTTAAACTCTATAAGCCTTGCTAGTAGTGGAGTAACCAAGCAAGAAACCTTCATCACATTTCTTCTCAAACTTGCTCAATCTAGTGCCTTTCTTCAATATATAGCATTTGCAACCAAAAACCCGAAAGTATGCAATATTAGGCTTTTTTCTATTCAAGAGCTCATATGGTGTCTTCTCTATCATGGGATGACAATAGAGTTGGTTGCTATAGTAGCAAGCCATGTTGATTGCTTCGGCCCAAAATGAATGACTCATATTGTACTCACTCAACATTGATCTTGCCATGTCAATCAAGGTTCTATTCTTCTTCTTAACTAGGCTATTTGATTGAGGAGTGTACTTGGCTGAGAATTGATGCCTAATTCCAAACTCATCATAAAGCTCATCAATTCTTGTATTCTTAAACTCACTTTCATTGTTACTTCTCACTTTCTTGATGGTTGTTTCAAACTCATTGTGAATTCCCTTGATGAAAGTTTTGAAGGTTGCAAACACATCACTCTTGTCAACAAGAAAGAACACCCAAGTGTATCTAGTGAAATCATCCATAATCACAAATCCATATTTGTTTCCACCAATGCTAGTGTAAATGGTTGGTTCAAACAAATTTATGCGCAACAACTCAAATGCCTTAGATGTACTCATCATGCTCTTATTAGGATGTGTGTTGCCAACTTGCTTTCCGGCTTAACATGCACTACAAAGCTTATCATTCTCAAATGTGACATCTTTCAAGCCTCTAACTAGATCATGCTTAATCAACTTGTTCAATTGTTTCATTCAACATGGCTTGCCCATGTTACCTGGCTTCTTCTCTCGAGTAGTATTGGTTGGCCGGAGAAGAGAATATTGTGGTCAAAATCAATGGGGTAGTACAACTTCCTGAGCTCCTGTATAGGCCATCATCGATCAAGAACATCCTCCAAACTACTCATCTACATCAGGAAGGCGTTAAGTGTTGTTGAAAGCAAGTATTTAGTCAGAAAGCTCTGCCACAACAAGCATGTCACAGTAAACAAGGACATCATGGAGGACGTTGTCACATGGGTTGGACGTGTTGCTCGAGAAGAACTTACAAGAATAACTGAACAGCAACACTGGGTACATCTTCGTCCAATTATCAAGGCTACACTGAACTCTAGTTTTAACTCTTTCGGTGACAACATCATCCTTTTGCATACATATACAGAGCTGCACCTATGGAAATGCCCCAACGACGACGAGGTCATCGGCATGAACGAGACAATATCAAGTGTCAATACTATCATGGACACATGCACCAAGATATCAAATTACATGGTGTACCTCTTAGTTGTGCAGCCTTCAATGTTGCCACTCAGTGGCAGTGTAGAGGATACAATGGCAAACTTTTATGAGAAGATAACCAAGAATAGTTACAGCAACGAGTAGGATGTTCTGGACACTGCTTATCAGATATTGGAGAATGTGCTGGAGTTTGGCGATGAGGGATGCCTAAAAGAATAGGAGGAACCGAGGCCATGGCGTGAGACGCTGATGGAGATCAGAGATATGTGGATGAGGCTACTTATTTATGTGGCCGAGAAGTGCCTAGGAGATCTGCATGCCCAACAGCTAGGGAGAGGAGGGGAGCTTCTCACCTTCGTATGGTTACTCATGGCGCATAGTGGAATTGGAGATGTCGATCATCAGGTTGACCTGATAAGTAATAATGATGTTTTGTCAGGGCAGTTTTGTGCATTCCATTTTCCTAGTAAAGCTGAACAATCTAGTGTATAAATAGCTTATGGAATGGAAGGTGTCTTCTGAAAGAGAAAACCTATGCTTGTAGTAACATAGACGATCGTAATACAAGTGATGATAAAAGTACTTCCTGTTTGAATCCAATACCTCTAGTTATATGTAGCAACCTCAAATATTTGATAGGATATTGTGAGTATGACACAAACATGTGCCGTATTAAGAATGACGTAGACGAATTTTGGAGAAGACCATAGACGAGCATGCTAAAGTAACCATGGCAAGAGATTAAAATTTAACGAAGCCAATCATAAATTCTATAAGCACACCTCCAAAAAGAGTATAATAAAAGTGACTCTTATCATTCTACTTGACCCTTTAGGACCCATTGTTTCTTACCCTGTACAAAAATCGATGCAGTATAATTTGTTGGCCCACAGGATCACCGGCTTAGGTGAGTGAACCACTCATCGGTCTTGCCGAGCACCCGCTAGTGTTGCCGAGCACCCACTAGCCGTGCTGACCACGAATAGACGTTGTCCGTCCCCACACACTATGGCTAGAGCTTGAAGAAGAAGGGAGAACAGAGCATGCACACACAGTACAAGACACCAGCGTTGGCCGAAGCCCTGTCTGAGAGATGGCAAATATGAACTCTCTTTACTGAGTTGTCGTGGTAGTCTATTTATACAACTCTATCCATCTAGTCCTAATATAGTTACCCTACTGCAATAGTGACTAGATAACATACAGGGCTGACTCTGCGCCGGCCACTGCATGTGCCTATAGTGTTGCAGGTGAGCAGTTCAGCACCTGCACCTACAGTGACTATTGTATCACAGCAGGGGGCCTTTTCGACGCCGCCTTCCCCTTATTGTGTTCACACAAGGTAGCTGTAGATTATCTAACAATCTTCTCCTAATCCTACTGCTAACCCTTGTACCCCCTCCATGCCGATCATCTCCTTCAGCTCCGTGAGTCGAAGACATCTGAGTGGCTTAGTGAGGATGTCCGTGAGTTGTCGACCAGTTTTGATGAACTCGATGACGATCTGCCCTCCATCGACACAGTCCCTGAGGAAGTGGAACTTCATGTCGATGTGTTTACTCCGGTCGTGTAGAACCAAATTCTTCGCGAGGGCGATGGCGGGCTACTTGTCTACCATCAGTGCTGGTGGGTGAGCTTCCACGCCGGTCAGCTCACCCAGCAGCTGGCGTAGCCACACAACTTGGCACGCCTCTGTGGCCGCCGCTACGTACTCTACCTCGCACATAGATAGCGCCACCACCTTCTGTTTCAGTGACAGCCATGAAATTGGGGCCGACCCGAGGAAGACGAGCACACCAGAGGTGCTCCGTCGCCCATCGATATCCCCTGCCATGTCTACATCGCTGAACATAGTGAGCTATAGCATACTCTCATCGGTCTTTGGGAAGATGATCCCATGATCTACCGTTCCCTTGACATAGCACAGTAGCCGCTTCACCGCAGCCCAGTGATCCTCTCTGGGATCCTCCATGAAGCGGCTGACATAGCCCACGACAAATGCAATATCTGGCCTCATGTGGAATAGGTAGCGCAGACTGCCGATGATGCTCTGGTAGAGTGTCGCATCCACCTTCGCCGTGGTGCTAGCCTTCATCAGCTTTAGCCGCTCCTCCATCAGAGTTACGCATGGCTTGCACTCAGCCATGTCGCTCCTCTCCAACAGCTTGGAGGCACACGCGCTCTGACCGAGCATGAGTTCCTCCTTCCCCTATCTCACCTCGATGCCGAGGTAGTAGGAGAGTGCGCCGAGATCGCTCATTCGAAAATGAGTCGCCATCTCACGCTTGAAGCTGTTGATATCCTTCGTGCGCGCACCAGTGATGATTAAGTCATCCACATACATGTCGACAATGAGCTCCTCCTTCCCCTATTGCCGCGTGTAGAGCGCGTGCTCGGTTGCGCACTATTGAAACCCAAGCTCGCCCAGCGTGACGTCAAGCTTGGCGTTCCATGCTCGGGGGGCCTACCGCAGCCCGTAGAGCACCTTGCGCAGTCGGAGCACCCTGTGCTCCTCTCCCTTGATGGCGAAACTTGGAGGTTGCCTGACAAAGACCGTCTCTGCCAGCTTGCCGTTGAGGAAGGCCGATTTAACGTCTAAGTGATGGCCGTGCCAGTCCTTTGTTGCTGCCAAAGCAAGTAGCAAACGGACCGACTCCAAGCGCACTACTAGCGCAAAGAACTCGTCGAAGTCTATGCCCTCGCGCTGAACAAAGCCTCGGGCGACGAGGCGTGCCTTGTGCTTGACAATGGCGCCGAGCTCATCCCGCTTGACCTTGTACACCCACTTCAGGCTGATCGAACGGCATCCTGGAGGTGGATCGACGAGCTACCAAGTCTCGTTTTCCTCGATCGCCTTCATCTCCTCCAGCATCGCCCATCGCCAGTTTCCATCACGCTCGGCAAGCGCGAACATGGGTGGTTCCTCAGCACTGACAAGTAGCAACTCTGCGTCATTGAGCAGCCTACCCACCAAGCCTGAGGGACCTGTGCCACCGATGATGTCATCCAGCCTGCGGAACCACACCTCCTCACCTTCATGGAAGGCATCCACGAACTCAGTGATGTCACTTGGAGGTGAGGCAAACTCGATCGGCATCGATGGAGTTCCCTGTTCCGTCGGAGTGCTCGGTACATTACCTAAAGTGCTCGTCACCCTAGGTTTAGTGCTTGGCACTACTTCTGGATTTCTCGTCACAACTCCTACAGTGTTCGGCCACACTGTAGGAGTGCCCTGCCTCAGTCTTGAAGTGGTCGGCACCACTGCAAGACGTCTTGGCTCCGCCACGGGAGTGCTCGACACCTGTCCTAGAGTGGTCGCCACCACTGCAGAACCTCCTGGCACCACTCCTGGCATGCTCGGCATCCCTCTAGAAGTGCTCAGCACTCCTCCTAGAGTACTCGGCATCCCTTTCAAAGTGCTCGGCACTGCCCCAGGAGTGCTTGGCTCTACCGTCGGAGTGCTCGGCACTCCTCTCGGAGTGCTCGGCACCTCTTCCCCAACGTCTCCACCGTGGATGACCAAGTGCTCGATGATGAAGGTGTTAGTCAAGCTGTCAGCTTCCCCTATGCTCAGACTGCTCTAGTCCCAAGCCGCCTCCTCATCGAACACAACATCGCGCAAGACAAGCACCTTGTCTCCGCGTGGGTCGTAGAGCCGATACGCCTTGGTACCCTCTGTGTAGCCCAGGAACACCATGGGTGTGCTCCTGTCCTCTAGCTTGGTGAGGTTCGGCTTTGTCTTCCTAACGTAGCCGATGCAGTCGAATGTTCAGACGAAGGACACGCTCGGCTTGCGCCCATACCAAGCTTCGAACGACGTCTTGCCCGTCAGGGCCTTGGTTGGAGTGCGGTTGAGGATGAACACCGCCATGGTCACCGCCTCACCCCAGAACCTTGTTGGCATGCCTTTGGCCTTCATCATGGATCGGGCCATGCCGACCACCATCTGGTTTCGCCTCTCCACCACGCCATTCTGTTGTGGCGAGTACGACGCGGTGTGGTGTTGCCCCACACCCTGATCCACGCAGTACGTAGCGAACTCCACCGAAGTGAATTCGCCACCACGATCAGTCCTCAGCACGTGGAGCTTCTTACCACTCTCGGCCTCCGTGTGCATCTTCAACTTCTTGATCGCCGCCGCCGCTTCATCCTTGCTCGTCAGGAGTTGCAGCCATATGTAGCGACTGCAATCATCCACAAGCAGGAGGAAGTACCACCAACCACCGTTTGTAGCAGGCGTGATCGGCCCACAGAGGTCACCATGGATGAGCTCGAGAGCGTCCTTTGCACGATACTTGGCTGCCTTTGGGAAGGGTAGCCTCCTCTGCTTCCTGGCTAGGCAGCTATCACATAGCTTGCCTCCGTGCTTGATGTGGGGTAGCCCTCGGACCATCTTCTCTAGCCAACCAAGCGCATCGAAGTTGAGATATCTGAACCGGGCATGCCACATCCACGGTTCCTCGGAGTGCCTTGCCACCAGGCACACTGACTGCTCTACCTTCAGGTCGAGCAGGTACAACCGGTTCAGGGACCTCTTCACCTTGGCAAGAAGTCACTGCTCCCGATCCCTGATCCTAAGGACGCCGTCCTTGATCAGTACCTCGCTATCGCGCTCATCCAGCTGACCAATGCTGATGATGCTGGAGCGCAGCTGTGGGATGTATATACATCTGTTAGCGCGCGGTGCTCCCTGTTCTAGCACCTGAAGATAGTGGTGCTACGCCCTTGGACAGCCACCCTTGAGCCATCACCGAACTTCACCGTACCGGTAACATCGCCGTCGAGGTCGGAGAAGGATGCCTTGGAGCCCGTCATGTGGTTGCTGGCACCAGAGTCCAGATACCACCGCTGCTCCTAGACAGCGCCCACATGTCCGAGGTGAACTTGGGCGCGTGGTTCGTCGAGGTTGACGGTCTTCAGGGCCTTCCCAAGTCCTTCCACCGTCGTCGCCTCTTCCATCTCCTCGGTCTCAATGTCGTGCAGTGCACAAAACATTGCCATCAGGATAGTGGCCTCATCCTCATCATTGGCTTGCGCCAGGTGAGCTTGAGCCTTCTTCTCCTGCTTGCGATTTAGGCACTCCCGTGCCCAATCGCCCATCTTCCCATAACGCCGGCAGGCGTTGGGGTCGACCTGCTTCTTCTCCAAAGAAGCCTTGCCTCGGCGCTTGCCATCGCCACCGTGGCTAGAGGAGGCTACCTTCCCAGAGTTCCTCCGAGCAGCCCGCTCCTCTTCCATCAGCAGGAGTTTCTCGCTGTCCTTCATTGCTGTCGCTTGCTCCAGGCGCTCATCCACCACCCGTAGACGGCCTGTCACATCCTCAATGGTGAGGGTGGACAAGTCCAGCATCGTCTCTATGGAGAGAGCGATCTGGATGTACTTTGCCGACACGGATTGGAGGTACTTGGAGACCGCCTCCTCTTCGTCGATGGTGACGTCGTGGCTCTTCAGCTTGCTGATGAGCGTCTGCAGGCGGAGGGAGAAGTCCTCCACCATTTCACCATCCTTGAACTTGAGGTTGGCGTACTCCTGCTTCAGAAGATCGGTCGTTGCCTTCTTTGCGCGGTCGGAACCGACGCGCATCACCGCAATGGCCTCCCATGCCTCCTTAACCGAGCTCTTCGCCCCCAATGGCTCCCTGTACTCCACCGGTACAGCAACGAGGATAGCCTCCAACGCTGACATGTCATCCTCTCATTGTCGATGCCCTTGTCAACAGCATTCCAGAGCTGTCGGGCTCTGAGCTTGATCTTCATGGTCACCGACCACTCTCCATAGTTGCTGTGAGTCCGCGTCGACCAACTGGTACCGCTGACCTCCCGCACCGTGCGAACGACCTCCTATCGTGGCTGGGCAGCCACAGCAGTGCCACTGCTGTCGTCCATCTCCGAACCGCCCGTCATCGCCAGCGGTTAGTCTGGCAACGGCGCTTGTACGGCTCTGATACCACTTGTTGGCCCATAGGATCGCCGGCTCAGGTGAGTAAACCACTCACCGGTCTTGCCGAACACCTGGTAGTGTTGCCGAGCACCCACTAGCCGTGCCGACCATGAACAGGCGTTGTTCGTCCCCACACACTATGGCTAGAGCTTGGAGAAGGGAGAACAGAGTATGCACACACAGTACAAGACACCAGCGTTGGCCGAAGCCCTGTCTGAGAGATGGCAAATCTGAACTCTCTTTACTGAGTTGCCGTGGTAGTCTATTTATAAAACTCTATCCATCTAGTCCCAGTATAGCTGCCCTGCTGCAACAGTGACTAGATAACATACAGGGCTGACTCTGTGCTGGCCACTGCATGTGCCTACAGTGCTGCATGTGAGCAGTTCGGCTCCTGCACCTGCAGCGACTACTGTATCACAGCAGGAAGCCTTTTCGGCGCCGCCTTCCCCTTGCTATGTTCACACAAGGTAGCGGTAGATTATCTAACATAATTGTCTAGAAAAATTCCTTTGAAGCGATCCTAACTACTTTTAAGTAATGGATGAGACTCTTGGTTTGGTTGATGTCTATGCCTACACCCCCTGTTTATATATTCCCCTAAGGCCCTCGTATATGCAAGTAGAAGTCCTAGTCCTAATAGGATTCTATGCTCAAGTGCCAATAGAATTAAAAGTCGTAATAGTATACATTTCTTAATTTCTAGTTCAAATAGGATTTGAGTCAGTGTACAGCACTTCCTTTTTTTGAGGAATCAGGAGCTACTGTGATTAAATTAAAATAGACAAAAACATAAAGTGTCAATTACAAACAAGACAGAAGCAGCAGCCGCAGCAGCAGAGGGGGTCAGGGTACAAAGAAAGAGAGGAAAAAAAGCCAGAGAATTACAAATTTGAATTGATCCATGATTCTAACAAGGGAGTAATTCTAGCTTTTGTTCTATGTAAGAGCAAGAGTGCTTCCATTGTCACATAACTTCTGCAATCATCCACTGATGGATTTTTGTTTCTGAAAATAACATCATTCCGTACCATCCAAATTGCCCAGAAAAAGAGAATGAAAATGTCCAGGAAAACTTGACCTTCAACATTGATTTCCAGGCTTGAAAATTTTGAGGGATTGAGAGATGATCAGCAAAGTAAAAGTTCACCAGGCCCCAGCAATCCTTTGCAAAAGGGCAGTAGAAGAGTAAGTGCATAACTGTTTCTTCTGTAGAATGCTGACAAAGGACACACTGATAATCTTCTAGGAACATTCCTCTTCTTCTAATCATGTTTCTGGTACTTAATCTATCTCTGAGAGCAAGCCAGAAGAATATTTTGTGCTTACCCTGACAAGAAGTCTTCCAAAGCCATCTAAAAATTGGTTCAGCTTGAGAATGTCCTGTCAAAGTTTTGTATGCTTTGGAAGATGAAAACTGTGAAGAGCCCCAGATATATGTCCAAGTATCATTCAAATCATTAGGCACTAAAGATGAGAATTCAAGCTGAAGTTCTTGCAACTGTGTGTATGCTTCTATTGACACTGGCAAGTTGAAAAGATCATGGAAGACAGCAGTGCTATGGGCCTTGTTCAGACTTATTGTCTTGTTTTTTGTAAAAGAGTATAGTTCTGGAAATTACAGTTTTCTTACTTGGCCATTCCAAAGATCCTCCCAGAGACATGTCTGCCCACAGGCCACCGTCACATTTGCCATACCTTTATATTTGTCTAATAACTTCAGGGCATCCCTCCACCAGAAAGAGCCCTTTGGGACACTAGAGCTTGGCAATCTCCCATTTCTGTAGTGTTTATCCCAAATTAGCTCCACCCATGGCAGATTACATCTATTGAAAAATTTGTGAAGATGCTTTAGTATTAGGGCTTCATTGTGAGTTTGGAGGTTGAGAACACCTAGTCCACCTTCTTATTTAGGGATGCAGACTATTGGCCATGCTGCTTTTGCAACTTTCTTTGCATTTGTTTCTGCTCCTCTCCAAAGGCAGTGTCTCCTAAACTTGTCAATTTGTTTTATCACTGTTTTGGGCAAGACAATAGAGCACATTGTGTAGGTTTGAAGGGCTGACAAAACTGAGTTTGTGAGCTCAAGTCTGCCAGCTTGACTAAGAAAAGGAGAGATGTAGTTCAATCTTCTCTAACACTTTGCTTATGAGAGGAAGAAAATCATTCACCTTAGGTCTAGTTAAGCCCAAGGGCAGCCCCAGGTAAGTAAAGGGGAAGGAACTAGTTTGACAGCCAAAGGTTCTAGCTAAATGACATAGCTTATCACCGTTCAGATTGATGGGAACCATCATTGATTTGGAAAAGTTGATTTTCAGCCCAGTTGAATCAGTGAAAGATTGAAGGACACCTTTTAGGAAGAAGAGTTGCGTGGCTGAGGCTTCAAGCACAATTAATGTGTCATCTGCATATTGAATGATAGGGAAGTCCAAACTTGGAGCTGGAATTGGCAGTCTAAGAAGACTAAGTTGGGCTGCTTTGTTCAAGATGGATTGGAGCAGATCAGCAGCCAGAACAAAGAGCATAGGGGAGAGAGGGTCCCCTTGCCTAACACCTCTTTTGCAATGGAAAGTTTTACCAGGAACTCTATTTTACAACACAGCCGAAGTACCAGAACTGAGAATTGCTTCAATCCATGATCTCCATTTCATGCCAAATCCCATATGTGTCATGACATCCAGGATGACCTTATGCCCTATTCTATCAAAGTCCTTTTCAAAATCTAATTTTAGGACCACATTTTCCTTTTTTGAATGATGGCAGAGATGGAGATACTCAAAAGACCAAGCAAGACAGTCTTGGATGGTTCTTGATCTAATGAAGTCATATTGATTTTGGTGCACTAACTGAAGGATTACAGTCTACAGCCTATTTGCTAGAAGTTTTGTGATCAGCTTGATAGAGCAGTTCAGTAGAGATATTGGCCTGAAGTCACCAACCTGCTGAGCCCCATCAATTTTGAGGATAAGTGTGATGTATGAGTCATTTATGCTCTGGAGGCAGACTGGATTATCATGGAAAGCAAAACACAGATCATAGAAGTCCTCTTCGATGAAGTGCTAGCACCTTTTTATAAATTCATTGTTGAAGCCATCAGGACCTAGGGCTTTATCATTAGGTAAATTTCTCACTACTGAATCAATCTCCTCTTTTGTGAAAGGGTCTTCAAGCCATGTCAGCTCTGAATTGATTTCCAAAAAGTAACTCAGATTGAAAGCCATAGATGTGAAATCTGACTGGCCCAATCTATCCTTAAAAGCTTCCCAGAGAACCTTTTCTTTCTCAGCATGATTAAGCACTATTTCCCCATTACCTTTCTGCAGCTGTGCTATCAGGTTATTCCTATGTTTGAGAGTTGCATTTGCATGAAAGAGTTTGGTCCCAGCATCTCCGTCTTTGACCCACTTGATCTTACTTCTTTGTTTCCAATATATTCTCTGTTGCTCTAGTAATTGATTCAGCTTTGCATTAAGTGCTTCTTTGAAATTCCATTCAATGATTGTCAGATCCCTAAACTCCTCTATTATTTCCAGGAGAGATAAAACTGCTTTGACATTATTCAGATTTTTTTTGAGACCAGATAGTTTCTGCTTCCAGTTTCTTAGTATCTGTCAAGGGCGTCGAACCCTTGGGTAGCTGGACCTCGGCTACGTAGTTCGTAGCCGCGACCCGTCTTCTCCGGCGAGGTTTTCCCCTCCGCCGCAGGCTTGGTTGTTTAGAGAGAGGGAGAGACTGGAAGGGTAATATCTTCTTATTCCTTTAATTGTCACCAGTACAAATATATATAGCCTGACTAGAGCCAATCGGCTCCTAGAATTAAGGACTAAGAATAGCAACTAATCCTATCTTTCCTCCTAACCACCGGTGGCTGGCTCGACCTGGCCCAACCTCGCACGATCAACGCGCACGGCAGCACGCCGCACGTCCCTGGTGCGCCGTCGCCTGCTGTACGTCTGGCTCCACATGACATTTCTCCCCCCCTCGAGGTCCAGCTCGTCCTCGAGCTGAAAATCTGGGTACTTGTCGCGGAACTCATCGAGGTCTTCTCATGTAGCAGAGGTCGCCGGCTCGCCACGCCAATGCACAAGGACCTGGCGAACACCTCTCGCCAAGCGAGCTTGCTCCACCCGAGCAGGCTCTGGCACAATGGCGCCATGGTAGATGTCTGGCAGGGGTGGCGGGGCTGATGGAGGTGTCCCGATGAACTTCTTGAGAGTGCCCACATGGAACACGTCATGAATGCGAGCCTGCGGGGGCAGCTCCAGGCGCACGGCGGCGGCGTTGATGAGCTCGACGACGCGGTATGGCCCAAGGAAGCGAGCCTTCAGCTTGCCCGTTGTAGACTGGGGAAGCGACGATGGGGCGCGCTGGCGGAGACGAAGAAGCGCCCAGTCGCCCACCTCATAGGAAACCGGGCGGTGTTTCGTATCGTAGTGGCGTTTCTGAACAGCCTGCGCCTGCTCCAGGCGATAGCGCACGTCGGTGAGGAAAGCCTCGCGCTCCTCCATGTCGCGCGCGACCGCAGCGACCCGTGTCTCACCAGGCTCATACGAGCGGATGGTGGGTGGGTCACGGCCGTACACCACGCGGAACGGTGTCTCCCGGAGCGAAAACTGGTAGGCCATGTTGTACACGTACTCGGCCCACGGTAGCCAACGCAGCCACTGTCGAGGACGGTCGCCGGTGAAGCAGCTCAGGTACATGACGATGACGCGATTGGCCGCCTCCGTCTGGCCATCCGACTGGGGGTGGAAGGCCGATGACATGTGCAGTTTGGTGCCCATGAGCCGCATCTCGCGCCAGAACGTCGAGGTAAACACCGGGTCGCGGTCGGACACCATGGACTGCGGCACGCCATGGAGGCGCACAATGTCGGCGAAGAAGGCCTGCGCCACGGACTCGGCGGTGTACGGGTGGGCCAAGGCGATGAAGTGGCAGTACTTGCTAAAGCGGTCGACGACGGAGAGGATCACCGACTTCCCATTGACACGGGGCAGGGCTTCCACAAAGTCGAGGCCGATGTCCGCCCAGACGACGGTGGGGATCGGCAGTGGCATGAGGAGGCCGACCGAGTGGAGGTGCTCGGACTTGTATTGCTAAAAAGTGGCACATGCCCTCACAAAGTCCTGTACAAGACGCCACATGTTGGGGAAGTGGAAGTCACGGCGGAGTCGGTGCAGGGTGCGCTGGACGCCCTCATGTCCATCATCGTGGACAGCCGCCACGATCTCCTGCAAGAGTGGCGAGGTCGGCGGTATGTACAGGCGCCCGTCGTAGAGAACCATGTCATCAGCCACCGTCCATGGTGTAGCGCGCGTGCCGGCGCGGACATTGTCGTGGATGGCGACCAGGGCGGGGTCGGTGGCCTGGGCGTGGCGCAGCCAGCCGATGAAGTCGAAGCGGGGGGCCGAGATCGCCTGGAGGCCGCCCGTGCTGTTCTCGTCGGTGTCGCGGCGCGAGAGGGCGTCGACCACCGTGTTCGTCGCCCCCGACTTGTATTCGATGGAGAAGTCGAAGCCGAGTAGCTTCCCCACCCAGTGGTGCTGAGGGATGGTGGCGAGGCGCTGGTCGAGGAGGTACTTGAGGCTGTAGTGGTCCGTCTTGACGATGAAACGGCGCCCCCATAGGTACGGCCTCCAGTGCCGCATAGCGAGGACAAGCCCTATGAGCTCCCGCTCATAAGCGGCGAGGGAGCGATGGCGGGGCGCCACCGGCCTGCTGAAGAAGGCGATCAGGTGAGCCTCCTGGATGAGCACGGCCCCGAAGCCATAGGTGGACGCGTCGCACTCCACGACGAAGGGCTTGATGAAGTCCGGCAAGGTCAGCACCGGGGCTGACGTGACTGCCCCTTTGAGGGCGCTGAAGGCCGCCACCGCCTCGGTCGTCCATGCGAACCCCTCCTTCTTCAGGAGAGCCGTGAGGGGTGCGGCAATGGTGCCGTAATTGTGGACGAACTTGCGGTAGTAGCCCGCCAAGCCGAGGAAGCCACGCACGGCCCGTGCAGATCGGGGCTGGGGGCAGTCGTGGATGGCTTGGACCTTGGCGGGGTCCATGGCAACACCAGCCGCGGAAATGATGTGGCCGAGGTAGGCGACGGAGTCGACGCCGAACGAGCACTTGGACCACTTCACAAAGAGGCGGTGCTGGCGCAGGACGGTGAGGACAACGCGGAGGTGTCGCAGGTGGTCCGCCCAAGTAGTGCTGTAGATCAGAATGTCGTCAAAGAAGACAAGCACAAACCGGCATAGGTAGGCGCGCAGCACGTCGTTCATCAAGGCCTAGAATGTCGCTGAGGCGTTGCACAGCCCGAACGGCATCACTAGGAACTCGTAGAGGCCGTCATGGCTGCGGAACGCCATCTTGTGGATGTCCTCCGGCCGCATCCGCACCTGATGGTACCCCGACCTCAGGTCCAGCTTGGTGAAGAAGCGCGCGCCATGGAGCTCGTCGACTACGGGGATGGAGAATGCGTCCTTGACGGTGAGGGCGTTGAGGGCGCGGTAGTCGACGCAGAAGCGCCACGAGCCGTTGGCCTTCTTAACGAGGAGGACCGGCGAGGAGAACGCTGAGTCGCTGCGGCGGACGATGCCCTGCTCGATCATGGCGGCGCATTGCCGCTCCAGTTCGTCCTTGTGGGCCGCCGGGTATCGGTACAGGCGGACAGCGACGGGGGCCGCGTCCGGCTTGAGGACGATGGCGTGGTCGCGGGCGCGCCGCGGGGGCAGCCCCCTGGGCTTGGTGAAGACGTCCCCGAAGGCGGCCAGGAGCTCGTCGAGGAGCGACTCACTGGCCGCTGTCATGGCACGGAGGCGCGGCGTGGTGGTCGACGGCACACCTGACCAGCAGAAGGCACGCCCGTGGTATTGGAAGGACATGGAGCGCTCCGCGAAGTCCCAGACGATCGGGCCCAGGGTCGCCATCCATTGGGTGCCCAACACAATGTCGTACCCTGCAAGTGGCATGACAAAGAGATCGACGGTGAAGGAGGTGTTGTCGATGGAGACCGGGGCGTGCCGGATCACGCCAGGGCAGGCGACCTTCTCACCATTAGCCACAGTCGCCGTCAGGCGCGGACGGGGCTGGACAGGCAGCCCAGTGCGCCATGCCGCCTCCTCGGCGATGAAGTTGTGCGTGGAGCCGCTGTCGAGGAGGGCGGTGAAGGTCGCAGTGCCCAATGACACCTGGACCTGCATCGTGTCGGAGACCGAAACGCCCGCGACGGCGTGGAGGGAGAAGACCGGGGACTCCATGTCCGGCGTGGCCTCGTCCGTGGCCGCGTTGTCATCGTCGTCGTCGTCCACAGCGCAGTCCAAGAGGAAGGGGCGTTTACACACCTTGTTGTGGCCGCGGCTGTACCTCTCGTCATAGTTGAAGCACAGGCCGAGGCGACGGCGCTTGTCCTGCTCTGCCTGGTTGAGCCGCTTCACCGGCCAGCCCTCGACGGTGACGTTGGGCGTAGCCGGCTTGGAGCTCTGCGGGTAGGTCAACGCGGGGCGCAGCTGCGGCGCCGGCAGGAGGCCACGCGGTGCGGCCTTGGGCGGAGCCACGGCTGTCGCGGTGTACTGCTCCCGCAGTTCCATCTGGCGGGCCAGGCTCATGGCAGCCGCGAGGGACTGCGGGTTCTGGACCTGCACGTCGAGGCTGAGCAGAGGAAGAAGGCCGCCCGTGAACAGCTGCACCCGCTGCGCCTCGTCGAGGGGGCCAGCGCGGGGAAGGAGCGCCTGGAAGCGGTCCTAGTACTCCGCGACGGTGGAGGTACGGCGGCAATCGGCGAGCTCGAAGAGGGGGGCGGCGCGCAGGGGCGGCCCGTACCGCAGATTGATCAACTCCTTGAAGCGGCGCCACGACGGGGTACCCTCGTCCGTCTGGACTTGGATGTACCACAGCTGGGCGCCCTCCTCGAGGTTGTAGGACGCCATCCACACCTTCTCCTCCTCCATGATCCGCTGCTGGTGGAAGTACGACTCGCACCGGTTGATGAAGATGAGCGGGTCAGATTTGCCGTCGTACCGCGGGAAGTCCATCTTCTGGAACTTCGGTGGCTGATCCTGGTGGTGCTCGCCGGAGAACGGCTTGCTGCCCGACGAGGATGATCGGTCGGCAATGAGGGCGGCGATGGCCTTGGTGTTGGCATCCAGCGCCTTGGCGTTGGTCTCAGCGGTGGCGTGCAGGGCCGCAACGGCCTTGGCGAGGGCTTCGACGGTGGTCTTGAGGTCGCCATTGTCTCCCATGGGTGCGGCACAGGAGGCTACGGAGGACGAGGCCGGGGAGGTTGGCGTGGTGGCTGGTGGTAGTGTTAGCGCGGCGGCTGGTGGTGGTGGAGGAGAGGGCGCGGCGGTTGGTGGGGCGGGACGACGAGGATCGCCGGGACCATGATACCAGGTTGTCAAGGGCATCGAACCCTTGGGTAGCTGGACCTCGGCTACGTAGTTCGTAGCCGCGACCCGTCTTCTCCGGCGAGGTTTTCCCCTCCGCCGCAGGCTTGGTTGTTTAGAGAGAGGGAGAGACTGGAAGGGTAATATCTTCTTATTCCTTTAATTGTCTCCAGTACAAATACATATAGCCTGACTAGAGCCAATCGGCTCCTAGAATTAAGGACTAAGAATAGCAACTAATCCTATCTTTCCTCCTAACCACCGGTGGCTGGCTCGACCTGGCCCAACCTCGCGCGATCAACGCGCACAGCAGCACGCCGCACGTCCCTGGTGCGCCGTCGCCTGCTGTACGTCTGGCCCCACATGACAGTATCTTTCTCAGACTTTTAAATTTGGCAGTGATTGCCTTTGCCTTATCAGTTTGACTGATGCTTTCCTCCCAACCTTGCTGTGCAGTTTGCAGAAAAGATGGATGCTGGAACCAGTAGTTTTCAATCCTGAAAATTTATCCCTTTGGAATGGAAGTTGAAATAGTTATGTTGCATGGCCAATGATCTGATGTTTGCATCACAAGAGTACTGATAGAAGAATCAGGATAGTTAGTGGTCGAAGCACTTGATGTGAAGAACTAGTCTAACCTTTCCATCAGAGGAGATGGCTGCTTGTTTGTCCAGGTATACTTTCTTCCATACAAAGGTAACTCAATCAAACCCAGAGAACTTATAGCATCATTGAACATCAACATTTCATTAACATCCCCACCAGGCTTGTTTCTGTTTTCGGGTTCTCATTAAATTGAAATCTCCAACTATTAGCCAATCATCATCATCATTTATTGTGTAATGTTTGAGCCACTGAATGAAACTTCTTTTGCCATCATTGGTACAAGGACTATACACATTAGTTAGAAACCAGGAATTACTATTGTGCCTTGTAGTAAGCCTCACAGTGATGGCAAAGCTATTTTGGAAAATCAACTGACCAATGAAGACACTATTTTTCCATCCAATGATGAGCCCTCCTGAAGCACCGATGGAGGGAAGGAATTCAAAAGCACCAAAGCCTGGAGGGCTAAATTTCCTGAAGAATTGAGGATCAAAAGTTTGCCTCTTTGTTTCTTGAAAGCAGAAGACATCACAGCCAGCCTCAGTGATTGTATCCCTGATTGGGTTCCATTTTTCATCAGAATTAATACCCCTAACATTCCAACAGAGGACTTTCTAGTTTCTTGGAGCTTGATTGTTCATTGGTTATAACATTGAGGATCATAATCAGACATCCCAAGGATGTTAGAACTAGAAAGCTTAGAGGAGACATGAGGGCAATGAAGCATTTAACAACAGATAAACATAGCCAGTACCAAACCAACCACTTGAGCACTAAAGAGTTTAACATTGACTGGAAACATGACCAACACCAGACCAACCACAAGACCAACACAGACTTTAACACAAACTGAAACCACTTAACATCCACAAGTTTCCTACTAGACCAAACCAACAAGATAAGCTGCACATTTAGTGCAGAAATGACTAAGACAAAAAAGGAGAGGCCAGCTGCCCAGCACCCAAAACTGTAGTGCCAATCCTTGTCTCTGTGTAACTCTAAGAGCTTCATTTCTTTGATTTCTTCTTTGGTGCATCTTCCCCTGCAAGGGAAGGGTTAGCACCGTCTTGGTCTTGAAGGTCAGGATCAGCATTATTGGGCTTCTTGTTGTCCTTCAGTTGCTTCTTTGCCAGTCTTTTTAGCCATCTTCTTCTTCTGGAGTATGATTCCTTCTTCAGCTTGAGTATCAGGTTGTAGCTTCAGCAGTCTTCATGTTTTCTTTTAGTGGCACTTTAGCAGATTTACTAGATTTTTTCTTCTTCTGGTTCAGGGAGCTTTCAGAGAGATGGTTTTCTTCTATCTGGCAGAGGCTTGTTCCCAAATTCTTGATCATATCAAGAGAGAGGTCTGGTGGGTTTGGTGTACAGGCTAGGCATTTCTTGCTAGTACAAGTACCAGGTTTGAAACATTTATTGGCTTCTTTAAGCCTCAGGCTTCTCCTCACTTCACTTTCAACCAAAGGGTTTCTCTTCTTTTTATCTTTTTTTAAGGAGGGTTTCCATTCAACTGATTGACTTCACTTACCTGCTCAGGTAGCAGGGAGGGCTGCTGTGATCATTACTAATGCAGGGTAGCTTTTGTGCTGGACAGTGATCATGAACTTTAATGAGAGTGGAGTTCAAGGATTTGTTGAAAAAAACCCAGGCTTCAGATTCAATGAGGCATTTGGCCCATTTGAAGTTCCCAGGTGAGAGGAGCAATGAAGTAAAGAAGGGTGCCCATTGGGCTGAAACCTTTACTTTCCTACCAGGGATATTCTCTGAAGCAGTCATCCAGAACTCACTATAATCATCTCTGAAATTGCTCTACCTTTGCAAAAAAAACAGGATCAGCTGATGATTCCCCTCTTATCAAAACAGTGCCCGCATTCAGAATATTATTTGCTGCATTATCCATCTGCTGATCCACTTCTTGGTCCTCTTCTTGGTCCAACTCATTACCATCCATCAACATGTGTAAAGGTATTTCATCATCTATCATTGGTTCAATTGGTAGATGAGAAAATTGCATTTCTTCAGCAAACTGAAACTGCTCCTGGTTAGCAGGAGGAACATTCTCTTGGTTAACAGGCAGATTATTCAGATCAAAACTAGGGTTTTGCCCAACCACTTGTATGACTTCTTCCTCAACATCATGCATGAAATCATTCAGCTCTAAAAAGTCACCATTCAGGGCATCAGGAGCTGCCACAGGGTTGATGATTAGGTAGAGCATTGTTCAGATCAATTTCCATGTTCTCCAAGTTCTGAGCAGGGGGTTGAGGTGGCCATTCATCCCACGCTACATTTGGGGCATTCTGAGCTGCTAAGAGATCCCATTGAGCATTGGGGTTGATTTCCTCTTCTTCTTGATTCTCTTCTTCAAGTTGATCAGCTTGGCCTTGATTGTTTCCCAAGTTTCCCTGACCGACCTAAAAATGTTGATTGTTTTGCTGCACTGCATTCATAGGACCTGCACCTGGTTGGCCTAGCCCAAAAAAATCAAAAGGAGCCCGGTGATCCAAATGGTGTGGTGCAGGATCTTCAGGAGGAGGACCCCCACCAACAAATTCATGGCTCACTATCTCGCACTGGATAGTCCAAGAGTCCAGATCGTTTCCAATGCCATGAGAAAAAACAATCCACTGCGGGACACTTTGGAGATCAGCTACTCTAGCTCTAACAAGCAATCTGGTAAGTCTTCTTCTATTGTTTATCCAGTTATCTACTCTACCAAAAGAGCAAATAGCATCTTGAATATAATCTGTCTCCCAATAATCTATCGGAAAACCCATCAACATCAGCCAGCATTCATGGTTAAAATTCACCCTTCTCCAATTTCTACCTTGATTATGTCTAGTAAAAGTAACCTGAACATCTCCCATTGGCATAGGACTGCTTATGATTAAGGGCCTGTTTGGCATGGCTCAACTCCAGAACTCCAGCAAAAAATCCAGCCAAACACCCCAGCTCCAAAACTCCATAGAGCTGCCAACTCCATGAAGCTATAGTGCAAATGGGGGTGGAGTTTTGAGAATATTTTTTTAATTTTAACCCTTTTTTGAATCTAATTTGAAATCTAACACTGTCCGGTGTTTTTTTTAAACTAACATTTTTTGCCGCGTCTATTGCCTTGACGCGGCCAAATGCCTGTGCCGCGCCATGCATGGTGGCATGGCAGAGGGCTGATGTGGCGGCGACCGAAATCGCTGACCGCCGACGTGGCAGGGTCAGCCGCGCCAAGATCGGTAGCGCGGTAGTGACGCGCCACAACTGATGGCGTGGCAACGACGGGATTAATTTGCCTGCCAACGCATGCTGCCACCACGTGATCACGGAAACCGAGGCCCCATGTCGTCCTTAGGGCTCATCCTCATCCTCTGGCCGCGTGCGATAACGTGGTCAGCGCTACAGTGACAAGCAGAGGTGTGGGTGACGGAGTGGGCAGCGATAGGAGAAGACGTGGAGGAGGCGTGGTCGGTGCTACAGTGCACGCAGTCGCAACGTGAGTCTGTGACTGGCTGGCAGACAGGTTTACTCTGTACACATGCACGTACTGTAGTCTGCTGCTACCATTCGATGATGAACAGACCGGATGGACCACGGACGGACGTGGGGGCCGCGTGAGCCACTCACGCATCGGCTGCCTATTGGAGAGGCAGCCTCACGTGAGTCACCAGTGACCACTCACCACTGTCCGCTGCTCTTTTGTTTCCCTTCGTTCCATGCTATGCTATGATAAAACTTCTGTTCATCATCGAATGGTAGCAGCAGACTACAGTACGTGCATGTTCACGGTACAGAGTAAACCCTGCCTGCCAGCCAGTCACAGACTCACATTGCGACTGCGCGGACTGTAGCACTGACCACGCCTTCTCCAATGGCTGAGAGCTCGAAACGCGCGGCCACCCCTCCAATGGTTGCTTGAAGCATCAAACCCACGGAAACTTCCGATAAACAGAATTTGCACCGCCCAAATGCGACAACGAGAGCAAAAGAGCCATTAGTGGGCTTAGAGCAAGAGATCGGCAAACCAAAACGCTCCCAAACCTCGGTCTGGATCTTGAGACCGGGTGAAAAAGAAAGGCCGGGGAGCTCCATGAGGAAGAACAAGAACACCAGCAATAGAGAGGAAGCCTAACCTCCAGACGTCAATCAAAAAGAATCATCCAGATGAATCCACGTTCAGGTGCAGCCACCAGCCATGGCCAGAGGCAAAACGTCGAATACCTTGAGGACCGAACACCAGCAACACTTCCGAAAACAGCACCCGAAGCAAGCACCGACGAGCAGCCGTGCTTGGCCAGTAGAGCGACAGCGACCCGGCACTCACTTGGGGAAGGAGTGACGGTCACTGAAGTTTGGGGAGAAAACGGTGGTGGTCGCCATAGCAGGGAATACTAGTGAAACGCCACGGCCAGGAAGACCGCCGGCGGGTGGCCGAGGGAGGGGAACACTCTTAGGTGGACGCCGCGGCCAGGATGGCTGCCGGTGGGCGATCGGAAGAAAACCTTAGTCTGTCCTCTAAAACAATATGGGTCCAATTGGTTGTTCGCACTGTGGTAGCCAGCATAAGGATCCAGTATTAGATATCTAATCCAGCATAGTACTATGCTTTCAAGCAGTGTTTGGTTGGGTTGGGTTTCCACTTTGCACAACTTAACCGCAATGCATAGTTGCCTGTGTTTGGTTGGTTGCATTGATCCTCGCCATCTCACCCTCTCGTAATATCTTCGTCCTCCCTCTAATCTCTCCCATCGTGGTGGTGGTGGTGGTGGTGGTGGTGCTGCTGCTGCTTTGGTGGCGGCAAGCACAGCAAGGCCCGCAAGGACAAGAAGGCTGGCGCGCCGACGGCAGCGAGGAGCAAGAAGTACAATCTCGACAGCTGGTTCAAGCGGGAGGAGATCGAGGGGGGGGGGGGTACGACGAGCCGGAGCACTCCTCGCTCATGTCGCAGAAGACCATGGAGAAGCGGTTTGGCCAGTCGCCCGTGTTCATCGCCTCAACGCTCGTCGAGGACGGCGGCCTGCCGCAGGGAGCCGTTGCTGACCTCGCCGCGCCTATCAAGGAGGCCATCCACGTCATCAGCTGCGGCTACGAGGAGAAGACCAAGTGGGGAAAGGAGGTAATTGATTGATTCTGCGCCTCCACGCCAGCACCAGATCTTGACGGCTGAGGTCAAAGCCGCGCGTCACCGCAACCATGCCCGATGCCACAATAGTGAAGTCTCGAGCAAGGGTGCTGTGGTTGAGGACGCGGTGGAGTGGGGGCGTGGGGTTATGGGGGTACGACGAGCCTAAGTGCTCTAGTTTGGTTTTGATGAATTGATGAAACCCTAAGTGCTAACCTAGTTTATCAAGTGATCATGAGATAGGTAGCACACTTCAAGTGGAGAAGCTAATAAAGATCATAATATGACAATGGTGATGGCATGGCGTTGATCAAGGGCTTAAACTTGAAAAGAAAAAAGAGAAAAACAAAAAGCTCAAAGCAAAGGTATAATCTGTAGGAGCTATTTTGTTTTGATGATAAGACACTTAGAGAGTGTGATCACATTTAGGATTGATAGTCGTACTATTAAGAGGAGTGAAACTCGTATCGGAATGAGGTTATCAAAGTGCCACTAGATGCTCTAACTCATTGCATATGCATTTAGGATCTAGTGGAGTGCTAACACCCTTGAAAATGTTTGTGAAAATATGCTAACACATGTGCACAAGGTGATACACTTGGTGGTTAGCACACTTGAGCAAGGGTGAACAGAACGGAGGAGATGCCAACATCGGTCAAGTGACCGGACGCTGGATCCAAATGCACCGGACGCTGACTGTCTTCGTCCGGTCGCGCTGACTTGGCAGTACAGTGGCTAGGGTTTACCACCGGACACTGGGCTGTGTCCGATCGAGGTGGACCAGACGTGTCCGGTCGAGGAAAACTAGTTTTGAACCCTTACAGTACTTGACCGGACGCTAGGGCCTCAGCATCCGGTCAGTTTTGCCGTAGCGTCCGGTCAGCTTCGTAGCCGTTGAAATCTGACGAACAGCGTTTGAAGCTAGTGATGCGTGGCATCCATCAGTGGATCGGACGCTGAGTCCAGGGTCCGATCAGTTGGACCGAAGCGTCCGGTCAGAGCGTAGTGTGCCTAGTGAAGGGGTACAACGGCTCTATTTCGTGGAGACTTCTATTTAAGCCCCATGGCCGGCTATGGCTCATAATTTTGGCCATTTTCATTGACATAGCAACCTTGTGAGCCTAGCCAAAGTTCTCCTACTCATCTCCATCATTAATTCATCATCATAGTGAGATTGGGAGTGATCTAAGTGCATTGCTTGAGTGATTGCATCTAGAGGCACTTGGTGTTCGTGTTTCACTATGGATTTCTCTTGTTACTCTTGGTGGTTGCCACCATCTAGACGGCTTGGAGCAACAAGGATCGTTGAGCGGAGGGTGGTGATTGTCTCCGGCTCCGATCGTGGTGATTGTGAGGGGTTCTTGATCTTTTCCTAGCGGAGCGCCAAAAGGTACTCTAGTGGATTGCTCGTGGCTTGTGTGATCCTCATCTTGTGTTGGTTGTGCGGCACCCTATTGAGGGTTTGGCGTGTGAAGCCAATTAGTGCGTGAACCTCCAAGTGAGTGAATCGCCACAACGAGGAGTAGCTTGCCGGCAAGCAAGTGAACCACGGTAAAAATCATTGTGTTCATCCTTTGATTCCGAGGTGATTGGTCTTTATTGTTATTCATCCTTATGATTGATTGGTTCACTCCTCGACACGGCGGTATAACTATCTTGATCACTCTCTTTACTTTACCACAAACTAGTTGACAAGCTCTTTAGTGTAGCTAGTTGTGAGAGCTTGCTTGCTTGGTTAGTGTGGCTCTTTAGTTAGCCTTTAAGAGCACACTAATATAGGGTAGTGTCATAACTATTGTGTGAATAGGCACTATCTAAACTAGAAATTGTGGTAGGTGGCTTGCATTTTGAGTAGGCTAGTGTAACACTTGCTTCATCTCATAATTGTCTAACCTTTTGTTAAGTGTTGTTGTAGAAATTTTATTAGGCTATTCACCCCCCCCCCTCTAGCCATTAGGACCTTTCAAGTGGTATCGGAGTCGAGGTCACCGTTATTTGAGGCTTAACAACCTTCGGTGTTAAAATGGCTCAAATCAACAACACCAAGAAGCCACCTTAATTTGATGGCACAAACTATCCTTATTGGAAGTAAAAAATGACAACACACATCAAGTCAATCAATAGAAAGGTGTGGAAGGTGGTAGAAACTAATATTGAGATTGGTGATCCGGAGAATCCCATCGCCGCTAAAGAAGTGCTTCTCCAAAACAATGATATTGCTCTAAGTGCCATTCATGATGCAATTGATAAAAGAACATTTGAGCAAATCAAAAATATTAAGATGGCACATGAAGCTTGGAAGAAGTTGGAAGAATTATTTGAGGGCACTCAAGCCGTGAAGGGTGCAAAGGCATACATTCTCAAAGAGAAGTTTACATGCTTCAAGATGAAGGAGGATGAAAGTGTACCGGAGATGTTTCATAGGCTTCAAGTGCTTATCAATGATCTCAAAGCACTTGGAGAAGAGGTGAAGGACAAGGAATTCTCCCACATGTTCTTGAGATGCTTGCCTTAAAGATTTGGTACATTGGTCACCATTTTAGTGAGAAACGGTTTGGACACCATGACACCAAATCAAGTATTGAGAGATATAATGACCGATGATACCTATAGAGATGATGATGAGAAGAAAGAAAAGAAGGAGAAGAAAGATGAGAAGAAGGATGACAAGAAGAAGAGCGTGGCATTCAAAGCCACATCATCCAAGGGCAAAGCAAAGCAAGAAACATTAAGTGAAGAAGATGAATCATGGGATGATGATGATGAGAAGATGGCTCTATTTATCAAGAGATTTGGTAAGTTCATGGTGAAGAAGGGCTACCGTGCTAGAACAAAGAAGTCTTCATCCAAGAAAAAAGAAGATTCAAGAAGGTGCTTCATGTGTGGAAGCAAAGATTATCTTGTTGCTCAATGCCCATACAATAGTGACAATGATGATAACAATAAGAAGAACAAGAAGAAGGACAAGAAGGAAAAGAAAGAGAAGAAGGACAAGATGGACTTCAAGAAGAAGAAGGGTGGTTCATATGTAGTCACTTGGGATAGTGATGACTCTTCAAGTGATGATGATGATGATAGTGATGATCACAAGACCACCAAGAAGAAGGTTCTTGCAAGTATTGCCATCAATGAGAAGCCTTCTCTCTTTAAATCTTTATCATGCTTCATGGCTGAGGCCACTAAGGTACAATCTTGTGATGATGAAAGTGATAAAGAACATGTTGATGATAATGAACATGAAAATGAAAATGATAGTGATAGTGATGATGATGAACCTACTAAGGACGAATTATTTGACATGCTAGAAGATGCTAAAGAACACTTTGACATTAAGAGAAGGGAATGCAAGAGCTTGAATAAGGAGGTAAAAGCCCTTAAGCAAGCCCTTGATGAGCTCAAAGCAACTCATGAGAAGCTAGAGGTAGCCCATGAGAAGCTTGGCAAGGCTCACAAAAAGCTTGAAAAAGCTCATTCCACTTTGCTTAATGAACAAGATAAAAAGAAGCATGTTGAAACTTGTGATGTAGGTGTAACTTGTGATTTAATTGACACATCACTATCTATGCCTATCATTGTTGCTACTACTAACCCTTCTTGTAGCACTTCCACTTCCACCTCATCTAGTAGTGATGGTCTCACTTGTGATACCTCACTAGTGGTTGAGAATGAAAACCTCAAGAAGGAGGTCACTAAGCTCACTCACACCTTAGCTAAGGCTTATGGTGGTGAGGACCACTTGCTTATGGCCTTGGGTAGCCAAAGAGCTTCTCTCTACAAAGAAAGATTGGGCTATACCCCCAAGAAAGGCAAAGCGGCCTTTGCTCCTCACAAGACTAGTTTTGTGAAGAATAATGGTCGGTTTTGCACTTGTTGCAAGCAGGTTGGTCACAAAGAGCAAGAATACAAAAACAAGAGCAAAAATGCTAAAGTGTCCTCTATTAAGCTTGATTCATGCTATATGCTCACTAAGGGTACAAATAGTGTAAAGGCTAAGTTCATTGGCAAACCATGGATGGGCTCAAAGAAGAAAGGCATTTGGGTGCCAAAGAGCTTGGTTACTAACCTTCAAGGACCCAAGCAAGTTTGGGTACCTAAAAAGAATTGATCTTCTTTTGTAGGTTAATTATAAAGCTAGAGGAAGGCATTGGGTTCTTGATAGTGGGTGCACTCAACACATGACCGGAGATGCAAGAATGTTCAACTCAATCAACACCAATGGCAATGATGGTTATGATAGTATCACATTTGGTGACAATGGCAAAGGCAAGGTCAAAGGGCTTGGTAAGATTACAATATCCAATGACATGAGCATATCCAATGTGTTGCTAGTAGAAAGCTTGAACTTCAATTTGTTATCCATGGCACAATTGTGTGATCTTGGATTCAAATGCATATTTGGAATAGATGATGTAGAAATCATAAGTGTAGATGGCTCTAATTTGATCTTCAAAGGTTTTAGATATGAGAATCTATACTTGGTTGATTTCAATGCTAATGAAGCTAGATTATCTACATGCTTGTTCACAAAGTCTAGCATGGGTTGGTTATGGCATAGAAGGCTTGGTCATGTTGGAATAAAATAATTGAATAGATTGGTTAAGCATGACTTAGTTAAAGGCTTGAAAGATGTTGTGTTTGAAAAGGATAAGCTTTGTAGCTCTTGTCAAGCCGGCAAACAAGTTGGAAACACCCATCCTAAAAAAAGCATGATGAGCACTAGTAAAGCATTTGAGTTATTGCACATGGATTTGTTTGGGCCAACACAATACACTAGTATCGGTAGAAATAAATATGAATTTGTGATAGTAGATGACTACACTAGATACACATGGGTATTCTTTCTAGTGGACAAAAGTGATGTGTTTGCAACATTCAAATCATTTGTCAAGGGCATTCACAATGAGTTTAAAACAACCATCAAGAGAGTTAGAAGTGACAATGGTAGTGAGTTCAAGAACACTAGAATTGATGAGTTATGTGATGAATTTGGAATTAGACATCAATTCTCGGCCAAGTACACACCCCAATCAAATGGTCTTGTTGAGAGGAAGAATAGAACACTTATTGATATGGCAAGGTCTATGCTTAGTGAGTACAATGTGAGTCAATCTTTTTGGGCCGAAGCTATCAACATGGCTTGCTATTGTCACCGATTGAAAGAGATGACACCATATGAGCTCTTGAATGGAAGAAAGCCCAACATTGCATATTTTTAGGTCTTTGGTTACAAATGCTATATCTTGAAGAAAGGCACAAGATTGAGCAAGTTTAACAAGAAATGTGATGAATGATTCCTACTTGGTTATTCCACTACAAGCAAAGCATATAGAGTTTAGAATTTAGATAGTGGTACTCTTGAGGAAGTTCATGATGTTGAATTTGATGAAACCAAGGGTTCACAAGTAGAAGATGAGAACTTAGAAGATGTTAGAGGCATTCAACTTTCAAATGCCATGAAGAACATGGATATTGGTGAATTGAGGCCTAGGCAAGTGATTGATGATGAAGATGATCAAGTGCAAGTGCTCTCCAACTCAAATGTGCAAGATGATACAAATCAAGCTAGTGCAAGTGACTCTCATGATAATGAACAAGATCAAGTGGCTAGTACATCATCACAACCCAATGATCAAGCAAGTGAAAGCAATCAAGTTCCAATCCTCCAACCAACCAATGTTGCAAGAGATCATCCTTTGGATACAATCATTGGTAATATTTCAAGAGGTGTACAAACAAGATCAAGATTGGCATCATTTTGTGAACACTTCTCATTTGTGTCATCCATTGAACCAAATAAGATAGATGAAGCTTTGAAGGATGTGGATTGGGTGAATGCTATGCATGAAGAATTGAATAACTTCACAAGAAATCAAGTATAGGAGTTGGTAGAAAGACCAAAGGGACACAATGTGATTGGAACCAAATGGGTTTTTAGAAACAAGCAAGATCAAGATGGAATAGTAGTAAGGAATAAAGCAAGATTGGTAGCACAAGGCTATACTCAAGTTGAAGGTCTTGACTTTGGAGAAACATATATACCCCGGTTGCTAGATTGAAAGCAATAAGAATCTTGCTAGCCTATGCTTGTGCTCACAACATCAAGCTCTATCAAATGGATATTAAGAGTGCATTTCTCAATGGCTACATCAATGAAGAAGTATATGTTGAGCAACCTCCTGATTTTGAAGATGATAAGAAGCCCAACCATGTGTACAAGTTGAAGAAGGCATTATATGGCTTGAAGCAAGCACCTAGAGCATGGTATAAGAGATTGAGGGACTTCCTCCTCTCTAAAGGGTTCACAATGGGGAAAGTTGACACCACTCTTTTCATCAAGAAGATTAGAAAAGATCTATTTGTTTTGCAAATCTATGTTGATGATATCATATTTGGATCAACCAATTAAGAATTTTGTGATGAGTTTGGAAAGATGATGGCTAATGAGTTTGAAATGTCCATGATTGGAGAATTGAGTTACTTCCTTGGTCTTCAAATCAAACAATTAAAGAATGGTACATTTATGAGTCAAGGCAAGTACATCAAGGACATGATCAAGAAGTTTGGAATGATTGATAGCAAAGTCATTAGCACACCAATGGGAACCAATGGCAACTTGGATAGTGATGCAAGTGGAAATATGGTAGATCAAAAGTTGTATCGGTCTATGATTGGAAGCCTACTCTATGTGACCGCATCAAGGCCGGATGTCATGTTTAGTGCATGCATATGTGCAAGATTTCAAGCCTCACCAAGAGAAAGTTATTTGAAGGCCACAAAGAGGATATTGAGGTACTTAAAGCATACACCAAATGTTGGTTTGTGGTATCCCAAAGGAGCAAAGTTTGAGCTAGTTGGTTACTCTGACTCAGATTATGCGGGATGCAAGATTAAAAGAAAGAGCACATCGGACACATGTCAATTATTGGGAAGATCACTTGATTCATAGTCATCAAAGAAGCAAAATAGTGTTGTATTATCAACCGTCGAAGCCGAATACATATCCACCGGTAGTTGTTGTGCACAAGTACTTTGGATGAAGGCCGCTTTGAGTGACTTTGGAATCAAGTTCAAGAAAGTGCCATTGCTATGTGACAATGAGAGTGCAATCAAGCTAACCAACAATCCGGTGCAACATGCAAGAACAAAGCACATTGATGTCCGCCACCATTTCATAAGAGATCACCAACAAAAAGGGGACATTTACATTGAGAGTTTAGGCACCGAAGATCAACTTGCCAATATATTCACTAAGCCATTGGATGAGAAAAGGTTTTGCAAGCTAAGGAAAGAGTTGAACATATTGGATTTCTCAAATATGTGTTGATGCACCCCATTTCCATGACATGCCTCTCCTTCGAGCAATCCAAAGTAAAAGTTGATTGGCATGGCATACATCCTTGCTAAGGACATATTTAGTGCATCTAGTCATATTTTCAATCTTATTAGGACCTTTCAAATGGTTCTATTTTATTAGGCTCATTCATGAAAATTAAATGATTTTGATGTTTATATGATATCACTATTGCTTCTATGTTTGATTTGATCTAGTGATAGCATATGACATGTTTATGGGCTTGTAAACCTAGTGTTTAATCTAGAAAATGAGCTATAAGTGTTTAACTCAATATGGTACAAGATAACTCTTATTTGGAGGTGTGAAGAAGCTTGTCCTTGGATCAAACCGAGTTAAATATCTTTGGTAAATAATCTAGACTAGACCAAATTTGGGAAAATGATCCTCACCCAATTGATTAACATTGATAATCTCGACCCTACAAGTAATACTATCTATATTTAGAATCTTTGTGGTCATTGATGACAAAGGGAGAGAGAAACAAAGGGGGAGAGAAACAAAGAGGAGAGAAACAAAGATAGTGAAAAAGGGAAAGAAACATAAAGATATCTTGACATATGACATAGGGGGAGAGATATGAAAAAGGAAAGGGATCAACTAAAATTTTGAGCATACAAGTAGGGGGAGCAAGCTCATGAACTTGTATGGTGCACTTGAATGTGCATTTCATATGTTTGCTTGCATGGCATAAGTATTAAATTTAAACATCCATGCTTGTGTGATGAATGTTAGTTGTAAGATTGAATGATGAAATGAAATCACTAAATAACTTTTATTTCCAAGTAAGTCTTCACAAGTGGGATCTTTCTAAAATATGTTTCCAAGTGGTATTAAGCTAACCATGGTGCTAAGGATGATATAATGATGCACTCCGATTGGTATCACGCTTCAAAGGTCCATCTCTTATACCTTAGCATCATGTGGTAGACATTGACTCCTATATTTCCTATCTAAGCATATGTGCAAGCTACAATCCAAACTCTTAGCACATATGTAGGGGGAGCAATTGCTATGATTTGGGGTTCATGAAACTTGTCCATATCCTTTTACACATGGTAAATATGCTTGGGCAAGCAACATGGATTCAATTGAATTTCAATTCATATCTTTGTATAAGGGTTGTCATCAATTACCAAAAAGGAGGAGATTGAAAGCTCTAGTTTGGTTTTGGTGAATTGATGAAACCCTAAGTGCTAACCTAGTTTATCAAGTGATCATGAGATAGGTAGCACACTTCAAGTGGAGAAGCTAATAAAGATCACAACATGACAATGGTGATGGCATGGAGTTGATCAAGGGCTTAAACTTGAAAAGAAGAAAGAGAAAAACAAAAAGCTCAAGGCAAAGGTATAATCTGTAGGAGCTATTTTGTTTTAGTGATCAAGACACTTAGAGAGTGTGATCACATTTAGGATTGATAGCCATACTATTAAAAGGAGTGAAACTCGTATCGAAATGCGGTTATCAAAGTGCCACTAGATGCTCTAACTCATTGCATATGCATTTAGGATCTAGTGGAGTGCTAACACCCTTGAAAATGTTTGTGAAAATATGCTAACACATGTGCACAAGGTGATACACTTGGTGGTTAGCACACTTGAGCAAGTGTGAAGAGAACGGAGGAGATGCCAGCGTCGGTCAAGTGACCGGACGTTGGATCCAAATGCACCGGACGCTGACTGCCTGCGTTCAGTCATGCTGACTTGGCGGTACAGTGGCTAGGGTTTACCATCGGACATTGGGCTGTGTCCGATCGAGGTGGACCGGACACGTCCGGTCGAGGAAAACTGGTTTTAAACCCTTACTGTACTCGACCGGACGCTGGGGCTTCAGCGTCCGATAAGTTTTACCGGAGCGTCCGGTCAGCTTCGTAGCCGTTGAAATATGACAAACAGCATTTGAAGCTAGTGACGCGTGGCATCCATCAATGGACCGGACGCTGAGTCCAGGGTCTGGTCAGTTGGACCAGAGCGTCCGGTCAGAGCGCAGTGTGCCCAGTGAAGGGGTACAACGGCTATATTTTGTGGGGGCTTCTATTTAAGCCCCATGACCGGCTATGGCTCATAATTTTGGCCATTTTCATTGACATAGCAACCTTATGAGCCTAGCCAAAGTTCTCCCACTCATCTCCATCATTAATTCATCATCATAGTGAGATTGAGAGTGATCCAAGTGCATTGCTTGAGTGATTGCATCTAGAGGCACTTGGTGTTCGTGTTTCGCTGTGGATTTCGCTTGTTACTCTTGGTGGTTGCCGCCACCTAGATGGCTTGGAGCAGCAAGGATCGTTGAGTGGAGGGTGGTGATTGTCTCCGGCTTCGATCATGGTGATTGTGAGGGGTTCTTGATCTTTTCCTAGCGGAGCGCCAAAAGGTACTCTAGTGGATTGCTCGTGGCTTGTGTGATCCTCATCTTGTGTTGGTTGTGCGGCACCCTATTGAGGGTTTGGCGTGTGAAGCCAATTAGCGCGTGAACCTCCAAGTGAGTGAATCGCCACAATGAGGAGTAGCTTGCCGGCAAGCAAGTGAACCTCGGTAAAAATCATTGTGTTCATCCTTTGATTCCGAGGTGATTGGTCTTCATTGTTATTCATCCTTGTGATTGATTGGTTCACTCCTCGATACGGCGGTATAACTATCTTGATCACTCTCTTTACTTTACCGCAAACTAGTTGACAAGCTCTTTAGTATAGCTAGTTGTGAGAGCTTGCTTGGTTGGTTGGTGTGGCTCTTTAGTTATCCTTTGAGAGCATACTAACATAGGGTAGTGTCATAACTATTGTGTGAATAGGCACTATCTAAACTAAAATTGTGGTAGGTGGCTTGCATTTTGAGTAGGCTAGCGCAACACTTACTTCATCTCATAATTGTCTAACCTTTTGTTAAGTGTTGTTGTAGAAATTTTATTAGGCTATTCACCCCCCTCTAGCCATTAGGACCTTTCAGTGTACCGCCGACGATATTCTATCAACAGTTGGCACGCTAGGTAGGGGTATGCGCCTGATCCCCTGGCGAACCAGATGGCGTACCTTAAGATCAACATCCTTCATGATGACTCGGCTGATCGCGTCGACATCCTTCGGCAACCACGGTGCATCTCCAAGCAGCATGCGTCACCAACTCTAAGTGCTGCTATCTCTACGGTAACCAAACCATACGCCGCCAACCAGACGCTCCGTCCAAAGCTAAGTCACGCTTTAATATTTTTTCTAAATATTCTCCAATCTCCGTATATCGCCATAATATTTCTCCAAACTATTTTCTCCATATTTACTCTCCAAATGATTTTCCGAACCCTTGAACAGTCACGTTGATGCTCGGACGCCTCCAGAGATGGCCCTGTCTCTGGCTCCTCCCTACACGTGCTACTGGCTCTGCGCTCTGCGTTATGGGTGGTCGACAATGGCTCCTTGGTCACGCCTGTTCCTCCTACACGTGCACGAGCTCCGCGCTTTATGTTATGGTTAACAGGCTAGCTAGGGCTGAAGACTCAGCTACACACTAACTGTTCGGATGGTTTATATTAAACATAAATATATTTTCACGCCAACTGATCGCCAAACTGCATACGTCGTTTCATCACCATTGCTGATTTTCCTCCGGAGTTTATTTATTTATTTATGCGTCATGTACTACCCGTTCTATATATTTGTATTGTAGGATCATCGTCCAGGTGATTGGATCACCTGGTGCTTGGACTTCTCCATCGATCAACTGGTCAGACTGCTTGGTTCATGGACTCCATCGCCGACCAGTTGATCAGACTGTTCGTCGGTCGCTTCTACTCAATGCTCACTTCGCCACCGACTAGTTGACCAGACTGTTCGCCGCTCGTGCTTCATCGCCAGCTACGCCGGTTACTCCTCAGCGCTCAGATTCCTCGTGCTCAAGGACTAAGTGGGCACACTTCACCGCACGAACATCGCCAGCTATGTTAGGGACTCCTTGGTGCTCGAACATCGCCGCCTATGTCGAGACTCCTCGGTGCTCGGTCATCGCCAGCGACGCTGGGAACTCCTCGCTCCTCGGTGCTTGGACATCGCCAGCGACGCCAAAGACTCCTCACTCCTCGGTGCTCGGTCATCGCCAGCGACGCCGGGGACTCCTCGCTCCTCGGTGCTCGGTCATCGCCAGTGATGCCGGGGACTCCTCGCTCCTCGGTGCTCAGACATCCCTAGTGACGCTGGGGACTCCTCGCTCCTCGATGTCCGGTCATCGCCAGCGACACCGGGGACTCCTCGCACCTTGGTGCTCGGTCATTGCCAGCGACGCCGGGGATTCCTCGGTGCTCGATCATCGCCAGCGACACCGGAGACTCCTCGCTCCTCGATGCTCGGACATCGCCGCCTATGCCGGGGACTCCTCGGTGCTCGATCAACGCCAGCGACGCTGGGGACTCCTCGCTCCTCGGTGCTCGGTCATCGCCAGCGACGCCAAGGACTCCTCGCTCCTTGGTGCTCGGACATCGCCATCTACGCCGGGGACTCCTCGCTCCTCGGTGCTCGGTCAACACCAGCGACGCCAGGGACTCCTCGCTCCTCCATGCTCGGTCATCGTCAGTGACGTCGGGGACTCCTCGCTCCTCGGTGCTCGGTCATCGTCAGCGACGACGGGAACTCATCGCTCCTCGGTGCTCATACATCACCAGCGACGCCGGGGACTCCTCGCTCCTTTGTGCTCAGTCATTACCAGCGACGCCGGGGACTCCTCGCTCCTCGGTGCTCGGTCATCGCCAGCGACTCCAGGGACTTCTCGCTCCTCGGTGCTTGGACATCGCCGCCTACACTGAGGACTCCTCGCTCCTTGGTGCTCGGTCATCGCTAGCGACGCTGGGGACTCCTCGCTCCTCGGTGATCGGTCATCGCCAGCGACGTCGGGGACTCCTCGCTCCTTGGTTCTCAGACATCGCCGCCTATGCCGGGTACTCCTCGCTCCTCGGTGCTCGGTCATCGCCAGCGATGCTAGGGACTCCTCGCTCCTCGGTGCTCGGACATCCCCAGCGACGCTGGGGACTCCTTGCTCGTCGGTGCTCGAACATCACTAGCGACGCTAGGGACTCCTCGCTCCTCGGTGCTCGGTCATCGCCAGCGACATCGGGGACTCCTTGCTTCTCGGTGCTCGGTCATCGCCAGCGACACCGGGGACTCCTCGCTCCTCGGTGCTTGGACATCGCCGCCTACGCCGGGGACTCCTCGCTCCTCGATGCTCGGACATCGCCGCCTACGCCGGGGACTCCTCGCTCCTCGGTGCTCGGTCATCACCAGCAACACCGAGGACTCCTCGCTCCTCGGTGCTCGGACATCCCCAGCGACGCTGGGGACTCCTCGGTGCTCGGACATCACCAGCGACACCGGGGACTCCTCGCTCCTCGGTGCTCAGTCATCACCAGCGACGCTGGGGACTCCTCGCTGCTCGGTGCTCGGTCATCGCCAGCGACGTCGGGGACTCCTCGCTCCTCGGTGCTCGGACATCGCCACCTATGCTGGTGACTCCTCGCTCCTCAGTGCTCGATCATCGCCAGCGACGCCGGGGACTCCTCGCTCCACGGTGCTCGGACATCCCTAGCGACGCTAGGGACTCCTCGCTCCTCGGTGCTTGGACATCACCCACGACGCTGGAGACTCCTCGCTCCTTGGTGCTCGGTCATCGCCAGCGACGCCGGGGACTCCTCGCTCCTCGATGCTCGGTCATCGCCAGCGACGCCAGGGACTTCTCGCTCCTCGGTGCTCGGACATCGCCGCCTACACTGGGGACTCCTCGCTTCTCGGTGCTCGATCATCGCCAGCGACGCCGGGGACTCATCGCTCCTCGGTGCTCGGTCATCGCCAGCGACGCCGGGGACTCCTCGCTCCTCAGTGCTTGGACATCACCTGCGACGTTGGAGACTCCTCGCTCCTCGGTCTCGGTCATCGCTAGCGACGCCGGGGACTCCTCGCTCCTCGGTGCTCGGACATCACCAGCTTCGCCGAGGACTCCTCGCTCCTCGGTGCTCGGACATTACCAGTGACCTCGGGGACTCCTCGCTCCTCGGTGCTCGGACATCGCCAGCGACGCCAGGGACTCCTCGCTCCTTGGTGCTCGGACATCGCCAGCGATGCCGGGGACTCCTCGCTCCTCGGTGCTCCGTCATCGCCAGCGACGCTGGGGACTCCTCGCTCCTCGGTGCTTAGTCATCTCCAGCAACGCCGGGGACTCCTCGGTGCTCAGTCATCGTCAACGACGCCGGGGACTCCTCGATGCTCAGTCATCGCCAGCGACGCCGGGGACTCCTCGCTCCTCGATGCCCAGTCATCGCTAGCGACGCCGGGGACTCCTCGGTGCTCCCTTGGTGGTCGGATCTTGCTACGTCTCGTCGGTGTGCTATCAAGCTGCTCCATGCTATTTGGATCAGGGTGCTGATCTTGGGCAGCACATCTGGGGTCTTGATACACGCATGTCAGACGACGTTGGCAAGCTTTCAGACTTCTTTGACCCTGCTACAAGATTTATTCTTCATCTTTCAGCAGGTTCGGGGACTAAGTGGGCACACTTCACCTTGTGGTGAATATGCTTGTTCTCATCTCGAGGCTACGCCCAGGGACTGGCTGCCTGCTCGGCTGGTCTTCTACTTTTTGACCTTGGCACCACGTGACTACGTCACTTACTGTCAGGCTCGGGGACTAGCTGTGGGGGTACGGCCCCCGGTATCCTCAAGACAAGACATGGGCCGCACCATCAGAGGTGGCCCGGCCCATAAGATCAAGGCGTGCACGGCGCTGCTCGGTGCGCACCGTAAGACATTATATAGTACCAAATAGGCTACTTTACTTGTAACCCTGTCCCTCCAGACTATATAAGGAGATGCAGAGGTCCTCTAGCGGACACGATCCATCTAGATCTATCTACTATATCTCAATACAATACACCAAAGACATAGGACATAGGGTATTACGTCGATCAAACGGCCCGAACCTGTCTAAATCGCTGTCTCTGCGCCTTGTGTCACCATCTGGTTTCTGATTACTGGTTTCTGATTACGCACACCCCCACCAACAAATCTACCATCGCAGGATACCTCTCGGTGGACTGCTGATAATATTCTGTCCATAATTCCTCTGGTACAAGAAGAGCCAGAGCACTGAGCACCCTCCTGCTGACCTGCTCCTCGGACGTGCGGGCCCTGGCCAATCCTGGACGATGATCCGCTGTAATATAGAGTGCGCTGGTGACTTGATTTTCCATTGCAGACAGAGCACAAAACAGAGCAAAACAGAGTATCTTCTAAACATGGAGTGCATGGTATTTGTCTTTGATATCAGGAGACGAGAGGAGGACCCGACTTGATCAGGTCAGGTCTACCCACTTCCACGGTTCCAACCACCTGTGCTCCATCCGTGGACTCTCAAGCTACCAGTGTATCAGCGGAGAGACAATGAAGACATGTGAGACCGGCCTCAAGCTTCCAAATCTAGAGGCCGTAAAAGTAGGTGTACAGTACTTTCATTCATGCATGAATTTATTATTATTTATTATGACAGCTATGTGTGCTATCGTCCCTTCAATTTTTTATCATGCGTGCTCACTCAGACCTTTTCGTTTCATCCCTGAAGCACAGGGATTGAGAGGTTAATCCTCCTCGATCCCTTCCAACCCCCATGGTTTTGGTTTTTGAGAGAAAACGAACAGGGCCTCAACGGGCCACATTTACACATATAGAGTGGTATATCAGCCGTGCGAGAAATAAACTTAAAAAAACGGTGAGAGACACGATGTCAAATGGGATGGTAGAACGTGATTTTTTTTTTGTTTTAACACTTTTTTAAATAATGTTGCTGAAAGTAACCCCACTTGTCTTTTTTTATTTCAATCCCCTTAACTGTGTTAAATCTTATTGCCTGCCGAAATCACTTTGCCATATCACATGCATCGGTACGGCAAGATGTTGCATGTTGGAGTTGTCTTTTCTCTAGTCGGTGCTACTCATCACTTTGTAACAAATTTAAATCATACTCATTCCAAATATACATGTCATTTTAACTTTGTATTGAGTCAAACTACACAAATGTTGACTAAGTTTTAGAGTAAAACATATAGACGTGTATAAGTTTAAATAAGTACAGTACCAAAAATAAATATTTGATCCAAATTTATGAAAGTAACTGGATGCCATAGGTATTATACTTTTCTATAAATTTGATGAAGACTAGAAAAAATTACCCAACCATCTATGCATACCACAGTTGCGGCATATATATGCCACCTAGTTCAAATCGAAGAACTGGACTTCGAATGTATACATACAGAGTTAAGCATAGATCTTGCCGTGACATAAAATTTTATAAATTTTACCTCTATTTGATTCATACAAAAAATACATATTTTTTCTAAATTAACAAGATCTGTGAGTGCTTAATAAGCTAAATGCGGCGAGGGATACGATTGAAAAGATTGATAGTACGTGATTTTTTTATCATTTAAACTCTTTTTAAATCATATCTGGTGTGGCAAAAAAGAGCTGCCGCACCATATGCATTTGCATAACAAGGTTTGCCAAGTTCTTTAACATATTATATATCTTTTTAAGATAGATGGATATACAGTCCGTCAAGGTCGAAGCTAGCTTGTTTTGCTCGCTTGTAAAAGCTGAGATATTAATATATTTCTTTTTCTAAAAAAAGGGGTCGAAGCTAGCTTAAAATGCATGGTGGTGCGCAATCTTCATAGCCATGTACAAATATATCTAATTTTAACTGATGATTTATATGGTAAAAATAGACTAAGTAGTAATTTTTTTTTTCTGGTGCCAGTGCACCACCCAAAGATGATGCGACGTCGCCCCTGGTTATCATGTCGGTTCGAATGGTGCGGCAAAATAGAACCACCACGCTAACGCGAATGACGTGACACGTTTCTACATCAAATATATACTAGTACACCCCTCCTGCGCAGTCAAATGAGGCATACCTTATCGTGCCAATCAGCCTGTTCGCTTGTTGATTTCAGTCAGCCTAAACCAGTCAGTCAACAATGTTTTTCTCTCACAATAAACCAGCATCAATCAGCCTAAACCAGCCCAGAAACCAACCAGCGAACAGGTCGAATACATACGGTGGCATAACACATTGATTTTGCCATAGTGCGCCACCTAGTGCAGTCAAAGGATGGAAATGGATCGTATGCGCATTGAATTAGATCCGGATATCATCTTTTACCATATTTTAATTTGAATCCAAATATGGAAATCGATATTTTTGAAAATGAATACAAAACACACGTCTCAGATTTAGATTTCTATTCGGGTATTTACTCAATTCATTGCATATTGTTAAATTCAACCTGCATGAGTAGAATTTTACTACTAAGTTCATTGGTAATCAAAGAGAAATAGAATAAAAAAAGACTTCTGATAATCTCCAATATCTAAGTAAACTAAAATTAATGAATAATAATAATTAATTAAATGATAGGTCAACTGAAGAAAGAGATTAAAAGTATGTGGTATATAACATAGACAAGGATAGCTCACTAAAAATAATATACTTATTAATAAAATATTTAATAACTAAATATATTAATTAATCAATCATTATTTATAAAATATTTATAAATTATATATATCAATAAATAAGTAAAATAAAGCATTAAAATGATTTAATTAATCAACAAATATATTAGGTTTAAACTAAACTAGAAAAATACTAAAACTAATTTAATCTTTATGTGTCAATATTGATATTAAATTAATATTAAAAGGTATTTATAAATATAATATTAAATAGTTTCAATGCATTATTTGTAACATTAAAATTAAATAACTGGTCACTAGTCATCGAGATTAAACTTTTAAACAGATTGATTATACATTATTCTTCGCGGATACAGATAAAAGTAGATATTTCATATTTTTGTTGAATGCAGATCTAGAAATCAGATAAAGAAAAATATAGAAAGACAAATTCGGGTACATCCATTTAGTATTCACATTAGAAATGGATACGAATACCGATACGAGATACCCATATTACAAATTTTAGCAGATACAAATATTTTATAATTCGGATACCAATTTTTATTTTTCATCCCTAGTGCAGTCAAGAGTGTTAGAAATGAAAATAAAACAGAGTAAGGTTACTTTTAAAATATAATTTAAAAAGGATTATTATATAAAAATAAGAAAAAGGAGCAAGTCGGCAGAAAACATGGAAGTTTTCGTCCATGCGAAGGCATGGGAGCATGGAAGTTTTCGCTTGTTTATTCGACCCATACGATGACAAAGGCTGCATCCATAGCAGTGCACTGCATGTGCTCGTGCCCGCGCCTCCGTCTGCCCTCTCACTCTCGATGCCTTCGTGCTCAGCGTCGCGGCCGAACGGACGGCACATGGCAGAGGGAGAGGAGCAATGGCGCCGGCCTTGCACAAGCCAATGTACCGGCGACTCCGTAGCTTTCTTGGTGTCAGGCGGTAGCGAGGACATGCCGTCGACCGGAGCACCATTCTCTGCCAGCTCGCCGCCGCAAGTGATCGCCAACAAAGCCGACAGTGTGCAGGCTGCAGCCCACTCCAGTGCTTTCACCGCTAGCCGTCCGGTAATCTCTGTTCCTACTCCCTTCAAAGTTCTGTTGGGTACTACTAGTAGTATTGGAGGGTGATGTCTTTATCTAAGAAAGTAGCATACAAATGTTAACATGACCCCTTATTTGTTCATGGAGTTCAGGAATATGAACTATGTACCAGCAATGGCTCTGTTGATATCAAAGGCAATCCAGCATCGAAAAAGCATACTGGGAAATGGAGAGCCTGCTACTCAATTCTTGGTAATCAGACACTGTTACCTATATTTTGCTTTCAAAGTGCAATGCAACCAACCTTTGTTACCTCATCATGTATTCTTGTCTTGAAAATTTTGCCGATGCCTTTTTCTCTCTTTGATTTTTTTTTTCTGTGAATCCATGTTCTTGGAAGGTGGTGAATTTTGTGGTTCTTTGGCGTACTATGGTGTTGGGACCAACCTGGTCAGTTACCTAACAAAGGTGCGGAAGCAGAGCAGTGTCACTGCGGCGAGCAATATAGCTTCATGGCAGGGAACCTGCTACCTGACTCCCCTTCTCGGAGCATTCTTGGCAGATTCATATTGGGGAAGACACCGCACAAGCGTTATTTCCCTGACCATCTTTACCATTGTAACTCACGTCGGCACTCCACTCTTTTCTTTGTCAAATCTGCATCTGCATGTTCAGTTCAGATTTGTTCCACAAATGAAATGCACAATCACTAGTGCTTATGCCTCCACTTTTGTCTGCAGGGAATGGTTCTATTGACACTTGCAGCAGTAATTCCAGCAAGCATTCATACATTGGACATCGCTCCTCAGGATGCCCTGCCTTCTCTTGGCCTTTTCTTGACTGCCCTAGGCTTAGGTGGCATCTGGCCATGTGTCCCCACATTTGGGGCCGATCAATTCGATGACACTGATGGAACAGAGAAGATGCAGAAGGGGCTCTACTACAACTGGTACTACCTCGCTGTCAATGGCGGCTTCTTCTTTGCGAGCACACTCCTCGTGTATGTTCAGGACAGCTGGGGATGGGGATGGGGATTCGGGATCCCTACACTGTTTTCAGTGATTGGAATAGCCGGATTTCTTGCCTGTATGAAGCTTTACAGGTACCAGAAACCAGCAGGAAGCGCACTCACTAGGATTTGCCAGGTTGTGGTTGCAGCTGTTCGGAAGGTCCATGTGGATGTGCCAAATGACAGCTCTCTTCTTTATGAATTGCCAGGCAAGGAGGCAGCAATTGTAGGAAGCAGGAAGCTGATGCATACCGAAGGACTAAGGTATGGTGCTGACTGCTGAGTTCATTCAACCTTTTCTTTGTGTCTACTTTCAGTAATAGGTTAGTTCTACAAATTTTTCACTATGTCTTTTCTGAATAAAAAAATGACTGCATTTAGGTTCTTTGATCGAGCTGCCACCATTTCCTCCCCTGACGAAACATCGTCTGCTGATGTGCCTAGTCCATGGAAGCTTTGTACGGTGACACAGGTGGAGGAGCTGAAGATCTTGGCAAGAATGTTGCCTGTCCTACTAGCTGGCATAATTTTCAACATGGCTGAAGCTTTCTTCCCGCTCTTCATCGAACAAGGAGAGGTCATGGACAACTACATATATGGCTTTTCAATACCTCCAGCCTCTTTGACGACCTTCAACTGCCTCTGTATCCTCATCCTGGCCCCTTGTTACAACAAGGTTATCATGCCAATGCTGAGCATGATCACTGGCATGAAGAGAGGCTTGTCTGAACTTCAACGCATCGGTGTCGGTCTGGTTTTCCCTATGCTTTCTTTGGTTTCAGCTGCGCTGGTCGAGATGGTGCGCCTTAGAATAGTGGACCAAAGAGGCCTAGTGCACCGTAACGCTGCAGCCCCAATGAATATCCTGTGGCAGGCACCACAGTACTTCTTCGTTGGTGTAGCAAAAGTATTCACCGTTGTTGGTTTCATCGAATTTGCATACGAGCAGTCGCCTGATGCCATGAGGAGTCTGTGTCAGGCTTGCTCTCTGATCATGATCACCCTTGGAAGCTACCTTGTCTCTATGATGTTAAAGTTCGTGGATTCAGCAACAGTGGGAAGAGGGCGACATGGCTGGATCCCTGATAATCTCAATGAAGGTCATCTTGATCATTTATTCTGGTTGATGGCAGGATTGCAGCTTCTGAACCTTCTCACATTTGCATAGTGTGCCACGAGATACAAGGGCAAACTGGCTACTACTTGAGTTTGTTCTCGTTTGTGCCAAGGAGTGCTTAGATAGTGATGTTTGCTGTAGAGTTACATCTATGTTACATGCTATGTGTCCTCAAAATTTTGACTTACATTGTAATTTTTGATGGAAGGACCCGAAGGTTTTGGATATTAGTACTAGTACCACTTCATCAAAGATATGACAGTCCAGTAATAGTGTATCTTCTACAACTAAAAAAACAAAGCATGGACACTTTTTGGTGTGACATTAGTCCATCGTCCTGCCTTGTGCCCATGCGATCTTTCTTCGCGCCCCCTACGCCTGTCTCCCTAAGGAAAGAAACGTTGACCCGCTCCCGTGATTCTGGCCGCGCCGCCGCCGCGCCCACCCTGCGCTCGTGCCCGCCCGCATCCACGTCCTCCTCGCCACGCGTGCCCCATGCAGCAGTAAGGAGGACGGCGATGTATCCACGTCCTCCCGCCTGCAGTAAGGAGGACGGCGCCGCCCGGATCCGCCGGAACCCGGAAGTGTCTGACGTAGCCCGGTTCTTCCCTCTCCCCAGTTGCTTCCCCTCCCAGGCGGCACCTGGATCTGCTCGCGACGGGCGTCATTCTCCGTCATCGTGCTCGGCAGCAGCAGCATCATCATCTCTGCTCACATAGTCCGGAAGAGCCCGGTGCCGCATCTCTGCTCACGAGTGGACCCGCCATCCCCGTCCGCACGCTCGGCAGCAGCACCACCACTAGCGGTACGTGCTTCCCCTAGATATGCATTGGATTTCTTGCATTGGATTGGTTGGACAGTCTACAACTCCAGATCAGCGGCAGTGGGTTCCTCCGCCAGCCTAAATTAGGGGTTGTTTGTTTTGTTCTCAAGCAGATCATCCTGCACTTTTCTCTATGTCAGCTTGAAAGAAATACAATATTTCTAAATTGGGGATCTAAGGAATGAAAATTAATCAGCATGGCCTTTTCTTTTTGTTACTTCACATAGATCTATACAATAGTGATGGAGGCAGCAAGTTCATATTAGGCTAGCTATGTTTGCCATGCTTATAGACCTTAGGTAGTGTTTTTTCCCACATTTTCTCTTGAGCGTGAACTCCTGTTCACCAACCTGCTAACCTGTGATTGTTTAGCTTGATCCACCTCTAGGATGTATATTTAAGGTACATCATGTTACTACTAAATTGACCTGACCATAGGTGCTTGGTTGTTTCATGAACATGCTTTTACCATCTCAACTATTATATGGAAGAATGAAATGATCAAAGAAAGGACTTGCCCTGGCTTTTGGATTTGTTTTCCTACGTGTACTGATTCATGTTAAGTCGTGTGATGGAATCAAGGCTTCAGACTTAGTCATGTGGTCATGTCTATCCGGTTGGAATATCGATTATAAATTTGTTAGATGCAAATCAACCTTTCTGGAATAATTCAGTATGCCAACAATCAGTTTTTCTCTTGTGTAAATTGTATTATGTTTTAGTATATTCTATTTTAATCTTTTTTATATTCAGATTCAAACGATTAAAGCTTAGATGGGAGGAGATGTACGACGAGACGATGCCATGGAGGCCTGCCGCTACATCATCAACGAGCTCAAGGCGTCCGTGCCCATCTGGAAGAAGGAGGTGTACGATGACGGCGAGGTCTGGAAGGAGAACCGCGAGTTTTACAACTTCTACATAATTACTAGAATCTTCGGTTGTATATCGGTATCATAATCAGGATAGCTTCTCCGTATAAAACATGATAATACATAAGCAGGTGATATCTAGATAATATGGCTAACTGCTGGTTGCTAAATGTGATAGCTTTTACCTGTGACACTTTCTGTCAGTCAAGTGAAAATTAGGTGCAGTTATGGTTTTTTAACATCACTGAATGTTTAGCTGTAATTTGAAGAATTTTTAATCCTCTATTTGTTTGTCTTTGCAGGCCCGTAGTTTCACTTGCGTATCATTTGTAAGTTGATCCTATAAACTTTTAGATAAACATATAGACGCTAACTGTCTTTTATTTGATGGTTATTGTTTCTGTTTTACCTCATTGGACGTTTTCCATAGGTTTGCCTCTGTTAGAGCAATTAAAAAAAATTGCTGTGGATGATCAGCAATGGCTCACGTACCGGGTGCTGTATTCATTTATCACTCTATTCAAGCTCACGTTTGCTCCAGTACTCAAATGGTAAAAACAACAAACTTTCTACACAAGTGCACATTTCATCATAGCTTTAGTTTTATGTGCACATTCCATCTTACCTTGATTTCTTTGCTATTGACCATCTCTGGTTTAGTACTGCACTTCATCGTTCACTGCTATAGTGCTCTCTCATGATTTGGCTGATAAGTTTTTTGGATACATCATAAGATGAATGGAAATGCTCATCACCGGCATAACTTTTGCAGTTTGCAGGCTCCCTTTCTGATCTTACGCAAAACCGTTTCTCAATTGCTGGTTAGTATTGCCATGGTTTAATGGAGGTGCACATGTATATAAGCATTTTGTGAGGCCAATGATTGTAAATCAGCAAGTTTGTGTGCTTCTAGTATATTCCAATGAAGGATGAATCAAGTAGGCATGATGATGTAATTTCAGTTGCACAGAGATACATTGAGTAAAATGGATCAAAAGCGTTTGAGAATCTTGTTAACAAGGTATTATCTGTTTCCTGTTAAATGTACCATTCTCATTTATGAAAATGGTGGCCACTTGACACCAGCTAGTTTGCTTGTGCTGTGAGAAGCACAACAAAGTACCTCTATAGTCTACAGTGATGATGATGGACTAATGATTAATGCTATTGCAGTGTGGTTTTTTTTCTATGCATACTACGGAATTTTAATTACCAACTATCATTGCTTTGCACATTTCCCACATTCTAGGCCCTTATTCATTACTGAAAGGGTTATTACCAGAATGAGCTTTAATTTGGGGTGAAATAGCTGGGCTTTATCTTCAGAAATTTTGTAAGGACTCTATGCAACAAAGCTGAGGGCAAATTAGGGTGATCTGGAGTTTGACAGCTTGTGGTGCTCTTATGACCTAGGTTCACTATTGTAGCTTTTAGGCATTATTCATTAAGTTTGCTTGTTGAGCTTAACACAAAATTGAACAAAAGTTTGCTTGTTGAGCTTAACATAAAACTGAATCAGAGTTTTTTTAGATGCAGGAAGTCTAATTTCTGGCCTTGGCATCAAAACTGAATAAGTTAGTTTATGAAAATCCAAGGGACATAATCTGTTAGATTAGCAGATGTTTTTTTATCCCATTGCCCGAAAGGTGGAAACATCATATTACTGTTCATAGAATCACAAGGCTTTTGGCCATCACAGAGCTCGGTGAAAAAAATATTCTGTTTTATTTTTTATAAATTTTATCTTGTTTTATATTTTACTCTTTTGTGTTTTGTTCTTTTTAATCAAATTCCCCGAATGATAGGATCGTGGAATGAGGATCGAGGAATGTGGTACGCTCCGAAACGCTCCTTGAGAAAGGGTTTTCCAGTGTCGGGATGAAACTGATCCCTTTCCCAGAATGGAAACGCACGTTCTCGGGACGTGAAACGTGGCACCATACCACGTTCTCAATGATTGGCATAGAGTGGCAGCGTGGAAAAGCACAAAGCAACCCAACAAGTTGCCCCTTCTACAACTTTTAGAGCTACAGCGTAGGAAGCACTAATAGGATTACACATGGAGGCAGGGCAGGAGACGTCCTACTTGATTTCCCCAAATGATTCAGTTGATCTGTCAAGATGATAGCAAATGGTCTAATGAGGACCATCTTAAATTTTGGGTTAATTCTATCAGAGGACTTGTTCCACTTCTGAATGGAGAAACATAATCTATTGAAGTGCATCTATCTATTGAATCACACACATGGATGACCTAGATATGAATGTTTGGGTTGTGCTAGTTATAGTTGATTATTTTTTAGTTTTATGATTTATCTTTGTTTCAATACTTAGATTCATGGAATCATATTATCAGTTACGTTCGTTAAAGAAATATCTAAGTGGCCATGGACAAAGCATGCCTGTTTTTCTAGATAACGATTTTAGTAACTATTCCCATTTATCACTGAAATCACATGAATCAAGACTGTGGACTTACTAAAACTATTCTACAGGTGATCTATTCTCTCTGCTCCAAAGAACAGGATGTAAGTTGTCTACCAAAAAGTACTCCTACGATATTGTTTTTCGGGAGCATTCATCTGTGGCTGTACTAACTGCATGAAAACTGTTCATTTCCAACGGAACTGCTCCAATAGAACTGTTTATTTTTGGATGGATCTTCACCATGTTTCTGTTTCTCGATTATTAGGTAACGGAAACATTTTTTCCTGCAAAAACTTATAATTACAAAGCTGTGGATATCATTGGGGACTAATTGTCGGCAACGGTTTTCCGATGATAGATGCAGGAGTTACACCTATGTGAATATTATTGTTGTGTTGTCAATATTTTGAGACTGTAGTTAGGCCATTAGTGTAGAGAACATTAAATGGTTATCGTGCCAAGTTTGATAAGTTTAAGGTTGTAGAAATTTATTCAAACTTTCCATCAAAGCATACTGCACTGGGTTGGGAGTTATGCTCATGCGAGGTACCAGAATGGTTTGCTTTCTCAAATTGAGTGTTTCTTATTCTTGCAAGCCTCGATCTCTCAGCACTAAAAAGACTAAAAGTGGACACCGTTTTGGTGCGACAATCCAATGTTGGGTCATCGATCTGCCTGCGTGCGATCTCACGCTCCTGGCTGCATCCCACGTGCAGCATGCCATCCCCATGAACAACTGATAATTCAAAGAAATGGTTAGTTCTAAAAGGTTGAGGAATCAATTAATCTTGTTAGGGTGATATGAACTTTTATGTGCGTATGCACAAATGTACAATACTATAAATACATACATTGATGATTGCAAACCATCGATGTGAATTTTAGCCATGCACAAAATTCATTTTGTAATATTGACATTCTGAACATCATGCTCGCATTATCGTTTTTTAACCATATAACACATTCATGCTCAAATTATCAGGGCATTATTTGTTCCCATTGCAACACATGGAAAGGTCTATATAGTAGAATTGGTGAGCCTACGACGCCACGCTCTCCGTGACTATGTTAATTTCATGAACTTTGCTTCGGTATTTAATTTCACAGTATTGTTATCTTATCGTGCGATCCGTGTGTTTTTAGTACAAAAGTTTAGTTATCCCGTAGCAATGCACGGGCAGGCTACCTAGTTTTTTAATAAATGAAAAGAATCTACTTCATCCCTTACAAAGCAAAGAATCATAACAATTATTGCAAAGTCTTAACTCCACACAAAGAAAATCGAACTTAGAACTCAATCCTAACATTATTTTGCCATTCAAAGAAAGCAAAGAAATGTATAGCCTCTACTTCTAGCGCTAGACACACTTAGCTGATATGTTCCTCGTTGTCTTGACACCATTGTAATGTGCCTAATGGTGTAGCTAGTATGTTCCCCTAAACAAGAACTATAGAAAATTTTTAACTTGACATCTATGAAACAAAAATTTCTTCATACCAGCACATATATATAGAGAGAGTTGTGAAATAATTGGAGAACTACCCAAACCAAGAAGTGAGCTTTGAGGGTGAAAGGTTCTAAATGGCTAGATGGGAGGTGAATAGCCTAATTAAAAATTCTACAAAACACTAGAACAAGAGGTTAGACAACTAAATGGTGATAAAGCGGTTTTGCTCTAGCTCTACTTGAAAAGGCAAGCCACCTACTAATTTCTAGTTTGCTATGATCTCTATGCCAAACAATTGAGCTATGTCACTAATACTAACTAGAGCTAGCTGGCACAAAGAGAACAACTAATTACTTCTAGCTACTCAACTAGTAAAGCAAGCAACTACTCACTAGAGATGAACATCAAAGAATGTAAATACAAGTGGAGTAGAGGATGATATACCGAACCAGGCAAGAGATAAATCAATCAAACGAATACCAAGATAACACAATGATTTATCCCGTGGTTCAGTTGCTTGCTAGCAACTTAGTCCACATTGTGATGACACACTCACTTGGTGGCTTACGCGCTAATAGGCATTACGTGTCTAGCCCTACATAAGGGCGCCGTAAGAACCAACACAAGGTGAGGGTACACAAGTCACGAGCAATCCACTAGAGTTGCCTTTTATGATTCTCCCGTAGGGAAGGCACAAGAACCCCTCACAATCGAATGATAGGAGCCAACAACAATCACCAATAGCTGCTCAACAATCCCACAAGCTTTGGGCCAGCTAGGTGACGACAGTCACCAAGAGTAACAAGAAATCTACCAGCCAAACTCGCCCTTCCTAGTGCCACAAGATCCAAGAACTTGATGCAATGCACTAGAGGCTCTCAATCTCACTAAAAAATGTGATCTCAAGTGATGCAATGGAGTGGATTGTGTTCTTTTGCTCCCAATGTGTTTTCTTAGCAGTTTAGCGGTCCAAGAGGGTGGCCATGGCCAGCCAAGGGGTTATATTAACCCCCACCATGAAATAGAGTCGTTACCCCTTTAGAGTAGATTTCTGCGTGGGCACCGGACACCCTATCCGGTGACCCCAATGGTCATATTCCAACGGCTAGTTTGAACTAGCTGTTGGCTGCCAGTGGGACTAGACACGCTGTCTAGTGCACCGGACAGCCCATCCGATGGCCCAAACTCATGACTTTCCCATTTTCCTCCCTCTTTGGAATTTTTTGGTGATGCATGGGACGCCTTGTTCGGCGATCCCTTTTCACATAGTCCTCGAAAGTGCATGCCTCTGGAAAAAAAGAGGTGGTGCCCCTGGTGGTGCACCGGATAGGCTGTTTGGTGCCCTATCCAGTGCAAACCGAATGACACTGTGCTAGCCCGAGACTCGCGCGCGTAGCAGTAGCACTTGGACCCTGTCCGGACCCACCAGACAAGCAGTCCAGTGCCACCTAGATGGCAGCACAAAGTGCCCGAAAAGTGCCCCAAGCAAGCGTTGCTAACTCTCAAATATTTTCACAAACATATTTAGAGTCAAGTTAGCATTTCTAAAATATTTTTCATAAACATTTTCTTCCTTGCTCTCCATTGTGCTCTAGGCCTATATGCAATGCATAGTATTCCAACACCTAGTGGCACTAGATGACTAAATTGTCTAATAAGAGCTCCCCTCTTAATTGTACGACCATCTATCCTAAATATAATCACGCATTCTATTGCGTCTTGATTGGTAAAATAAAATCCCTATTTATACCTTTGGCTTGATCTCCATAGGGTTTTGTTTCTCTTTCTTCTTTTCCAAGTTGGAGCATTTGATAACCATCTTTAAGCCATCTCCATCACTTGAGTGCCATTTAGCTCCATCACTTGACCAACCTATCTCATAATCACCCTTAGACATAGGGTTAGTCCAATAGGTTTCATCAATTAGCCAAAACCAAACTAGGGCTTTCAGAGGGTTAGCCTTGAGTGCAACCATTGTTCTAGGTTGGGTTTCCTGAATTGATGGCTTGAAGACTTGTTACTCTTGGTGTTTGCCAACACCTAGACAACCTAGAGTAGGACCTAGTGACCTAGTCAGTGGAGCAACTCTGAGAAGGCTCCAAGACACATGTACATGCTATTGAAATCCACCATGTATAAGTGGCGAATGGGTATTCACTTGTGACATGGAGCTTAACCAAGTCTTGGTGGCTTAGGTGTTCTAACATGGATTAGGGTTGTGGCAACAACCTTAGACCATGGGGAAAAATCTGTTAGTCTCTTTTCCTTGCTCTTACATTCCTACATTACTTTCAATGTTTGCAAGTCTTGTTGAGTGAAAACTAGGTTGCATGCTAGTGTCTGCTTAGCATAGCTATCCTTTTGTATCCTAAAGACCCTAATCTTAGTGTGAGCCTTGTTGAGGACATGTTTAGCTTGTTGGCCACAAGGACACACCAGCTTGCTTTGTAGAAGAACTTAGGGTGAACAAGCTTATTGGGGGGTTTAGGCTATGCACAGGCTAAGGTTTGTTGCTTAAATTTTAGATCCCAATTCACGCCTCCCCCTCTTGGGCCATTTTGTCCTTATAAAGGGGAGAAAATGTATGAAAAAAGAAAGGTAAATGATGAAATCAAGGATCAAGGGGGAGTGCATATCAATACATCCAAAGGTGGGGGAAATTTGAGATTTAATGATCCCATGGGCATAAGGGGATCATAATCTAGTCCGAAAGTCCAAGTGTTTCAATTGAATTGGTTTTAGTGGTCAAATTTAGTATGCGGTGAGGCAATATTTTGGACAAAGTGAATGGTTGGTAAGGCATCCAAGCAAGCTTGTGGTAATCCTAAAGCATATGTACTTCATTTGTTTACATTGTAGGCAATTTTATGCTTACCTTGCTTTTGTTGTCAACAATCACCAAAAAGGGAAAGATTGTAACATAACTCTAGGATTAACATGTGTATTAATGATGTATTGGACAGATCATAATAGATACTAGGGATTCAAGAAAAGAAATAGCGTGATGATTGGTAAAGAAACATAGCAAACAAGACTAAGTGTGTAGACGAAGCACTCAGTAGATGGTTCAGTGGCTAAGGACCACAACACATCAAACAATCGTTTGGTCAGTCTGGTGATACTTAGTCCCAAGACACTATGAAGATCAACAGACATATAGTCCAACTAGAAGGAGTTAGCGTCAAACAATTGAGGACAGAAATGTCAAGGGGACTATTCCCCACTAGAGCAAGCACTAGAGGATGTGTCGAATGGTCTATTGTGAAGGCACAAGGGAGGCGTAAAATCTGATAGTGTCTAGGAGATACACAACTATGTAATACTATGTGACAATGTGTGCTAGACGATCCGATGATGAGAAGTGCACAACAACACATCATCTGGTGCACATCAAATGCATGGCCACTTCCTATAGACCTACAATGAATAGTCCAGCGGTAGAAGGAAACAAGAGCATTAGACTGTCTAGCGACTAGAAGAAGGTAACGACTAGTTTCACCATATGATTCAGAGTGGTATCTTCAGTAGAGACGGATCATCTAGTGCAACATAGAATATATAGTAGATTTTGTTCAGTGGCTCTTTGATGGGGATGGGGATGTGTATATATGCGGTTCCCTCACTTTTTTGAGTGTGCTGCAGTGTAGCAAGGTTAAGATAAGTTAGAGAGTGTTTCTAATTCAACACTCCATCCACCCTCTCATGATGTTCAAGATCACATCCTAGGCTAGGATAGACACTATAGTTCATCCATGTGAGATTTGGGCCTTAGAGCTTGAGAGATTTGAGAGATTGGGTTGTAGTGCCATGTATCATTGCAAAGCTAGAGTGAGGTGGTGACCTTCCAGGTGCTAACCCTATGTTCTTCATGTGGAGCAATGTCATATTGGGTGCAGGAGATGAAGAGACCCCCTCCCTTATGTGGACAAGATTTATAATCTACACAATGTCAAGGTGACTAGAAGAGCTAGCAGGTGGTGGTTGTGGGAATTCGTGACTCATGCACAAGCCATTAGTTGGTTGAATCCTTGTGTGGCAAATCCAACACCATGACTGAGAGACACTTGTGGCATGATTGGATGGCGTATGCGGATGAGCCAGGCTACATAGTGGAGCTAGGCCAAGCGTGGCTAGGTTCAATGGATGCAAACACCTTTGTTTGGTTTGCATCACTACACAAGCCTGGTTGAACGTAGCTTGTGATTGGTTGCCCGCGTGTGCGCATAGAGTAGAAAACCTAGACGTCGTACGCACGCGTGACACCTCGTGGGCCTAGCTCGCAAGAAACGTATCTCATTTCTGTTTCTATAGAGCCTGGCTGGGAAGCTGCATTTGCCCCAGCTGGGCCAGGCTAAAACCTGCATCTAGCTAACCAATCTGTGCGTCCTGCATCCCTGGGCCCAGGCCGTGGTTTCTTCTCTCAACCAATCACACCCTTGGTGACTAGGAGCGTACCTTGGTGGACCGCCAATGTGGACTAGGGGTTGTGATTTGGCAACCGATACTATGTGTTACATTGTTGCCCCTATAGAAGTTTGTCATCACAACCCTTAGCTCTTTACTTACAAAGTTTGTTGCTTCCACATGTGCCTTCTCCTTTCTATATTAGGTATAGGCTAGTTGATAGGTTTGTCTCTAGGTTGCATAACTCTTTTGGGTTGAGAGTAAGTTAGAGCACACTAGAAAAACCTTAAGTGCACATCTTGCTATAGTAGTCTATGTTTTCTAGTGGTAGTTTATATTGAGCCCTAGGATTTAAGTTTGGAATTAGGCACACAATTCATCCCCTTTTGGGTGCCCATAATACTTTTCAGAGTGTTAAACACCACAAAATTGTCAAAAAGTAAGGGTATCTAGCTGAAACCAAATCCTTTGTCTAAGCACACACACTCGTTAAAAATGGAATTCAAAATTCTTACAGTCGCTAGATGAATTGCTCAAGTGATTCTAAAAATTGTATTTGAAAAAATATTATTTTCCACCCTTGAGGTCCAACAATGCTGCAAAACTAGACACGTAAAGCACATCCTTAACTCCTAGTTTGAAAACCAAACATAGCAAGAGATGAACCATATGGAGTTGAATTGGGAGTAACCAAGATGACCTCCCACTGTTGGCCTGTTGCTGGTCTCTAGTACCTCTAGAATTGAGATATTCATGTTAATGTGTATAGATTAAAAATAGCTACCATAGAGTACCATATATGGAGAAATTTATAGGATCTTTCACAACCTACATAAATGGTTTTGCCAGCTTCATTTTCACTCTCGGTTTTATTAAAACCGGTGGTGATACAATTTGAATTAAAACTATCTTGGTTTTCATAGCCAGGTCAGCAATAGAGCCAATGGTTAAAAGTATCCTAGTTTTCATAGTTAACGGTGTTTTCTTTGTGTGGTTGATAGGTGAGACCCATGCAGCTACATGTCTTGCTATTTATGGGCAGGCAAGCAGCATGCAAATGCACATCCCCATCTCTTCCTCTCTATCCTCCATGTTTTCTTCATCCCTATCTCCTCCACTCTCTCTCTCTCTCATGAAGACACATCTCTCTCTCCCTATGACTCACTAAGTGGTCCCTAGTAGCCCCATGGTGAGTAGGCGAACTAGCATAGTGGGGCTCGGCATGTGTGTCTTGGCATGGTGGCCAGCCGATGTGGGTCACCCAGTTTGGTGGTGCATTGGTACAACATGCCCAATATGATAGTCGCCATCTTGTTGACCTGAGCGCCGCCGGACATTCCCCCTGCTCTAAGCTCCAGATGCTTTCATCTCCCTCCCTCTCTCAGATATCACCAGATCTACCTCACCCTCTCTTAGATCTGGCAGGGGCAGTGCTAGGTTTTTGCACAAGGAGCCGGTAGGCTGGGTGAGGAATCAGCATTGGCATTGTCACCGGGTCAAAACCGTGACAACATTGTTGTTCATCGGGTGTCACTGAGTGTGAGGTCTCTGGTGGCTCGGGTGGACTCAAGAACATGGAAGAACTCAAATATCACGCAAGAGACATAGAGGTTTATCCTGGTTCAGGCTATCGGGGCCCTACATCCAGCAGTTTGAGGATCTTTGTATTCAAGAGCTCCCAAATCGGGGGGTTACAACAGAGTGTAAGAGAGAGATCTGGAAGGGGATCACTCAGTGCTAATCCTAGGCTCATCGGCGGTGCGGTCTCCTCCTCATCAGAGAGGATGAAGATGATGGAAAGGGTGGAGAGCTCTCGGTACTCCTCTCAGGGTGGCCCTACTCTCGGTGCAGAGCTTGAGTTGTTCGGTGGTGAGGACTTGAATGATCTGTTCTGTTCACTTGATTTCGTCCATCCCCTTTGTAGGATCCGATCTCCCATTATATACCGAAGTAGGTTGGGTACATGACGGTTTGGGGGAGTCTAGTCTATGGTCTACATGCGCTGGAGTCTAGGAGAGTCTTGTAGTGGCATGGATGGATATTGGTATTGTCGTAGAGCCAAAGAAGCCCTGGGTGTCATCCAACTGCTCTATTCTGATGCTCTGACCTTCATGTTTTGTTGGCTTGGACTGGCATCCACCAAGTGCACCTTTTCGAGGCTTCCTTGGTGGTGAAGGCATTTGGCTTGAGGGGCTGACGAGCGGCCCAGGAGCCCCCGAGGCCCTAAAGCCAGCGGAGGGGTTTTGTTCCCTTGAGTCATGCCCCGTGCATGCCCTAGCGGAGGAGTGCTTGACAGTGCCGCACCTGCTGTGCTACACTAGGGCGTCCTTGAGCCTTGGGTGTTTAGGGCGCCTGCTTCTAGCCTAGGCCTTAGCTCGCGCTGGAGGCCAAGACCAAGGATCGGGCTCCCATCAATCGGGAGCCTAGGGCTCGGGTGAGCACCCGAGCCATGAGCAGAGGCAGAGGGTGTGCTCGGGCTCAGCCTAGTCCTCATCTGGAAGGTGCTTGTGAGCGGACCTGAGGGGTGTAGGCCCTGAGCCTTCGGTCGATCCTGGAGGGATCAGTCGGGGGTCCTTCGGTCAGGAACCTCTTATCTCGGGAGTTAACATACCCCTATGTTAGGATCTTGTCAGGCATCGACTGCTACTAGCAGCTAGATTTATTGTTTTTTTTTCTAATTAGGACCACCGGTTCATATAACGAGCGCTCTGGTGGTGGTCATCAATTTCACCGTTCGATTGAAACCAGCGGTGATGAAGATTAATATCACCACCACTTTGACCACCAAGGGTCAAATCCAGCGGTGGTGTGATGTTTGGAACTGGCGGTGATGAGGTTTATATAGTATTTTTTCTTTCCTGCAACAAAATCAATTAAGAAGATCATATTGAAGCTAAGAGAGTCACAAGCATCCCTTCGCGCTAGAAAAGGGGGTAATCCTTCTATAAGAGTTTGGCATTTATGGTGTCAATCTAGGTTCTCTGTGATTCAACAGTACTAGCACGTATGAACGATATCACAAGGACCTACAGTGGCAAATCTGCCACCAGGGCGCCCCCCTGCCCCCAAAAATTTTTGTGGCAATGGAGGTAGGAAAGGAGGGCTGGAGCCCGTGTCAGAGGTTGGAGACGATGCATCGCGACGTCGGCTGTTTCTCTGTCTCTTTTTTTGTATCCACCCAAATAGAGCCAGTAAGACGGTAACTTCTAAGAGATAGACAAGTGGGTCGTGGGCCTTTCTCCTTTCCCTGATTTCCTCGACTTCCCTTTGCGTGCGGGCCTTTCTCCTTTCCCCGATTTCCTCGACTTCCCTTTGCGTGCGGGAGCATCGCAGCAATAGGCAGTGATGGCGGCAGCTCCTTCTGTTTTTTAGATTTGATTTTTTACACATAATTATTCGATAAAGGATAAATTGCAGATTGTTCAAAATGACCAAAAGAATATTGCGCACATATGTTTCTAGTTCAAGTGGTACTGGTTAGTTATAAAAATTGTATTTTTTACTTCTTCTTATGAATTATGATGCGCTTGCAATTGTTTATCTAAGTTATCGTGTAAAATGCTTAAAACTGCTACATGTTACCCTTGTATGGGACATAATTGAGTTAAGTTGGTCTTGCTCTCTTCAGTCTAGCCCCCCACCCTCCTACCCTAAATATTTTTCCTGGATCCGCCAGTGACCAAAATTGCGTCAATACCTAAGGATCTTAGAAGAAGATGACTGTCAACAAAAGCTTCAAGGAAAGCAACTAGTCGAAATCCTATGAAGCTGAACCACCAGATTGTTTAGAACTAAGCGCAAGAAAGGTTAACTCACGGTCTGTATGCCAAATCTTTTTGTGAACTAACATAGTTATTATTGGAGTTGCATGACACCGTTTGCAAATTTGAAGCAGAATCAATAAAGCACTGAGAGAAAATATTAACATATTTCTATTAGATTAGTTTGTAGCTAAGATGCTAGCAATTGAGTGTGTTGCTATCACACTACAACAAATCTAACCTATGATGATTTTCTTGTGACATCTAAACAAATATTTATTAAGCCATTCCATTTTGTAACATTTTCTAAGGTGCATAATGGGCTAGTGACAAAAACTAGTTGTTCATCACTTAGGGCATCCCCAATGGTTGTGAAATCGCCGGCTCAGCTGAATTCTTATTGGTCGCAGAGGAGGAGGAGTTACGCGCTAGCGATGAGATACTCGCTAGTCTCGCACATACCCAAGGCGGCATCCTCTCTCAGCTCTGAACTTGTGTACCTGTGCTTCTAGTTTCTTTTTGTTTGTTTATTGTTTTTGGCCTCCAGCTCAGCTGACGATTTGACAATGCCATTGAGGATGCCCTTAGAGCAGTCATAAACTAGTCCAAAACCTTGTTGTGATGAAACCGAGGGCAACCAGTAAACCTCATAATTCGAGGCTTTTAAGGAAATGCTTATACATTTTGGCATAACTTTTCTCGAAAACCACGCCTGTTCGAGTTTCACAACATGCATGTGTATTTCAATTTTCTTCTCAAAATTAAAACAAAACCTAAAATAAACATTTAAGTTTGTTATAAGTAATCCGTATTGAAATTATAAATTTGAATCTGACTAAATGCTCTTACTCTAGCTTATCTTTTCTTAATTCAAATTTGAACATACTGAAACCTTGAAAAAAATATCTAAGTCTTTATCGCCCATATAAAATCAGACCTTGGGCTAAATCTCAGTCTGTCCATTCGAGCCTTTTCTTTTTCTCTATTTTATCCTTTGTTTTTCCTCCACAAGCACTAAAGTCCATAGTCCGCACTGCCCTATCTACCTTCCCTTTATCTTCTTGGCCTCAGAAGTAAGAACTATAGGGCAAGGAGTTGGGCCAAACACAATTTCAGCCCATGCGAAGGAAAGGCTAAATGAAATGGGATGGCAACCAAAATTGTCTATTTTTTGAAGTTGTCAAAATATGAAATAGACTTCACCATTGCGTTCCTCTTGTTGAGATGGTCAAAAAACATATATGGAACGTCTAATTCAGAGTCCGGATGAAGGAGTTATGCCCCCGGGAAGATGCTTCGTTGTCGGCAGTTCCAACCCAAGTTAGAAGTTCCAACAGTCGGAAGTTCCGATAGTTGTCGGGACTTCCGAGAAGCCTAAAAAAACTTGCTCAGGTGCCTAGGGTTATCCCTACGTCGAGAGTTCTGAAAAATATCGGAAGGTCCGACTGCTGGAACTTCCGACTTAGATCGGAACTTCCGATAGACCTAATAAAAAGCCCAGTTCGGATTTGGCCTTTTGGATTTCGATCCGAACTATTCCAAACTCGTGGAAAACTTGGAAAATAAATTTTGGGAGGTTTTCTACTAGGATAAGACCACCTCCCTCTATATATATAAGAAGATCATGGCCGATTGAGTTCCCATCTATCCAATCATCAAAAACACAACATATCAACTCCTTTTGCCCTAATTCCTCTCTCTCGACCCATCCTGCTGTTCATTGAGTTTTCTGGTGAGATTTAGCTGCATCCTAGGTGGCCTTACTGGGTCTAGGAGATCCTCCATGTGCTCCTCCCCGATGGGTCTTCCCGGGAGAAGTTCAGGAGTATTTTCAGCCAAAAACAGGTTCTACATCGGCCTTACGCTACATTCTTGCTGCGTTGCAGGTTGATCTACAACCTCTTTGGGCGTCCAAGCCCCTGCTGGTGTGTTGGCTTGGGGTCATTGTTGATGGTCACTAACATCAATTATAAACCATCAACATAACCTCTATTTATACTTAATTCAATCACCAAACATAGGTATTGGGGTTTAAACTAATAAATTCCATGAGTTTTGGTGAATCTTGTTTTTAGTAGGGTTTATCTAGAAAACTGTCAAGGGAGACCTATTTGTCAAAGGAAATTATGGAATTCCACTGCATAAAGAGTGGGAAGATTCTACAAGACTCCAAGAGGCTCTCCACCGAAGTAGACACCAAGGGGCTGTAATGTGGGGCCGATCGGCCCCACCTGCAGGCCGCCTAGCCACTGGGTCCACCTGTCAATCTTCACGTTGCAATGTTGGTTCTCTACCACCTCCTAGGCTACATCTACACCTTCTTTTAAGTTGGTTTGATCTAAGGGCTCACACTGGATGCTCTATCCTATATATACCGGCTCCTACCACCCTCCCTAGAGCCATCCTGAAACCCTAATTCATATTATGAGGATCAAAGCCAGCTATTAGGAGAATATTAGTCCTCCATTGGATCTAGTCTTGTAAATAATAGTAAGATAGAGAGTGAGAGAAGAGTTTTTAGGAGGTGTCGGCCTATCGGTGCTCTGTTTATGGCTTGTACCTTGGCGGATCCAAGTTCTATTTGAGCTTGCCTTTGAGATTTCTCTAGTAATCAACTTCCGATTCAAGTAAGCAATTATTTATATTATTCATCTGGATCACTACTCTTTTTTGAGTGCTTTAATCTATAGACGCTCTAGGTTAAAGTATTAATCGTAAGTGTAAGTGTGGTGCTTAGACTTAGGTTAATCATGGATGCACCCTGCATTCCGAATGGTGGTAGATCGCGTGTGAGACATCAATTCTATATAGCCTATACTATATAGCTTTGTTGATCCTTTGTAGTCCACCTTTCGTTTGTAGGTGCAAGTAGGACACGGTTATGAAGGAAAGCATCCTCTGTTGGTGTCTTTCCCTAGTAATGTCCCTAGTTGAATAGTAGAAGACATAGCTTACCCAAGTCAGAACTAGAGAACCTTAGTTTTCCTCTCTACTCTCCTATTTATCTCAACCTTGCTGCTACCCCTATTTGAGTTAGATCGTAGTTAGTCTCACATGTTTTCCTATGGATACGATACTTGGAATACTTCCGGGTGAAAGCTACAACGATATCCGTGCACTTACGGATTTATCTGTGTGCGTTAAATATACCAACAAGCTTTCTGGCGCCATTGCCGGGGAAACGGTTGCTGAATTAACTTCGAGCCTAACTTAACATTTTATCTTTTATTCTTTCTTTTATTTTACTTTTTCTTTTAGCATGGATTCCACTCCTATCTATTAATATGCTAAACCCACGAGCGCAAGCCTAGAGCCACTAGAATCTTCAAAGCCTATCATAACACCTGGCTATGAGCTATGCCCATGTTTTATAAAATTGATACGGGATAAATCCTTCTCAAAAGAAGGCGATCAAAACCCATACTCACACCTACAAGAGTTTGAGCAGACCTGTGCATGCTTGTGTATCGCTGGCATGCCTAACAAAACCATAAGATGGAAGTTGTTTCTGTTCTCTTTGATTGGAAGAGCTAAACATTGATACAGTCAAACCGTCGGAAGTATGCAAGGAGATTGAGAAACGTTATGCTCTAAATTTTGTTTACATTTCTTTCTCATCTCTAAAGTGATTAGCCTTCAGAAAGAGGTTCTAAATTTTAGACAACTAAAAGAATAATCTCTTGGTACATAGTGTGATCGTTTTAATGAACTCATCATTATTGGCCTAGACCTTGACATTCAAGACCCTATACTTCTTCAACATTTTTACATGGGTCTTAGCAAGGATTCCATGGAATCCCTTGATGTAGCCTCTAGAGGAGCTTTCCTTCATTTGTCTACTAGTGAAGCAAGGGCTATGCTTGATAGAATTAGTGGAAAGACTCCCTGCACTAGCATTCATAATGAACTCCTCGAGAAAGAGAAGAAATCATCTCCCGATCAAGAAGAGGAAGTTTTAATAGCCACATCACAACCACTTCAATCCCAAGATTTAGCTATCAATCCTGAACCACCAATACCCCAAAATCCCCTAAGAGAAGAAGGAATTCCACCTTTTGAAATCTCTGTTGAAATTAAGGATGACCTTTTTGGTGCTAATTTTAGGAGAACATTAAATTCTCATCTTCATAAGAGACATTCGAGCGAATATAATTTAAATCCTCTCAAGAAGGGATCTCTTAGCAAGTGTCCTTATTCCCATATAGGATATTGGGAAGAATTCAAGGATGGCATTTCAAGTAATGCCATAGAAGGAGAGCTGAGCCATCTAGAAGCCATTCCTATCTATAAGGAAAATGGACCCTAGGCCCATTTACTTTGAATTTTGGTGTTTGATGACCAACACAACCAAATTGGACTAATGAATTTGCAAGTAGTTGATTTGTAGTTCAATAGAGTGCAAGACGGGGCTTGGACGAAGGCGACATGATGATCCGACGATCAACACCTTAAGTAAGAGCTAAGAAGCACAAGAGAATACCCAAGATATTAAGCAAATTCCAAGCACAAAGAAGGGAACCAACCCAGATGCAAGATCACGAAGAAACAAGCTAAACAGTAATCATCGGACGCAGCCCTTACAAGGATTAGACGTGTCTAATGTGCCATCTAGACAACGACAAGTGTTGACATGCGACCGAACGCTGATGAAGATGATGACCGAATGCTAGAGATGCATGTGACTGGACGCTGAGGTGTCACTATTCATCACATGGCAAAAACTGAGTGAGGACCGGACGCAACCGTAGTGGATGACTAGATGCACAAGGTGTAGCATCTGATTGAATCCAGAGAGGTTCTAGAACCGTGCTATAGCAACCAGACGCATTCGGTCATTAGTGACCGGACTTAGGGGAGAGTCCGATCTATATGTGCATGCTTCAACGGTCGAGATGATCGAACGCGTCTGATCAAAATGACCTGCGCATCCGATCAATGGCAGAAAGCTAGGTTTCATCCCCAACAGTTACTTTCTCCATGGGACTTATAAATAGATCCCCAACTAGCCATTTGAGTTGAGGAGACTTGAGGAAACATACCAAGGGTGTTGATACACCATTTTAGTGATCTCCACTTATATAGTGCTTAGTGATTCATTATGTGATTAGTGTAGGTGCTTTGTGAAGTGCTTAGGTGGATTAGACCACCGCTTATGTGGTTGCTCTAGGTTTAGGCCTAGTGTTTAGTGAGATTTGCACACCTCTTACTACTCGGTGCTTGCGCGCACCATTGGTGTACATCGGAGAGGCTTGTAGTCTTGCAAGACCACCCCAACCATGTTTGTCATGTGGCTGCCACAATGTACCAAAGGGAACAAGGCCCGTGGCGGTTTGGCTGAAAGCTTGATAGTGAAGACGGCAGGGAGCAGTCTGGGAGAGGCTTGCCAGAAGGTACACTAGAGACCCACTTACGCATGGGGGAAGGCCCGGGGTGATCCACAGAGTTACTCGACCGGGAGCTTGGCCCTTGCGAGTGATTCCTTGCGAGGGGCTCCAATGAGGACTAGGGGGAAGCTTGAGCGCTTCTCGAAACATCGGTAAAAATACCAAAGTCATCGATGGGAATTTACATTTCTACCTCATCTTTACCTTCCGAATTTACTTTGCTACCTTTGTTGTGTGCTTTACTTTCCTAGCTTAGTTAATAGGCTAGTTGATAGGATTGGAACCTAGGTTGCATAACTCTTTTACGGTAGAGATAGCATCACACCTAGCAAAATCGTAGTTCACATTTAGATAGATAACTTTCTTACATAGGTTTTGACTAGGTGGAAATAGAGGCCATAGTTTAGAGTAGATTTTTAAGTTGCCTATTCATCCCTCTCTTAGGCATCATGGTCCCTTACAAGTGGTATCAGAGCCGGTTGGCTCAATTTGGACCTTTGGCTTCACTGCCGTTGAGCCAACGCTATTTAGAGTGGTTGGAATGAATACCTCTAGGCCTCTACACTTTGACGGCACTAACTTCCTCTAATATAAAGCTAGAATGGCTTGTTACCTTGAGGTGGTAGATTTGGGTGTTTGGAGAGTCACTCATGATGGGATGAAACCCATTAAGAATCCTGATAAACCCACAAAGAGTGAAGAAAAAGAAATTCATTTCAATACTAGAGCTAAAAATTGCTTGTTTGAATCTTTTAGCATGGATGTGTTTAACCAAGTGTTCACTTTAAATATGGCACATGAAATTTGGTTAAAATTACAAGATCTCCATGATGGCACAAGCAATGTTCATGAGCAAAAACATTGCCTAGCTCAACAAAGTTATGATTCTTTTGAAATGAATGATGATGAGCTTGTTCGTGATATGTATTCTCGTTTGAATCTAATTATCAATGAGCTCAATTCTATAGGATTAACAAAGCTAGGTGATATGGACATCATGAGGAAGATCATCTCCATGCTACTAGAAAAGAAATATGCAAGCATCATCACCATCCTTCACAACATGGAGAACTTGAGCACCATGACCCCGGCCATAGTCATTAGGAAGATAGTGGCATTTGAGATGTCACATAAGATGGGTCACGAAGAACCCTCTTCATCAAGCAAAGGCAAAGCTCTCACTTGTAGTGAGCACAAGACGATGAAGGGCAAGCTAGTGGAGACAAGCTCAAGCTCAAGCTCAAGCTCCTCAAGTGAAGAAGAAGAAGATGAGGATGATGATTATGAAGAATCAAGTGATGATGATCAACCTTCCTCTTCTACCTCTGACCTTGATGAAGAATCAATCAAACTTATCAACAAGGTAGAGAAGATGATCCAAAGGCTCAATGTCAAGGGTGTGCCCATCCAAATTCAAGATTTCATTTTCACCAATCAAAGAAATGAGCAAAGGAAGAAAGAATGCTATGGATGCGGCAAGTTGGGGCACTTTGTGGAAGTTTGTCCCACACTCTAGACAAAGAAGAAGGCATGCAAAGAAAAGCCCTCACATCAATAAGGTCATTGGATGATTCTTCAAGTGAAGAAGAAGACCACTAGAATAGGTGCGGGCACAAGCACTCATCATCAAGCACTTCATATGTGTGCCTTATGGCACGAGGTAACAAAGAGCCTATCCCTAGTGATAGTGACAATGATAGTGATAGTGATAGTGATGATGAGCTATCTTCTTATGATGAAATTGTGTAAGAAAATCTTAACTTTTCTAAGGTTTGCACTAGTCAACAAAAGAAGCTAAAAATGTTGCAAGAAAAGCTAGATAGTTTACAAGAAGCATATAAAACCTTGCTTGAACAATATGAGACATTTGCCAATCTCAATATTGAACTATCTACTAAAATTGAGTAAATTGAGGCTAGTGCAACAACAAATGCACGCACAATCAATGATGAGCAACTTGTAAAGAAAAATAAAAAATTAAAAGAAAAGTTAGCTAGCTCACAAGATGCTTATAAAAGTTTGCTTGCTAAAATGAAAACCATGTTGAAACATTGTGATGAGCAAACTAATAAAGTTGCTAATCTTGAAGCCGTCAGTGCTACCCCCACCGAGGCACCTAAAATGAAAAGTTCAATCTTTGACATGCCTAAAAAGGATGCCTCTATTTCTTGCAATGATTTATGTTTAGACTCACCCTTGTGCAACCAAGTTTGTGTTGAGAAAGTTGTTGTAGATACATGCACACAAGAGGTCGCAATGGAGAATGAGCAACTCAAGCAAGAAGTGGCTCACCTTACCAAGGACTTGACTCAAGTAAAAGGCAAAATAGAGCAAACCCAACTTCATCAAGATAACACCATCAAGGGAGTGAAGAAGCTTGATGAAGGACAAACCATGGTTTGCTATGTATGCCACAAGGAAGGCCACATGTCCTATGAGTCCAAGGTGAAGAATGGGGGAGGAGCTAAGAAGAAAGAGAAAAACAAAAAGGAAACAAGCAAGCTCTCCAACACCTACACCAACAAGGTGGACAAGGACTCCACACCTTATCTCTTGAAGAAGAAGAATGACAAGGTGGTGGCCATCAAGGTGAACAAGCAAGCCAACAATGGGGCCAAACACATTGGTGCCAGAGGAGATTATTTCCAACATGAAGAGCACCAAGAAGGTTTGGACCCCGAAGGGGAAGTGAGAAGTCCGATGGACTTTGGGAATTTAGAGACCTGGCATAATTTGGGTGCATTTCATGGGGTGCATCATGATGGTCAAGGTAATTGCCAAGTGGGTTAGTGAATACTATGGACCCAAATTCCCTTCCCCATGATTAGGTAACTAGATTTAATTTCTTGCAATCTCAATTAGCATCTAGTTCCTTTTCGTGCCTCGGTTTGCATTTGCATGTTGAATCTTTTGTCATGCATACACTAGGTATATCTTATGGTAGGCTTGCTTGGTATCACTCTTACCCTTGGAGCAAACCTACATGGTTTAAATTGCTTAGAAGCATGGCACATAGCTTGTTTTACAATTGTTTATCTAGTATGTGCCAAAGTCTAAATTGTAGATAATGTCCCCCAAATACCATTTTTGAAAATGATTCTCACATTCATGTGATGTCATCTTTCAAGTGGTGTTTTGATCTTCAAAAATCAATGTGCATGTCTCCTACAAGTATTCTATGCTTGTATGCACAAATTTAGGGGGAGGTTATTCTACAAGTTGGATGGTTTGAGACTAACACTCTTTTCAAGATTATTATGTGTAGTAGTCTCATTGCAAGGAAAATGAAGTCCCCGGAGTTAAGCATCATGCTTCAAATATCTACCACCCATTGTAGGTGGTATAAATCAAATTGATTTCCATATGTGGTATTTCTAAACTAATATCATCATGTTGATTTCACTTTGGTATTTGTATGCTTTCTCCATGCATTATATAGATTAAAGTCCTTTGAGCATTAATTTGCCATTTATGCATATACTACATCCTCCATCATATGTATGCATATATTTTGGGGGAGCTTAGTCTATGTAATGTGAGAGTCAAATTTTGTGACCTATTCCAATCCACATACAAATGATCACAAAGTTTGACCCTCCCTTGTGCTACTAATGTCTTCCTTTTTGGTGTTTGATTTCAAAGGGGGAGAATTTGTAGGACCAAAAGCAAGCCCAACCATAATAATTTACAAGTGGTAATGGTCCAAGATAGGTAGAATAGTGGATTATGGAGTTAGGGGAGGCTTAAATCCATAATGCCACATGGAAACATTTGCAAGGGCAAGATAAGATTTCAAAGTTTTCACAAGTGGTATCTATTTACATCATATAAACTTGCCTTTGCATTGCACGCTAGCAAGTAGATAGTTTTTAAATTTTTGCATCTAGAATTATTTGCTTGCTTTGGTCGTGTTGTCATCAATCACTAAAAAGGGGGAGATTATAAGGAAAATGAACCCTAGGCCCATTTACTTTGGATTTTGGTGTTTGATGACCAACACAACCAAATTAGACTAATGAATTTGCAAGTAATTGTTTTGTAGTTCAATAGGGTGCAAGACGTGACTTGGACGAAGGCGACATGATGATTCGACGATCAATACCTTAAGCAAGACCCTAGAAGCACAAGAGAAGACCCAAGATATCAAACAAAGTCCAAGCACGAAGATAGGAACCAAGTCGGACACAAGATCGTGAAGAAACAAGCCAAACACTAATGACCGGACACGACCCTTGCAAGGACCGGACGCGTCCGATGTGCCGTCTTGACATCGGCAAGCGTCAACATGCGATCGGATGCTAATGAAGATGATGACCGAACGCTAGAGATGTAGGTGACTAGACGCTGAGGTATTACTGTTCATCGCATGGCAACAACTCAGTGAGGACCAGACACAGCGACAGTGGACGACCGGATGCACAAGGTGCAACATCTAATCGAATCCAGAGAGATTCTAAAACCGTGCTACAGCAACTAGACGCACTCGGTCATTAGTGACCAGACTCAGGGGAAAGTCCGATCTATATGCGAATGCTTCAACGGTCGAGACGACCGGACACGTCCAATCAGGATGACCTGCACATCCGGTCAATGGCAAAAAGCTAGGTTTTGTCCCCAATGGTTACTTTCTTCATGGGATTTATAAATAGATCCCCAACTGGCCATTTGAGTTGAGGAGACTTGAGGAAACATACCAAGGGTGTTAATACAATATTTTAGTGATCTCCACTTGCATAGTGCTTAGTGATTCATTAGGTGATTAGTGTAGGTGCTTCGTGAAGTGCTTAGGTTGATTAGACCACTGCTTATGCGCTTGCTCTAGGTTTAGGCCTAGTGTTTAGTGAGGTTTGCACACCTCTTACGACTCAGTGCTTGCACGCACCATTGGTGTACATCAGAGAGGCTTGTAGTCTTGTAAGACCACACCAACCACGTTTGTGGCGTGGCTGCCACCATGTACCGAAGGGAACAAGGCCCGTGGCGGTTTGGCTAAAAGCTTGATAGTGAAGACGGCAGGGAGCAGTCCGGGAGAGGCTTGCTAGAAGGTACATCAGAGACCCACTTACGCATGGGGAAGGCCCGGGGTGATCCACAGAGTTACCCGATCGGGAGCTTGGCCCTTGCGAGTGATTCCTTGCGAGGGGCTCCAATGAGGACTAGGGAGAAGCTTGAGCGCTTCTCGATACATCGGTAAAAATACCAAAGTCATCGATGGGAATTTACATTTCTACCTCATCTTTACCTTCCGAATTTACTTTGCTATCTTTGTTGTGTGCTTTACTTTCCTAGCTTAGTTAATAGGCTAGTTGATAGGATTGGAACCTAGGTTGCATTACTCTTTTACGGTAGAGATAGCATCACACCTAGCAAAACCGTAGTTGCACATTTAGATAGATTACTTTCTTATATAGGTTTTGACTTGGTGGAAATAGAGGCCATAGTTTAGAGTAGATTTTTAAGTTGCCTAATTCACCTCCCCTCTTAGGCGTCATGGTCCCTTACACTATCCTCTCACCTTCTATGTCAACATTAGATGTCTCATCTAAACCCATCTTTCAACCCATCCTTGACCTCGATGATTCCTCTTATGCTCTCTCTCCTAAGGCTCATGGTGACCCTTGAAATCCACTAAGACAACCAAAGCTTAGGAATCATGAAGGCCACAAGGATGACCAAAAAGAGAAACAACAATGGCTAGAATGTATTAAGAACTTGTATGTTGTTCCTAAAGAATGGATGGACAAGGATGAATCCTTATGGGTAGAATCCAAACTTGGCTTAGATCCAAACAGTGAGCTTAAATCAATCTCTTTAATAAACAAGACTCATCTAAGTTTGGAGGAGGCCTTAGACGAGATCAACCTGAGAGCCACCAATCCATGGGAAAACTTGGACAATAAAACATCCAATGAATGTCATAGACATGGAATGATGGAGACAATGTTTCTACCTATAGACATTCATGAAGAAACACCCCTAGAGCTTGAAAAGAAAGAAGTCATCGATGAGCATGGAAGTTATTTCATGAACACCTCATCAAATCCATGCTCACGCTGGGCCCTTTGAATATTCTTCTCCGAAAGGTTCATCGCCTCCTTGAGTTTTTTGTTCTCCTCGGTGAGGGGCTCCATCCTCTTAATCAACTGGTAATGGTGCTTGGCAGTTTGAGTCATCCCCTAGAAATGCACAATAACAATGACAAAAGGAAACAAACAATGAAAACGAAGAATTTTTGGGATTCAGTATCAACCTTGATTTGTTTTACTACTCCACCGAGGGCGGATTTTAGCCTCTTCATTTCTCTAGGGGTGTCCTCTTCCTCGACAACTACCACTTTGTCACCTCACTTGCGAAGGATTCAGATAGATTGGGTTCAAGGCTCATCGCGAATGATCTCCTCGACCTCGTCCTCCTCTTCCACTGTAGTAGGGCTCACCGCAGGGGGGCTCTGTGGTTGGACAGTGGGTTTGAGCATGACATGCAACCCTTCTGGGGGCACCATTAGCTTCTCGGGCACCACTGGTCTCGCCGACCCATACTCTGCCGCCTCGCTGGCCACTACAGTTCATCTCCTAAGGGTCCGGCGCTACCCGACATTGCTTTGGGCATCGTTGCCGAGCCGGCCTCTGCTGATGCCAGTCCCTCACCGTCTCCAGCTCCACTTGCAGCGGTTGTTGTTTGTTTCGCCAATCCCTGAGCACTAGGGGACCCTGACATGGGGGCGGCAGGTGCTACCTCCGCCTCAGGATCAGCTTGAGACTGCTTATCAGTCTGGGCGGATGACTTCGGATCCTCCATGTGTTTTGAGCTGCATCCGAACAGTTGGTCAATCGCCCAAAAAATAGAGATCAAATAGCAAAACAATAATAGTGCGAGGTTACTTACCGTTTGGTCTGTTGGTGTCCTTTTTTGAATCGGCGAGGCCTGTTCGAGCCCCTGGTTGCGGCTGTGGGGTTGACCTCCGTGTTATCAGGTGGAGGTCTATCCTTTTCTACAGTTGGTCTGTGCTCCACCTATTGTTCCGGTGTTTTCTCCGCCTATACCACTGGGTTTTGCTCCATTTGATGCTCGGGGACTCCCGTCGCCTGCTGCTCGGGGACTCCCATCGCTTGCTGCTCGGGGACTACCATTGCCTGCTGCTCAGGGACTTCATCGCTTCCCCTTGGTTGCTCCTCCATGCATGTTTTGTGTGAAGTTCTTTGCACACTAGAGGGAGGGGGAACTGTATTTTCATCGTCATCAGACCAATCCATCACCATGGCCCTTCACGGATGGCTGGTCTGGTCACCGCCTAGTGATATAACGCCCGGTCTGCAGGGGGCGGCCACTACCATTTTCCTCTTCTTTTGGCCTGGCTCATCTACCGCTGCCTGTTTTCCCTGAGATTTCTCCGATAATGGGGGGACGCGCCGTATGATCAACATCCGAATCTCTAGATTTTTATGAGATACCGACAGGACTTTCTTCAGGGTTTTCTGTTGGTCGGGCATCTGCCGCTGGCGGCCATTCAGCTCTCGGCATGTCTAAAAAATAGACTGCTCTGTCCTATGAATGGATCTTTGCATAAGTAAGTCAGTACCCTGCTCGGCAAATTGACATTTGAACAATGATGGGTATGATGATTACCTGAGGAGGCGGGTTGGTATAGTTGAAGGCCTTTGTTTCTTTCGACCAGCTAAATGAGGCGCTGGAGGTGAATAGTTCTGTGGTGCGGCCTATTACTTCTTTCCTTGACAGCCGTTCAGGCCTCTCCTAGGTTCCATCATCATCACCCTTGTAGTCAAAAGCAGGATAAGCCCTTTCCTTGCAAGGCTGGACATGGCATACTATGAAGCTTGCTGGCACAAGTTCACCTCTCAACTCCACACTTTGAATCAGGTCAATGAGCTCCTTCACTTGCTCCATGTCGACACTTCATGGTCTCTCCAACCAGCTTCTTTGGTTCTCTGGGATATGGTGCACGTCGCAGCGAACGCCCGGGTGGTTCTGTTTCATGTAAAACCACTTGGCATTCCAACCTTTCAAGGAAGTGTTTAGTGGTATGCTGATATAGTCGCTGGCCATTCTATCCCGGAGCTGTAGATATACTTTGCCGACCACCTTGGAGCCACTGTTGCCTTTCTTCTTTAGCCAAAATAAATGTCTAAAGAGGTTGAAGTGCGGAAGAATCCCAAGAAATGCCTCATAGAAGTGAATAAAGATCGAGATGTGAAGTATAGTGTTGGGGTGGAGATTGCACAGACTGTTTGACCAAAATACCAATAGATCTCGCAAGAAAGGATGGATAGGGAACCCCAATCCACGCCAAAAATAATCTTCAAAGACTACAACTTCATCAGTGTTAGGCATTGGAAAGGGCTCACCAATGGCTAGACGCCATCTGCCAATGACGCAGTCAGGAAGCACGCCCGTTGTCACCATTTTTTCAAGCTCCGCTTCTCCGGTGCACGACGGTGTCCATTCTTCATCACGACTGGCTCCGCTTCCCGTTTTCTTTGGGCTTGTTTTCTTCGGGTTCGCGGCTCTCCTCTTTGGCGCCATCGCTCAGATCTGAATATGGTCAGGCGTCGACAGCGTTCGTGGCTTTGAATCTAGAGGTGTGGAATCTGAGATGGAAGATGAAATGGCAGAGTGGCAAAGGGGGGCGGCGGTACTGTTATAATGCACTTTCCCCACCTTTATACCTCAAGGGTTTTTGGGAAACTATTCCCACGATTTGCAATGCTTTGATTTCTCCGATGCACCAAATGGGCCGTTACATGGGCTTCCGCGTAAACCGCAGCCCACGACGCTCATTTATCGCTGCCTTCAGTTGCTCTTCGCCTAAATATCACTGACTTTTTTGCCATTTAATGAGGCTAATTACCTGACACTATCCAGTTGTTACTCCAGTTTTTTCTCCACGGTTGGATTACTCCTATAACTTCGCCTGTAGCTCGGGGACTGGTGGTCTTTTCCGTTGGTTTTAGGTTGTTTTTCTATTTTTGACCCTGGCACCACGTGACTGCATCACCTACTATCAGGCTCAGGGATTAAGTGGGCACACTTCACCTTGCGATGAATGTGCTGTTTTTTATTTTTGGGCCACGCCAGGGGACTGGTTGCTGGCTCGGCTGGTTTTTAGTTTTTTCTTTTAGTTTCAAATCCTAGCACCACAAGACTACATCATCTGCTACCAGGCTCGGGAACTAAGTGGGCATACTTCACCTCGCGGTGAGTGTGTGGGTTTTTTTATCTTGAAGAATGCATGACTATAGAGGAAGATTGACTCCTACAATTTTGTTCAGACTCTAAGTGGGCACACTTAGTTCAATGTGGAGAAATTTTTGATTCTGTACTTGAGCTCCTTACACCCTTATGGCAAGCCATTCTTGGGTCGCACTGCTCGGCGACAGGTCATGCTACTCGGCGATAGGTCACACTGCTCGGCGACGGTTCATACTGCTCGACAATGGTTCATGCTGCTCGAACGTTAAGCATGGTGGTTGGACCATGGGCTTGACTGCTTGGCATCATGTGCAACTGCTCAGACAAGCTCAAGGTGGCATTGCACAATGGGTACAAGATGCTTGGGGACTAGCTCTGGGGGGTATGACCCCGGATACCCATGGCAGACTACATGGGCTGCACCCCTAGGGGTGGCCCAGCTCACAAGAAGAAGCCTTGCGAGGCACGACTCTGCTCGACGCCTTCCGCAAGACATCAGGAAGATATCCTAAAGATACTACGAGATCTGTTAGGATATGTATGATCCCAAGATTCCTATGTTTAGTTATTACTTTCCGGTTATCTCTTAGATCTAACCGACTTGTAACCCTGCCTCCCAGACTATATAAGGTGGGCAGGGACCCCCTCTAAAATCACGGCATATCATATGATAGCTAATACAAACCAACAGACAACAGGAGTAAGGTATTACGTCATACTAATGGCCTGAACCTGTATAACTCATGTGTCTCTATTGCCTTCTTGTTCTTGATCTCACGCTCCTCTACCGATCAATCTACCTTCGTGGGATACCCCTCGGAGGACTGCCGATGATAATCTATTGACAAATATGTTCATACTTCTTTTTAATTATGCATGGATCTTAGTTTAGGGGTGCTGATCATAATTCCAAAGGCTTTTAAATTAAGCATGGTGCTTAGGTTAAAATGCCTCTCTGAATCAAATTAGACGTGGTATCTAGGTTTATTTTTGAACCAAGAATATGCTATAGTAGATACTGGTCATTTTGTTAGACTAACCTTATGTAGAAAAATTTTAATTCAATATTAGTAAGTCAGGAGATGAATTCAAATTGGAGATGAAGCAAGACACAACTCATTCATTATAGATGTAAGAACTACATACCTCATTCAACATGGATGAAAGAACTGTAAGTACCAAAGTTCATTCACTTTGTCTTTTGCTATAGGTTACCTTTGTCTTGAGCCATGCTTGTACAAAACATGATCTCTATACTAAAGTAATCCAAAAACCATCTTTTTCATTAGCATAGAGTGAAATTACAAAATTCTGGACAAACAACCCATGTTTCAAAACTATATATTCCTTTGGGTATGTGTTGTCCACTAATCATTTGTGGGCATCAAACAATGAGTGAGGCAAAAGGTCTAACAAAGTGTCAAAAGATTGAAGAGCAGAAAGATGGCATGACAAAAGGATGAAAAAGAAATGGTGTGAACTAGGAAACAAGAAGCTAATGAATAGCTCAAGCTACGAGACTAGCCAAACAAGGAAAACTTTAAGCAAAAGGGAAGGACCATCATGAGTCATCTACCCTTCATCATATGGTGACATTACGCTCCAATGACAAATGTAACATCCTAAGGTAAATGGTCATTATTTAAAAAGCTTTTCCTTGATTCTGGTAGGCACATAAATAAGAAACAAAATATGTTTGAGTTACAATTTACCTAATCTAACTGATTAGCTCAACATGTCTTGATCTCTAAGCTTGTTCCTAGCACCACTTTCTTGGTCCCATAGTCTTAACCAAATAAGCTAAATAGTGAACATCCTAATTTTGGAAGATGATAGTCATAATCATGAAAGATTAATACCTTATGGACAATCCTTCCATAGGTTAAGCAGCTGAATCTTTTGATCTTATCACCCATGACATAAGTGAACAAAACACATAACATCAACTTCATCTTGTTCAATGTGCCTAAGATTAGAGAAGAGTAAGTAAAGTTTTGGTTCTATTGGTGTTTTCCCACCAATAGAGCCCATGCACTTGATCTCTACCTTGTCTTATGAGCATGACTATTCAAGCAAGGTGTGGGAGAAGACAGTCGACTTCCCAATTTCTATAAGTAAAGGTTCTGAACCTGCTAAACCAAAATTAAAACTCAAAACCAAGACGGGTTTGGCGGAAAAAGGTGACATCACCATTAGAGGCACCACCATAAGAATCCTCATCTTCAGAGCGAACCGAGGTACTTGATCAATAAACTTCACAAGAAGTCCAGTTCGAAGGACTTAAAACACCAAACCCTCATCGAAAGAGCTAGCTTGGGGGAGAAGCACTCCCGTGTATCCAGGTAAGTCTGCTTTCCCTTTGTTCTAGTTTTAGTTTCTTTTAAATAGTTAAGAAAATGGTGAATTTAAAACAAAATAAAAAGGTGTGTCTAGTTTGCTTTAATTTATTTTTAAGATTTGAATAAAATAAAGAGGACTCAGACTAATCTCTTAAATAGAAATGATTAATAGTTGCTCTGTTGTAATTCCTTTCAAGTACCTAGTTTTTAGCCTCGAATTCTCCCAAGTTTTGGGTACGACTGATTTGATATGAAGATTTACTCTAAACTTGAAACTCATGGGTAGCGAATGCTTGATCTAAGTCTAGGTAATTGATGGATATGATATGAGAAGGTCTGAGCTACTGTTTATCTTGTTCCAAGTGACACTAAAGTTCTAGAGATTTATCTTTTGAAAAACACAAAAATGCTATATGATGAGTTCTTGTATGACAAAGCTTGAATTCCTACTAGAGCCATACATGTTATTTAGGCTAGGAAAACCTCCATATATATGTTGCTTGCTTTTGCATTGAGTTTTGTCAAGCTTTGTTCACCCTTATGAGAGGTTTGTCATGCTCTTAAAATCAATATCACATACACACCACAGATACCTACTGCTCCTACACTGGGAGTACGCAAAACATGCCTTCCATCTAGATCCACCAAAAAAATGTTTCTTCTACACTAGGAGTGAATAGAAAACATGCTTGATAGGTTTTTCATCCACCAAATAAATGCTCCAAGTTCTTGTTGCTATCTCTCAAAGTTTTGTTAAAGAAAAGAGACATGGGGCTATGCAAAAGTTATTCATAAGAAAAGAAGAAAAAAAGATGAGAAAAAATGGACAAGTGCCTGAGATATTTAAAATAATGGGCACTTAGATGCCCACCTAAAAAAAGAGAAGAGAAAGAGAGATGAATAAGACAGCCCCTGCTGTTTAGCAAATGTTTCCAAGTTTCAAAGGAGAGATATGTTTTCAAGGAGCATAACAGAATTAGGTTAGCCACCATATATATCCACCATATACCCACACACATGCACATCTTGATTTGATTGTATGACTCAACTCTCTTTGGATCCATTGTTTGACTTTGCCATATATGCATTGCAAGTATGCTCTAGCTTTATGCCTACCTATGAACTCCACATAAGCTTTAGTTGTAGGAAGAGAAAAAAAGGCATAACATCTTTACTGCCTTTGGTGAGGATCCACAAATACCACATATATTGAGAGACTTGAGAGTGTCATACAATGGAATCTTTGAGTTTTATTTTGAAAACTTATAAAAACTCCAGAACAATGGTGGAGTTCATAGGTAGGCATAGTGCTTGACTTGATCGTTCTATCTTTCAATTGCTCAAGACTCAAGTGAAGGTTAACAAGTCCCATGGTTGAAGGTAATATGGGTAAGTTTGAAAGTCATATCAGTTTATTCTAATCTAGAGGAGAATTTTTGATTGAACACATGTGTACTTTTGAGGCATGAAAACATTGTAGCAACTCCTAATCCATTGCTGAATTTAGCTTTGCTTAGGGACTAGCAAAGGTTAAGCTTGGGGAACTTGTTGACGGTCACTAACATCAATTATAAACCATCAACATAACCTGATTTATACTTAATTCAATGACCAAACATAGGTATAGGGGTTTAAACTAATAAATTCCATGAGTTTTGGTGAACCTGTGTTTTCAGCAGGATTTATCCAGAAACCCATCAAGGGGGACCTATTCGTCAAAGAAAATTATGGAATTCCACCACGTAAACAACGTGGGAAGATTCTAGAAGAATGCAGGAGGCTCTCCACTGAAGCAGACCCTGAGGGGCTGCCATGTGGGGCTGATTAGCCCCACCTATAGGCACCTAGCCCTTGGGCCCACCTATCAGCATCTGTGTCGCAATATCGGTTCTCCACCGCTTCTTAGGTTGCATCTACGCCATCCTTTAAGTCGGTTTGATCCAAGGGCTCAAGTTGAAAGCTCTGACCTATATATATCAGGCCCTGCCACCCTCCCTGGAGCCATACTTAAACCTGAATTCACATTATGAAGGTCAGAGCCAGCTATCAAGAGAAGATTAGGATCTAGTCTTGTAAATAATAGTGAGATAGAGAGTGAGGGAAGAGTTTGGAGGAGGTGCTGGCCTATTGGTGCTCTCTCTACGGCTTGTACCTTGGTGGATCCAAGTTCCACTTGAGCTTGCCTTCGATATTTCTCTGGTAATCAACTTCTGATTCAAGTAAGTAATTGTTTATATTGTTCATCAGGATCACTACTCTCTTTTGAGTGCTTTAATCTGTAGATGTTCTAGGTTAAAGTATTAATCATAAGTGTAAGCGTGGTGCTTAGACTTAGGTTAATCGTGGATGCATCCTGCATTCTAGATGGTGGTTGATTGCATGTGTGACATCAGTTCTATATAGCCTGTACTATATAGCTTCGTTGATCCTTTGTAGTCCACCTCCCGTCTGTAGGTGCAAGTAGGACGTGGTTACGAAGGAAAGCATCATCTGCTGGTGTCTTTTCCTTATAATGTCCCTAGTTGAATAGTAGAAGACATAGCTTACCCAAGTCAGAACTAGAGAACCTTAGTTTTCCTCTCTACGCTCCTATTTATCTCAACCTTGTTGCTACCCCTAGTTAAGTTATATCATAGTTAGTCTCACACGTTTCCTTATGGATACAATACTTGGAATACTTCTGGGTGAAAGCTACAGTGGTATCCATGCACTTGCGGATTTATCTGTCTACATTAAATATACCAACAGTCATCTTCAACATCAATATACTTTTTGGCAACTCCGCTGGGGAAAGCGAAGCGATCTAAGGTTCAATCCAAAATCAACATGGGAAGCAAGGGTGATGATGCAGGTGAGAAGGATGATAGGACTAACGTCCCTCATGGTGGTAACATCAACCATCCTGAAACCATTGAAGAGCTTCCCGAGGAGCTAAAGCAACAAGTGGAGGCCAAGTTCAATGCCGTTCTGAAGGCTTTTCTTTAGAGTTGCACTAAAGATCGGCAGGACAAGGTCACCCAATTAAAGGAGATAGATTTTAGCGAGTTTATCACTTCGACATCAACCGCACACGATGCACCTGAGGTAAGGACCACCGACAAACCTAAGTATGACGATGATTCATATGTTGATCCTTATCCTACGCATGCCAATTATGCTACTATGATGGATGATCATAAAAAAGTAATTGATAATAATCTTTTAGCTGTAGTAAATCTGATCATGGCTCATTTTGATAAGTTAGAAGGGAAAACGATCGATGGCAATCAATCGGGTGTTGCTTCTTCTTCTAAACAACCTGAGTTTGGCATGCCTTTAAATTTTTATGAGAACCAAGGATTATATGTAGTAGCAACCAAAGGCAAATTGGCCCCTTTAGCATTTGAAACTGATAAGGTCGGTTTTGCCGGTGTTACTCCATCTTCACAATTGGTTATCTATGATCAAAAATTGGCTCGAAACACACAAACCGATCAAAGATCAGCAACAAAAACGAGCTTCGGTGGGGCAAAACATGGTTGTTCCTAACCCGCCGAAGTCACCAAGTCAAATCCCTATGCTCGATAATACACCTACTGCTCCTACTACCGATTTTAATGAAACTTTGAATCAGTTTAGAGAGGAATTGTCTAAATCACTTGAGGAGAGTTTGGGTGTGCAAATCAAGCCTAGTAGGAATACATATCGCAAATCATATCCTTCGCATTTTGATTTCATGAAAGCACCTGATGGGTGGAGGGTACCTGATTTTAATAAATTTAGTGGTGATGATAGTAAGCCAACCATTGAGCATATTAGCATGTTTCTTGCACAATTAGGTGAAGCTAGTGCTTATGATTTCATGAAAGTTCGTAAATTTCCATTGTCTCTTACTAGCACAACTTTTTCATGGTTCACTTCATTGCCATCATGTCCTATTGGTTTATGGGCTGAAATAGAAGAAAATTTTCATAATCACTTTTATAATGGTGCTCATGAAACTAGATTGTCTCATGTTGCATCGGTTCATCAAGGGCATGATGAGTAAGTGCTTGATTTTTTCAAACGGTTTAGAGAAATCAAGAACTAATGTTTTCATTTGATGATTTCAGAAAGAGACTTAACTAATTTATATTTTGCTGGTTTGTGTCCTAGTATTAGGGAGAAACTTGAGCATTATGAATTTGTTAATGTAAATCAATTGTTACCAAAGGCCATTTTGGTTGAATCGCGCCTTAAAGAGTCTCATGATGCTTACAAGTCTCATCTCAGCATGTGCATGTTATTGATTATTGTTCTAATTGATCTGATGATGATAACAAATAAATTTTAGCTACTGAAATTAAATGGCCAGCAAAAAATAAATTGGTTACTTGCCCTTCTCTTAAGCCGATTCATAAGAATCAGAATGAGGAAGTGAAATTTACTTTTGATTTTTCTAAATGTGACTGAATCTTCGATGAATTTCTTAAATTTGGTTATATTAGAATTAATTATATAATGCCTTCAGTGGATGAGTTAAAGAGATAGGCTTATTGCAAATATCATAACTCTTTTTCTCATGCCACTAATGATTGCAATGTTTTCCATCGGTAGGTCCAATCGGAGGGTCGATTGAGTCTTACTAAGATGCAAATTGATAAGTCCCCATTTCCAATGCATATGGTTGAAGTAGGGGCTCCCGCTATTTTGATTCGTCCAGAGCAAGCCGATAAAGCTAAAGGCAAGAATGTGATTATCGATGAACCACGTGCAACACTGAATGTCGAAAATAATTCATGGCACAAGGTTGTTCTTGAGAAGGATGATGAAGGCAAAAATAAGTTGAAGATCATCGCTGGATCAATGCAATATTTGAGAAGGCAACAGTGGTACAAAACAGTGGCGGCACAACAGAGGTTAGCTAGGCCGACTCCACTAGTCGGCCAAGCCAACTCCAGCATGCAGTAGAGCCAGTAGGCTCAGCCAACCTAAGGAGTCGGCTTAGTCGACTCCACCATAGAGCCAGCCAAGTCGGTTGAGCCAATTGCCCTAGTCGGCTTAGCTGACTCCCCTGGTTCCAGCAGCCCAAGTTCCTCCGGTGTTTGTGTTTTGCGCATGTTTGTTCCACAGAGGCCTAAGATTGGCACCTAGAAGACAAATGAGAAGAAGAACCAGGGAGAGTTCATGAAGAAGCAATGCACTTTTGATAGGCTCATGACCAAATACAAGCAATAAAAGGCTGATTCCCAGAATCAACCGTTAAAAAAAGAGAGTCTACTCCACCTAAGCGAGAAGATGACAAGTCCAAGCAATTGGCAGTGGTGCAACCAGTAGCTCCACCTCAGAGAGTTGCTCCTTGTGTATCTCGCTAGGTTCCTCGATTCCATATCTTGTTATGTTGCAATGGGTCCCTATGGAGTTTGGGTGCCATATCCTCCGGCAGCGTCTAAGCATAGTCAACAAAGGTGGGGAGAGCCTGCTAGTCAAATCCCAAGAACCTCCATGTTTAACCGATTGAACAACGGTCAATCGTGCTCCGGTGGTGCAAGTCAAGACTGGGTGATCACCTCTTGGACTTAGACTCCACAAGAATTAGGAAAGGCACTGATGCAGCAAGTATATGTGCCTAAGAAGGCTAAGGCTCTTATCATTGCCCCACCAAGAGCTAGGCCTCAATCGATAATCACAATCGGCTCCATGGAAGCTCCCGTCACTAATCATGATGGGCCAATTGTAATTGAAGATTCTCCAGCATCTAAACAAGATGAAGCTACTAAAGAAGTTGCTGGAGTTAAAGAGAAGAAACATGTTGAAGGGGACTCCAAGTATAGGCAACCCATATGGTGTCCTCGTGGGTTGAATAAAACTCAGCGGCGCAATTTCCAGCATGCCCACCACAAGCAACAGAAGAGAGAGAAGCTTGCCAAGATGGAGGCTGAAATCTTCAACTTTGAAACCCCTCTAAAAAGCTCGAATGTCACCATTGCCACTGCCTAGTCAGCTCAACCGACTTTAGAGTTGGCTAAGCCAATTCTACTGCTCCTGCTGCTCTAGAAGATCTAGAGTCAGCTAAGTCGACTTCAAAGTTGGTTTAGCCGACTCCCACCATCCCAGGTGCCTCCAAGGTGGCCTCCGATGACTTTGCTTCCTCTGTCACTGCCTTGGTTGGCATGAAGGTCCCTAAGGTTCCTAATGTGGAGATGGTTGATTATGAGGCCACTCCATAGAGGGCGAAGGTCAATGTAGTCTATATGTCCGTCGATTACTACATTCTCGAAGATGATTTGGCGGCGGCGGAGTTTAACTTCGCGACGGAGAGTACTGTATTTCAGAAGCCAGGTGACTCTATCAACCATCTCAAGCCTTTGCATGTGAAGGGCCATATCAATGGCACTCTAGTTCACAATATGTTTGTGGACAGTGGGGCAATTGTGAACTTGATGCTGTATTCGCTTTACAAGAAGCTCGGTGGCACTGATGACAAGCCGATCAAGACCAACATGACCATCAGTGGTGTTGGAAGAGGTGCTCCCATCCTATCCAGAGGAGTTGCTAACATGGAGCTCACCATTGGAAGCAAGACTTTGGCCACGACGTTCTTCGTCGTCGACGTGCAAGGTAGCTATAACTTGATACTTGGGTGTGATTAGATCCATGCTAATCGTTGTGTACCATCTCGCTTGCACCAATTTCTCATCCAATGGGTGGGAGAAGCTGTTGAGGTTGTGCATTCGGATTCATCGGCTAAAGTTGCTATAGCCGATGCTCCTACACTCAGGGCACGATGCTAGTGCCTGCTTGTCTGGTAGTGACCTTTCTAGTTTTGAATTTATTAGTGTTACCAAGCAAGGCTTTGTTCCTATATCTTTGAAGCTGATTGATAATTGGCTGAATATCATCATGTAATCAATTTGTTGTAATGGATGCCAACATTGAATGGTTAAAACATCATGTTGAACAGTATTAGGCTAGTAAGACCGATGCCTATGAAGCTATTGATGATTTTGATGAGCTCGATAAGTTGGGCTAAGGTTTTACATTGGCCGACCCTTTGGAACAAGTTGATATTGGGGATGGCATTGTGCCCCGGCCGATGTTTATAAATCAAAACTAGGAAGCCAATTACAAAGTTGAGTTAATCGTGCTTCTCAAGGAATATGTTGATTGTTTTGTATGGAATTATACAAAGATGCCTGGATTGAGCTGAGAGCTTGTTGAGCATTGGCTTCCCATCAAGAAAGGATTCAGGCCTTTCAAACAACACCCCCACTACTTTAACTCTACAATCTATGACCGAATTAAAGAAGAGATTAATCGGTTGTTGTAAGCGGGGTTTATTTAGCCATGCAGGTATGCGGAGTGGGCCTCTAATATTGTGCCTGTTGAGAAGAAATATTCAAGAAAGATCAGAGTTTGTATTGATTTTAGAGATCTAAATAGAGCTACTCCAAAAGATGAATATCCTATGGCAATAACCGATATGTTTATCAATGATGCTTTAGGACACCGGGTTATTAGCTTTCTTGATGGTAATGCTGATTATAATCAGATTTTCATGGCTGAAGAAGATATGTCTAAGACGACCTTCATATGTCCTGGGTTTGATGGTCTCTTTGAGTGGGTTGTGATGACATTTGGGCTGAAGAATGTGGGTGCTACTTATCAAAGAGCTATGAATTTGATTTTCCATGATCTAATTGGGATGATTATGGAGGTATACATTGATGATATTGTGATTAAATGAGCTACCCATAAATCTCATTTGGCCAATTTATGTCTTGATTTTGAGAGGATGCGCCGCTATGGATTGAAGACGAACCCACTCAAATGTGCTTTTGGAGTATCGGCTATGAAATTCTAGGGCTTCATTATTCATGATAAAGGATAGAGGTTGATTCCAAGAGGATAGAGAAGATCAAGAAAGTTCAGGCATCGACATGCAAGGACTTATAAAAGTTCTTAGGAAAGGTGAACTACTTGAGAAGGTTCATTGCTAACTTGTTTGAGAAAATTATTCCTTTCACCCCCATATTGAAGTTGAAGGATGAATCTGAATTTACTTGGGGGGCAAAGCAACAAGAAGCCTTTGAGAAGATAAAGGAATATTTGTCAACACCACCGGTTCTTCATGCACCTAGAAGAGGAGTTACTTTCAAATTATATATTGTTGCCGAAGAGAAGATAATCGAGGTTGTTTTGACTCAAGAAGACGAAGGTAAATAATATGTGATTGCTTATCTTGGTTGTCGTCTTCTTGATCCCGAGACAAGGTATGCCCATATAGAAAATTATGCTTATCACTGTACTATGCTTGTGCTAAGATGAGACAATATCTTTTGTCTAGTACATGTGTTGTTGCTTGCCAAGCAGATGTGATAAAGCACATGTTATATCGGCCAATTCTTCCTGGAAGGATAGGCAAATGGGTATATGCACTAATTGAATATGACTTGACTTTTGAACCATTGAAAACATTGAAAAGTTAAGTTCTTGCTGATTTTATTGTTGAGCGTGGTATTGATTTAGATGATGATATCAATTACCTTACTTTTACCCCATAGAAACTTTACTTTGATGGATCGGTTTGTAAAGATGGCCAAGGTGATGGTATTATTCTTATTTCTCCCAATGGTGCTCAAATTAGAATGTCAAGCCGATTAGATTTCTTTTGTACCAACAATCAAACCGAATATGAGGCTCTCTTATTCAGGTTGATCATGTTGCGTTCCATGGAGGTAAAACATGTTGAAGCCTATGGTGATTCCTTGCTGGTGGTACAACAAGTTGCTGGTGAATTTCAATGTTTAGATGGATAACTAAGAACTTGTCTTGATGCTTGCCTTGAAATTAATGACTATTTTGCCGAATTCCGAATTTGGCATATTTTGAGGCATGAAAATAAAAAAGCCAACATGTTAGTTCAACAACCATCTGGCTATGATGTCAGTGGGCGTAATTTTCATATTCAAGAACAGCCGATGCATGAAAATTTGAATTTTTTCCATGTAGGTACAGACTAGTCGGCTAAGCCGATTGATCAAGTCGACTCAGTCGACTCCCCCGCTGTTGTGGCCAAGTCAGATTGGCGGACTACCCTAGTCAACCAAGCCAACTCCTCCAAGTCAGCTCAGCCGAATTAATGGGAACGGGGATCCCGATTTTCCGTCAGGTGATGGTAACTATTATTGTGGCGGAGAATGACACACCGATTTGGCTTCAGATCAAAAGATCGAACCCTGCAATCTTAGCACCATAGCTCCTCTGGTTATCAACCAAGTCATGGACTAGGTTGACCTCACCAAGAAGGCTAATCCTTGCCTGCGCAACGAAGAACACAAAAGAACACAACCAAATTGCAGATGAATGATTATCTCACAAAGTTGGGGTCTCACAAACCGATGAACGGCGAAACTGTTCTTGACAGAATAATCTAAGCAAAACTTGAACCCTAATAGAAGAGTGGTGGCTGTTTATGAAGACTCTAGGGTCATGCAAGACCCCTGGACGCACCCCTAATGGGCCCAAACACGATACATGGTCCAACGGACCAAAAGATGGTGTCGCAGCACCCTGGCAGATTCTAGATGCTATCTTGTGACCACGATTCCTGTTGATTCCGAATTGCTTTTGATATGAGACCACTTGGATTGACTTCCTTATCAAATTGTCTTTCCATCCATATGTGGATCGTCGAAAATGGAGTCTAGATGCATCCTGGGTGAACAGTTTAAGGCAGACAGGTCCTAGAGGCCGAGGCAGACTCGAATTCTTGTTGGACTGGGCCTCCGGCTTGTGTTGGACGTCCTTGCTGGTCATCATCACCTCCACCACTTCCTCTAAGTCCTTCATGACCCTCTCCAATGTTCCTAAGGAAGATAACATTATTAGGTAGTAGTCTATTCTCAAAAGTATGAAAAGTATCGCTTAAGAACGAGCTCACCTCTAAATTGAGTTGTCGCTTTTGAGCCCGGGTCATTGGACCTTGCATGATGGTTGGAGGATCAGTGGGTACCTCTGAAGAAGTGATGTCCTCGTCATCCTCCCCCTCTTGAATTGGAGTCGTCCTCGACTCAAGCTCATCTTCTTCTCCCAAATAAGGTTTGAAATCTGCAATGTTAAAGGTGGGACTAACCCCGAACTCGAGTGGCAATTCAAGTTTGTAGGCATTACATTTATTTTCTCAATGATCTTATAAGGACCAGCTGCTCTTGGCATTAATTTAGACTTACGCAGCTTAGGAAATCTATCTTTTCTTAAATGTAACCAAACCAAATCACCCGATTCAAGTTTAATCACTTTTCTACCTTTACTACCAGCAATTCTATACTTTTCATTCATTCTTTCAATATTTGCTTTAGTTGTTTTGTGCAACTTACGAATAAAATCAGCACACTCTCTAGCATCACTATGTATTCTCTCAGTGGTAGGTAAAGGCAAAAGATCAATAGGAGCATGGGGGTTAAAACCATACACTACCTGAAAAGGACCTACCTTGGTGGTGGAATGTTCCGCCCTGTTATATGCAAACTCCACATGCGGCAAACACTCTTCCCACATCTTCAAATTGCACTTCAAAATGGCTCTCAACAGGGTGGACAATGCTTGATTCACAACCTCAGTTTGCCCATCAGTTTGGGGATGACATGTTGTAGAAAATAGCAGCTTGGTCCCCAATTTATTCCACAACGTGCGCCAAAAATTACTCAAGAATTTTGCATCGCGATCTGAAACAATAGTAGAAGGCATACCATGCAAGCGAACGATTTCTTGAAAGAAAAGGTCAACAATATGAACAGCATCGTCATCCTTATGACAAGGAATAAAATGTGCCATCTTAAAAAAATGATCAACCACCACAAAAATACTATCCCTCCCCCTCTTAGTCCTTGGCAATCCCAACACAAAATCCATAGATGTATCTGCCCAAGGAGTAGAAGGAACAGGAAGAGCCATATACAAACCATGTGGGTTCAACCGCGACTTAGCTTTTTGACATGTGGCACATCGAGCCACGTACCGCTCTACATCTTGCCTCATCCTTGGCCAAAAGAAGTGTGTGGACAGCACCTCCTCCATCGTCTTGGCACCAAAATGTCCCATCAATCCACCTCTATGTGCCTCCTACAACAACAAAAGATGAACGAAACCAACTGGAATGCATAGGCGGTTAGCTCTAAACAAAAACTGATCATTGATCATAAACTTATTCCATGTACGTCCCTCTCGACAATTAAGCAACACATCCTTAAAATTAGGATCAAGCGCATATTGTTCTTTAATTGATTGAAGACCAAAAATTCAACAATCAAGTTGGGACAGCAATGTATATCTTCTAGACAAAGCATCAGCAATCACATTATCCTTTCCTTTCTTGTGTTTGATAATATAAGGAAAAGATTCAATAAATTCAACCCATTTAGCATGCCTACGATTTAGATTATTTTGAGAGCGAAGATACTTAAGCGATTCATGATCAGAATGAATAACAAATTCTTTAGGCCACAAATAATGACGCCACATCTCTAAAGAACGAACAAGTGCATACAATTCCTTATCATATGTGGAATAATTAAGAATATGGCCATGCAATTTTTCACTAAAGTAAGCAATGGGTTTACCATCTTGCATCAAAACACCTCCAATGCCAACTCCACTAGCATCACATTCTAGCTCAAAAGTCTTACCAAAGTTTGGAAGTTGCAGCAATGGTGTGTGTGTAAGATTGTCCTTCAAAGTGTCAAAGGACTCCTCATGTGCCTTTCCCCAATGGAACACCACTCCTTTCTTTGTCAACTCATGCAACGGGGCAGCAATGGTGCTGAAATCTTTGATGAAGCGGCGGTAGAATCCTGCAAGACCAAGAAAACTCCTCACCTATGTGACGGTTTGGGGAACCGGCCAGCTCTTTATGGCTTCAATTTTCATCTTGTCCACCTCAATTCCCTGTAGAGTTACAACATAGCCAAGAAAAGAAACTCGATCCGTGCAAAAGATGCACTTCTCAAGATTACCAAATAAACGTGCATCACGTAATGCGTTAAAAACAGCACGTAAGTGATCCATATGTTCATCAAAAGACTTGCTGTAAATCAATATATCATCAAAGTAAACTACCACAAAATGACCAATAAAAGCTCTTAAAACCTCATTCATTAAGCGCATGAAACTGCTAGGTACATTTGTCAAAACAAAAGGCATAACTAACCACTCATACAACCCGAATTTGGTTTTAAATACAGTTTCCATTCATCTCCAAGTTTCATTCTAATCTGGTGGTAGCTACTACGCAAGTCAATCTTAGTGAAAATTATAGAACCACACAACTCATCAAGCAGGTCGTCTAGCCTAGGAATAGGATGACGATACTGAATAGAAATATTGTTGATGGCTCTACAATCAACACACATACGCCAAGTTCCATCTTTCTTAGGAACCAAAAGTACAGGAACAACACAAGGACTAAGGCTTTCACGTACATACCCACGGTCCAAAAGGTCTTGGACTTGCCGCTGAATTTCCTTAGTCTCCTCGGGATTGGTTCGATAGGCAGCATGGTTGGGCAAGGTTGCTCCCGGAATCAAATTAATTTGATGCTCTATTCCTCTCATAGGTGGCAGCCCCGGGGTATCTCAGCTGGAAAAATGTCCTCAATACTCTTGCAAAAGGTTAGTGATAGCAGGAGGCACCGAGCTAACAATATCATCAAGCAAAAATATAGCTCGTTTACATACCAAAGCATAGCAAATATCATTATCAGAAATTTCAGCAAAGTCACATTTTGTTGCAAGCATAACACCACCCTTCAATTTAATCCCCTCAGCCTTAGAAATAGATGTAGACTTATCCTTTTTAGGTGGGAAAATAGAATTAGCAACTTGCTGTTTTTCAGATTGAACATCATTGAAACTAACAGCACATTCTCTATCATCCTGTACAATTTGAGCAGGGGTCAAAGGTACCAAAGTAATTTTCTTTCCTTTATGCACAAAAGTGTATTTATTACTTCTACCATGGTGTGTAGCATCATTGTCATGTTCCCAAGGATGACCCAACAAGAGTGAATAAGCTTGCATAGGTACCACATCACAATCAATAGAATCAGCATAAGAACCAATAGAAAATGATACTCTACAAGTTTGTGTTACCTTTGCTTTACCTGAATCATTTAGCCACTAAATATGGTATGGACGTGGGTGTGGGTGTGTGGTCAAGCCAAGCTTCTTAACCAAATCAGAACTCACCAAATTGTTGCAGCTACCTCCATCAATAATGATATGTATGCGACGGTCGCTGATGATGAAGAAAATCTATAACAAATTATGGCATTGTAGCTTCTTGGGTTGCTGGACTTGTGAGCTAAGCACCCGCTGTACAATGATGCTCCTATAGGCCGCCGTGGCCTCATCACCAAGAACTTCACCGTCCTCCTCATCTGCATCTTGGTCTTCTTCATCCTCAATGTCAGAGGTGCTGATGTAACCATCCTCTGTAGTAATATATGCCCGCTGACTTGGGCAGTCCTTTTGCACATGGCCAATGCCATGGCAGTGGTGGCACTGAATGCCTGAAGTGCGTCCTGTCGATGCAACGGATGAGGCACTCTTGGTAGGCACCTGCAAAGAATTTTTACCTAAATCTGAAGGTCATGTGGGAGGTGCCTTAGGTGTAGCAGAAACTCCAGAGGCTGTTGGTCGCTTGCTCGCTGGTGGAGGTGCTTGAAAAGTGGTTGGCTTGGTCAGCCCCGAAGATGGTGCTGAGCGTGGCGTGTATGTGGTGGTGCTGACCTTGCTCTTGCTCTGCTGTTCACGCCCCTGCAATTCCTTTTCTACAAGCATAGCAAACTGAAACAACTAGTTGATAGTGTTAAATTCTTTATAATCAACAATGTCCTGAATCTCACGCCTCAAACCCCAATAAAAACGACAGATAGCATCTTCGTTCCCCTCCACAACACTACAGCGCATCAATCCCTTTTGGAGCTCACCATAGTAATCCTGTACAGATTTATCTCCTTGTTCTAAACGCATCAATTTCTTACGTAAATCTCTATGATAAGAAGGAGGAACAAAACGATCATGCATAGCTACCTTAAGTTCTTCCCATGTACCAGGTAAAGCATCCTGTGCAGCTGGCCCATTCCACCAAATAATGGCAAAATCCTTAAACTCACTAGTAGCTTATCGAACTCTATGATGCTCAGGCATAAGGTGGGCACTAAACTTTTGTTCTACTATCATCTCCCAATCAAGATATCCCTCAGCATCATAATGACCCGAAAAAGATGGTATTGTGAACTTAATCTTAGCATAAGGATCATCGGGTACATGGTGATTATTACCTTAATGGTGGTGGACACCACCCATACTTGTCGTGTTGCGGCAAAGACGTCATAGTAATATTGCTTGTCGGAAGGTTGCTCGATCTATGTTTCGAACGGCATCATACACCGTGTCTTCTGGCAAGAGACCATAGGTGTTGCTGCCAGAGACGTCATTGTTGTTGACCGCCACCAATGTTTCCAACTCAGTAACCTTATCGGTTAGCATGGAAATTTGTTTGTCCAATCTCTCCATGCTATTGCCAATGTTGAGTTCAATGAGTGCGTCAGTGACAGCCTTCCTAACAGCCTCATTCATCCTTTTTTGGGCATCTTCTACAACAGCTTGTAGTTGCTCTTGGCTGACACACTCGCTGAAACCCTTAGGATTGTTATCTCCAGTCTGATCACCCCCTGCCATTATAAACACAAAAATAGGAACAAACAGTGAAAGTTATCCCTACCAAATGACTACGTGGTTGTAGTGGTGTCACTTTTCACAGCAAGTGGAAGCGTCTTACAAAGTTCTTACCAACGCAAGCAGTGGACGGTACAACCGGGGCTGGTTTGTGATACCAGTGAGGTAGTGGTACCGAGATTGTAAGGCCCTTTTTCTGTACTGATCTGAAGAATTTGTGGAGCTTGGAAGGCAGACAAAGAGTAATATGTATATCTGGCATACAAGTCAGTAACAGAAAGTAATGCTGAATTATAGTCCAAAGTACTTGTTCTCGTTGCTGGTCTAAAATGTTCTAAGTACTAGGCGTGTGACAAAAGTATGGTGGATAAAAAGGTGACATGTGTGTGAAAAACAAGTATGGTGGATGGAAACAGCAATACAAACAAGGAACCAGACAGCACACGCTAACACAACTCACTTTGGTCTTCTCTATATGCTCCTCTAGATATTGTTCCTCTTTTGCCCCTCTCTTTTTTTCTATTTTTTAGGTTGTCGTTGTTTTTTTGGGAAATTTTGACTTTTTTATTTTATTTTTTTGATATTTTTCCTTTACTTAGGAGCACAAAAGAAGTAACCATAGAAAATATGAGCTCAAACAAGTGAAAGACGTGGCCTGTTGAATTTTCAAAAAACTTGCTCAAAATCGACAAAAACCTTGTGACCACGAAAAGAGGATCTTGTGACCACTTTTTGACCAATCTAAAATTTTCCAACCCCAACAAGTTAGGGGATGGACGGATCTGAAATTTTTTTGATCGATTTTGATATATGGAACATCAAAATCGGAGTCCGTATGCGAAAACTAGACCAGTTTCAAGAATTGGCTCCGAATTAGAGGACAAAATGGGAACAATGTGCGTAAAATTGGTCACAATAGCAAAGATTTGAGGAAACGATGGAGGAAAACACACGAACTGGACTCTAACACGACCTAACTAGCAACAAGACCTCGACCCGGACACAAACTCAACACGACAGACTCTAAAACTAAAATATGCAAAGGCTATGACGCAGAAGGCTCTAGGACAGGAAAAAACGAGTATGGCACTAGACTATTGGACGAATGCGAAACACTCAAACTAGGGAATAAATGTGAACCTGACGGTATACTTTAGCTTTGATTACCACTTAATGGGAATGGGGATCCCGATCTTCCGTCAGGTGATGGTAACTATCATTGTGGCAAAGAATGACACACCAATCCGGCTTCAGATCGAAAGATCGAACCCTGCAATCTTAGCACCACAGCTCCTCTGGTTATCAACCAAGTCACGGACCAGGTTGACCTCGCCAAGAAGGCTAATCCTTGCCTGCGCAACGAAGAACACAAGCAAGAACAAGAAAGAACATAACCAAATTGCAAATGAATGATTATCTTATGAAGTTGGGGACTCACAAACCGATGAACGGTGAAACTGTTCTTGACAGAATAATCTCAGCAAAACCCAAACCCTAATGGAGGAGCGGCGGCTGTTTATGAAGACTCTAGGGTCATGCAAGACCCCTGGACGTGCCCCTAATGGGCCCAAACACGATACATGGTCCAACATACCAAAAGACGATGTTGCAGCACCCTGGCAGATTCTAGACGGCTTGTGCGTATTGCTATGCTTCATCCTATCATCTAACCATGGCCTTTTCGTGGTTGGGGGCTAGATTTCATTGGCCAAATTCATCCCCAATCTTCAAAGGGACATCGTTTTGTGTTGGTTGCTACGGATTACTTTACAAAGTGGACCGAGGCAGTTCCTTTGAAGAATATAATACATAGGGAGGTAATTGAGTTCATCACTGACAATATTATCCATAGATTCGGCATCCGTAAAAAATCAACTACATATTAAGGGACATCATTTATGTCTAAGAAGGTGAGGGAATTTGCCAAATTATATAAAATCAAGTTGCTCAATTCATCTCCATACTATGCTCAAGCTAATAGTCAGGCTGAGTCTAGTAATAAGATTTTGATCAAGCTTATCAAAAAGAAGATTGAGTAAAATCCAAGGAGGTGGCATGAAGTTTTGTCTGAAGCTCTATGGGCACATTGCATTTCAAGGCATGGTGCCACAAAAGTTACTCCTTTTGAGTTGGTATATGGTCAAGAGGCCGTATTGCCCGTTGAAGTAAATTTAGATACATACAGGCTTGCTAAACAAAATGATTTATCTACTGTTATGTATCATGATTTGATGATGGATAATATCGATTAGGTGACTGATGTAAGATTAAAAGCTCTCAAAGAAATAGAGAAAGACAAAGGTCGAGTTGCCAAGGCATACAACAAAAAAGTCAAGAGTAAATCCTTCCAAGTGGGAGAATTTGTGTGGAAAACCATACTACCAATTGGATTGAAGAGCAATCAGTTTAGCAAGTTGTCACCAAATTAGGAGGGTCCTTACAAAGTGATCAAAGTCATATTCAGAAATTCTTATATGCTAAAGACATTGCAAGGTGAATGTCTCACATGAGCAATCAATGGGAAGTATTTAAAAAGTACTTTCCAAGTGTTTGGCAAGAAGCCTAAGTGCTCTTCATCCAATGGACGATACATGTATCGTCCTTAGAACAAAAATGGCTGATCTATACATCGTCCTTAGTCACTGAGCAACCGATGAGATGGGTATCGCCGCTGTTCGGTTTTGTTTGATTGAGTGTTTTCAGGTTCATACATTATTCACTTAAAAACAGGGGGCATATGTTGGCAACCAAAATTGTCCATTTTATGAAGTTGACAAAATATGAAATAGACTTCATCATTGCGTTCCTCTCGTCGAGATGGTTAAAAAAATATATGGAACATCTAATTCGGAGTCCGGATGAAGGAGTTATGTCCCTGAAAAGATGCTCCGTTGTCGGCAGTTCTGACCCAAGTCGGAAGTTCCGACAGTTGTCGGGACTTCCAGGAAGCCTGAAAAAACCTGCTCGGGTGCCCAGGCTTATCCCTACGCCGGGAGTTCCGATAAATGTCAGAACTTATGACTTAGGTCGGAACTTCCAACAAATCTAATAAAAAGCTCAGTTCGGATCTGGTCTTTTGGATTCCGATCCGAACTATTCCAAACTCGTGGGAAACTTGAAAATTAAGTTGGAGGCTGAGTTTTGCTTGGTCGATGAGAAACTTGAAAATTAAGTTGAAGGCTGAGTTTCACAAGATCCGAACTATTCCAAACTCGTGGGAAACTTGAAATTAAGTTCGGATCTGGTCTTTTCCTACATCAGTGATCGATTGATAGCATAAAAGTTGGAGGCTAAGGCTACGGCAGCTAGGGATTCAGTGAGATTTACTGCAACGCTCGCAGCCAGCCGCTTCCGCTTTCTTATGCAGATGGCAATGGGGGAACAACATGATTGAATCATTGTGTTTGGGGCTAGTCCATTGATTGTTTTCACCGTAAACGGGTGAGAATCGGCTGCGAATAGGGCCCTTGTGCACTCATCAACACCGGCGATGGAGTAAGGAGTATTCGTTTTACTCCGCTTGTAGTTCTCGAGTTCTTTTTTGTGGGCACACTCTGTTTTGTTGGACAGAATATTAATTAAAACTGAAATATTTGCAGTGATGCCTTCTATCAGAACAAATGGCCTTAATTATCTATGTGACTATAATGGTGATATGGTTGCGCATCTAGTCAATGAATAGAATTCAAACAACATGCCCCGGCCCCCTCGCTCGTCCTTTGTTCTGATCATACAACATGAGCTGGCTATTTAATATTGTTGGATAGACGTCTAAGTCAAACTTTTGTCACTCGTGTCAATTTCCCTATGGGTTTGAAAAAATATTATAAATTGATGATATGCTGAATAAAATCACTCGTGCTGCCGTGTACCAAGCACATGCATCCATTGAACACTTCCCAGAAGGGTGCCCCATGAAAGAGACTGCAAAACCATTAAACCACACACACACACCCATCTCGACGTGTTTTTCCATAGACTGCATATATAGACTCTACTAGCTTGTTACTATATCCAACACAACACCAATCTATATAAGAGTTCGTCATATATATTTACCTCCTCTGGCGAAGCTGTACTACTTGTCCAGACAGAATGCAAGGAAGTTGAGCCAGGAGTTCTATGCACTTCTTGTTTTTTTTTGTGAAATATAATATATACTGCAGTGCATATGGTATATAGTACTAGAGTCCAACGAGTATTGATTTACCAATGTTGTTACAAAGGCAATCATTTATGCATGTGAACCAGCTTTGTAGTGGTTGTTTGTTAGGTATACATGCAATACAAAAATTATTGTATGAGATTTGAGATATATGGACCACTCTCTACTCTCTGCCCTCATATCGGCACACATCGAGAAACATAGGAATCTGGGGAGAAGCATGGCATGTCTGTATCTCACAGCAGCATTGCAACAATATGGATCAACATCCCATTTTATGTTCTGGTATGATATTATGAGTCATTGTCAAAACACTATACAACATATACATATAGGACCTACATCTAATACTAAGATTCAAATCAAACAAACCCAGTCTATTTTAGTCTAAGTCGTTTATATGTTACATATTAGTTACTCCATTCTAATACAACTTTTTTTGGATAAATGGAGGATTTTATTAATTCACAATAAACACATTGAGTTGATACAAAAATTGTGAACCACTCCCGACTTCTGCAAAAAGCACACACAGCCTGAACATAAACAAAGGGATACCACTAACAAGTGAGTAAACTATATGGTAAGTGCAGGACAAAGGATATAGATGTTCTGTGGCTTGCCTTGATCCTATTGTTGTTGAAACTTATCGGGATCTGCAGTTGGATCAGCAGACACTTCTCCACCACATAGGCCTCAGATGGATGGACATGGACCCTCGTAAGCACACCCACATTCTCGGTTGCCACACGAGATGGTATGACAAACACTCATAATGAATGCAAACATGCATTAGTGTTCAAATGTTGAAGAATTATTTAGGTTGAGCACAACTATCCATGTTAACCTAGGTTTTTTTTTCATTTAAAAGCCCTTTATTTGATTTAATAATAGCACATATGACAACTTATTTATTTTAGTGGCAGTTAAAAGGTCCTAATGGCTAGAGGAGGGGTGAATAGCCTATTAAAAATATCTACAACAACACTTAACAAACCGGTTAGACCGTTAGACAATTATGTGGCGAAGCAAGTGTTGCGCTAGCCTACTAACAATGCATGCCACCTACCACAATTCTAGTTTATATAGTTTCTATCCACACAATAGCTATGTCACTACACTAAGTTAGTGTTCTCTCAAAGGCTAACTAAAGAGCAACACTAACCAAACTAGCAAGCTCTCACAACTAGCTACACTAAAGAGCTTGACAACTAGTCTACGGTAATGTAGAGAGAGTGAGCAAGATTGCTATACCGCCGAGTCGAGGAGTGAACTAATCAATCACAAGAATCAATATCAATGAAGACCAATCACCTCGGAATCAAATGATGACACAATGATTTTTTACCGAGGTTCACTTGCTTGCCGGTAAGCTAGTCCTCGTTGTGGCGATTCACTCACTTAGAGGTTCACATGCTAATTGGTATCACACGCCAAACCCTCAATAGGGTGCCGCACAACCAACACAAGATGAGGATCACACAAGCCATGAGCAATTCACTAGAGTACATTTTGGCTCTCCACCGGAGAAAGGTCAAGAACCCCTCACAATCACCACGATCAAAGCTGGAGACAATCACCAACCTCTGCTCTACGATCCTCGCTGCTCTAAGCCGTCTAGGTGGTGGCAACCACCAAGAGTAACAAGCGAATCCCATAGCGAAACACGAACACCAAGTGCCTCTAGATGCAAACACTCAAGCAATGCATTTGGATTCACTCTCAATCTGACAAAGATGATGAATCTATGATGGAGATGAGTGGGAGGGCTTTGGCTAAGCTCACAAGGTTCCTATGTCAATGCAAATGGCCAAGAGAGTGAGCTAGAGCCGGCAATAGGGCTTAAATAGAAGCCCCCACAAAATAGAGCCATTGTACCCTTCACTAGGCACAACTCGGGGTGACCGGACGCTCCGGTCAGATCGTACGGACGCTCTGGTCAGCGTCCGATCAACGGATGGCTGCCACATCATCCCTCTCTTCAAATATTGAGCACTCGATCCCAACGGTCAAGTGATGACCGGACGTGCTGCTCAAAGTGACCGGACGTACCAACACCAGTGTCTGGTCATTTCCAGTAAGGTTCAACTCACGACCAGACGCGTTAGTTCGATGACGACCAGACGCAGGACCCCAGTGTCTGGTCACTTCCAATAAGGTTCCAGAGGTGACCGGACGTGTCCGGTCATGCCCGACCGGACTCACCCAGTGTCTAGTCACACATTATCTCCTCTGTGCACTGACACATCAGCGGGACCAAATGCACCCATCTAGCATCCGGTCGAAGACCGACGCCAGCGTCTTCACTGCTTCCACTGACTGGACGCTCCGGTCCAGTTGAGACCAGCGTCCGGTGCACTCTGTGAAACCCTGTCTTTTCTGTACAGGGCGTCGGTGAAGTTTCTTACCCTTGCTCCCAAGTGCTAAACACATTTTGTATCACCTTTGTGCATGTGTGTTATCATATTTTCACAAATATTTTCAAGGGTGTTAGCACTCCACTTGATTCTAAATGTAAATGCAACGAGTTAGAGTATCTAGTGGCACTTTGATAACCGTATTTCGATACGAGTTTCACCCCTCGTAATAGTACGACTATCGAACCTAAATGTGATTACACTCGCTAAGTGTCTTGATCACTGAAATGAAAAGACTCCTACCACTTATACCTTTGCCTTGAGCCTTTTGTTTTTCTTTTACTTCTTTTTCAAGTCCAAGTAATTTATCATCACCATGGTATCAGCATTGTAGCACCCGGTTTTAAGAACAAAACCAGATACACACCATATGTGAGCCCAGGAAGTTAAATCTCACATATAGCTACAAATAAGGGTAATATCGAAAGACAATGCTCAATATATAAGGAACTTAGTATAAAAATATAACCTTAGATAGCAAACAGTGGAAAGACAACTTTGATCTTCGGGTGAAGACTCCAATTCTACAGGGACAACTGACTAGTTGATCACAAGCCTAATCCCTCCAAACTCTAGCAATCTGGTACCCATCCAAGATTTTTATCCAAATAATTGAAAAGTAAAGCAAGCATAAGTACATGTCGTACTCAACAAATATAACATAGGGTTCATGAGGCTCAAAAGGCTAACACTGGTTTAACTACGATTAGCTTTTAATGAGTCATCTTTTAGCAATTGGGTGGCAACAAATTTATCACAAGCCCATATAAACACATGATCAGGTAAACATGAATAATGAATAGAATAAACAATTAACCATTAGTGAGCATCTTCATCATCCATATCATTAGTGTTCATTATCTATTCCGTAAATGTTCCAAGGTCGCTCGTGACCATGAGCACGGCTGATATACCAGTTTTACACTCTACAGAGGTTGTACACTTTCACTGTGAGTCATGATTTACCCTTCCGCCCGAGGTGATCAGCCTCTTGACCCACTACCAAGGAAGGTCAGTAGGGTTCACTATGAAGCCTTTCAAAGGTTCGTCTAACAAGTTAGGGCCACTAGGTTTTTTGTGGCCTACGAATGTAGGGCTCCCCTTCCGTCAGGCATAATGACACGTAACCTATACACTGATGGATAGAGGACGCACTATATCCAACCCGGAACACACCCCTCTTGTGCCATAAAGGAAACCACTAACAAGCTAGAAAAAGATCCTTATACTGAGCTAAAGCCAGAGCCATGTAGCCCTCACAACTGTACTGTAAGTCCCGGATGATCACTTACAGATAAGTCCTTAGGGAGAGAAATCTAGAGGACCATAAAAATAGCCCAATGCTCTAGCCCCCTTGTTCCATGTTGCTAAAAAGCATCTTTTAGTGTTTATTGCATATACCATTAGTCAAGTTACATGATCATGGTTGTAGTTGAGCACTAGCAAAGCTATCCAATGCAACACCCAATAGGAATCAAGGTACAAATACAAAAGACTAGGATATCCTTAGTGGTTGTCAAGGTAGACACATGCAGCATGAATTAAATGATTAAAAGTGTATAGGACAACAAGGATGGTCCCATGTGTAAGGAAAATGGACCCTAAGCCCATTTACTTTGGATTTTGGTGTTTGATGACCAACACAACCAAATTGGACTAATGAATTTGCAAGTGTTTGTTTTGTAGTCCAATAGGGTGCAAGACGTGACTTGGACGAAGGTGACGTGATGATCTGATGATCAACACCTTAAGCAAGACCTTAGGAGCACAAGAAAAGACCCAAGATATCAAGCAAAGTCCAAGCATGAAGATAGGAACCAAGCCATACGCAAGATCACGAAGAAATGAGCTCGCAGACGTGACCGGATGCAAGGACCAGACGTTGGAAGCGCGACCGGATGCTGGACCGGTGGCTCGGCAGACAAGCGACCGGACACTGGTGGCAACCGACCGGACGTAGGAACGCAGCGTCCGATCGAGTACAGAAAGGTTCCAGAGCGGCATATCTGTGACCGGACGCGTCCGGTGGCAGGTGACCAGACGCTAGCTAGTGTCCGATCAGTGTTTTGCTAGCTCAACGGTCGGGATGACCAGACGCGTCCGGTCAGGACGATTCAACGTCCGATCAGTAGCAGTTTTGTGGGAATTCGACCCCAACAGCTACTTTCTCAGTGGGGCTTATAAATACAACCCCCAACCGGCCATTTGAGAAGAGTGGAGCTGAGGAAACATACCAAGGGTGTTGATACACCATTTTAGTGATCTCCACTTGTATAGTGCTTAGTGTTTCATCAGGTGATTAGCGTAGGTGCTTTGCAAAGTGCTTAGGTTAATTAGACCACCGCTTATGCACTTGCTCTAGGTGTATGCCTAGTGTTTAGTGAGGTTTGCATACCTCTTGCCACCCCATACTTGCGAGCACAAGTGTTGTACATCGGAGGGGCTTGAAGTCTTGCGAGATCACACCAACCGCGTTTGTGGTGTGGCTGCCACCGGCATTTCGGCCGGAAGCTTGATAGTGAAGACGGCAGGGAGCATCCGGGAGAGGCTTGCCGAGAGGCACATCGGAGACCCACTTGCGCGTGGGGAAGGCCCAAGGCTATCCACGGAGTTACCCGACCAGGAGCTTGGCCCTTGCGAGGGATTCCTTGCGAGGGGCTCCAACGAGGACTAGGGGGAAGCTTGCGCGCTTCTCGATACCTCGGTAAAAATACCGGAGTCGTCGACGGGAGTTTGCATATCTCTACCTTGCTCTTTAGCTTCCGCATTTACATTGATTACTTTACTACGTTTGCGGTAGAGATAGCAACACACTAGCAAAACTATAGTTGCACATCTAGATAGCTTATCTATTGCATAGGTTTTTCTAGGGTTAGAAAAAGAGACCATAGTTTAGAGTTAGAATTTTAAGTTGCCTAATTCACCCCCCCCCCCTTTTAGGCATCACGGTCCCTTCACCATGCTATACTTGCCTTAAAACATTGATCGTTCGATAAGCTTTAATCTTCAACGTTCTTCTTTCTCTTCTTGAACACCACGTATATCTCACCGACTAGACGAAATCATAAAGCACCACACAAGCATCCATACAATCATACATGAAGCAAACAATAGATCTAAATCAGAACAATACACCAAATATAAAATCAAGATGAACAGTTTGTAAAACGAATCTACGTCTCGCTACGAACACATAGATGCGAAAAGCACGCTAATCGAAACTACGGTTGTAAAGAAATGACTATAGAGTTTTATATTATAAAAGAAAAGAGAAAGCTTGATTTATTTTAGTTGACAAAGCCATGAAAAAGTTATTAGTTCAGATTAGACAAACCATAATTTAATTTAAAAACCCGAGTTGAAGCTAATCATATCATAACTTATAAAAACTATCACATTCCTTACTATAATCAGGTTAAACTTTGTCTTTTCAAAAGAAAATAAACATGTGAGAGCATCTAAATGAGTTTAGCCCGTAGGCAACGTGTTTAAACTAAACAAAATTTTAGTTTAAAAGTATATCTAGGTTAGCAATTATTAATATTAGTATACAAAACACTGAAGTAAAAACCTATATTGATTTTAATTATAAAACTAGTTATAAGCATATTAACTAATTTAATTTTTATTTATAACTACATAAGTCAGTAACACGAAAAATGTTAGCACTAACATGTAGATCACATTAACACGAACCTAACGAAATTTGAATGAAGCAAAACAGAATTAAAACGAATAAATGATGGAAGAATTACGAACTAATGGAAGTTTCGTAATTACCTCGTCTTCTACATTATCACGTGCAGATCATGGCCTCCATGGTCATGGCTGCTGCTGCACAAGGAGCTCGCATGGAAGGAAAAGGGCCGTCTGGATGAAGAGCCCGCACTCGCCCGGCTGGGCCGTCCCCATGGTGCCAGGCAACGCACAGCCGGTGGCTCCGCTACTTCGGCTTGGCATAGGAGCTGCAACGGCGGAGGTGGGATCAGTGCTATATGCCACAAGAGATTGAGATGAACCAAAGAATGGCCTGGACGTGAGCATGCATGGCCGGCAGTAAGGCAGAGATGTTGGCGTGATTGCTTGTGTATTATGCGGTATAGATCATGGTTGCCATGTAGACGAATATCACACATGGAAAAGCAGCATGCAGTAGAGGTAATCAACGGGCATGATGTAATTAACAAAGAGGAAGGGAAACGTGGGGATGCTTACCAACGAACAACTACGAACGGGCAGCGCGGCGGCGATGGCGACGGCGACGGTGAGGGAAAGAGGGAAAAATATAATTTACTACACGAGGGATTTCCCAAACTAGGGGATCCCCATACGGTAGTTTCGGTGTGCTTTGCTCAAAGGGTTAGTAGATATATATATAGGGAGAAAAACTCCCCACATCTCCGTCATCTAGCGATAAGGTACTAATTGACGTTGCACCATCCGCCTGCACTAATGAGCCTAAATAAACATTAAAGCTCATTAGTAAATAAATGCATGGGCCTTTGCGATTTACTAGGATTATTGTACATGGGCTTTGAGCGTTGGAAAAAATGAGAGATTTATTATTTTCGGAATTAATTAATTTCATGGATAAAATAATTCTAGAAAAGTCCAGAATTGATATTTAAGCCACGAAAAATACTCTGAGACCCCCAAAAATTTGGGGAAAATTCTCAGAGACACTTTGGAACATGATGAACTCAAATAAAGTATTTGGGGCTCATAAAAAGATTGTTGGAAACTTGGAACATAAAGATTAAGGTGAAAGAAGCTAGAAAATTCCTAGAGATAGATATTCGTCTACTAAACGTAATTAAAAAACACATTTTGCACATAGAAACACAAGGTGCGACTAGCATGAATGCAACAAACACGTTTCTACCTTATGAAAAATTTTAAATTAATGAAAATTTTTATTTTCCTATGTTTTCATGTGCACAAAAATTCCAAATTAAATCATTTTAGCTCTATTTCTAGAAATTCAAATTTTAGGGTGTTACAATTCTACCCCCTTAAGATGAATCTCGTCCCCGAGATTCGGACGACGTCGACTCAGAAATAGGAATACTTCATCTTTGAATTCTTCTTTACTTCCTCGTGCAGTTCCATTGTCTTGATAATGATCCCACTTCACTTTGCATACCTATTAATCTTACTTCAAGTAACTTTCCAAACTAATTCTAAGATTCTGGCAGGTACTCCAAACAACTCTCAGGTATCTCCAATCACTAGGCCATCTTTCTTTTTTCTCTTTTTTTGTCCATAATATCAATTCTTTTTCTTAAAATATTCACCTTTCAACAAAGCCAGACAAATCTCTTGGTCAGAAGGAGAATCTACCACCAATCTTCAAAACATTAATGTTCCCGGCTAAGTTGCTCGATCTAGGAATACAACTCTTAATCCTTGGTGTCACTCGAACCTTCTTAGCACAATTCCTCGTTGCTAAGGGCATCGGCTGCGACTTCTACTTCTCTAGGTAATAGCACTTTTTCAAGTCATAATAAATTTTCATTTCAATGAGGATATCACAAGCTCAAGAGCAACTTAATTGAAGATTTCCTGTTTATTCTTGTGACCCTCCTATATGTCACTTTTACTTCCAAGAAGATATTACTTCCATGCTCAATAATGGATAACTCCAGATGCATGTTAGGTAGTTCAACTCATGCTTCCTTAGTCGACTTAATGAACAAGACACTACTTTTCTTCTTGTATAAGGACACGTCCCACACCTTGACAAGGTGCATCATTGTAGATATAAAGCTCTTGTCCGGATCTGGCAAAGCTAATACTTAGGTTTTACTCCAACCTCTTTTTGGACTCCTTCAAACACTTAGCTGAAGTTTCTTTATCCAAACTAACTTGAAAACTTCTCTAGTAGCTCTATCAAAATCTTGATGATCTTGGTTACACCTTCCTTGAACCTTTAATCAAAACTCATTGAGACTCTAAGTTTCTCTCACATCTTTGGGTACCACCACGCTTTCGTTGTGCAAACTAGAACATGGGACACTTCATCTTGCAAATTCTTCAACTTGGCTACCCCCCTTAAGAAAAATAAATTAGGGGACACCAAAGTATAGCTTTCACCTCCTTCTAGATGAGCTAACTAGTATCAAGATGTTCTGACATCCCAATGATACTCTTGTGTATGGACAAGAAACCTGAAATTCCTTGCAAGATGAAAAACAATAGCATAGTAAAACAGTTGTAACTCTCATTGTGTTAATCCAATAAAGTTGTAGCTTATACCGTTGGAAAGCTTATAAAATTCTCCACAACTTCCTTATGGAACACTTTTCCAAATTCTACAGTTGACTTGGTCAAAAACAGTGCACCAGAGAAATTGTTCTGGGTTCCAACAGCACAGATGCATTGGCTTGTGATTTTCGTATCTCCATAACCAAAATAGCTATCAGGATGATTCTTGTGCTCAGAGAAAGATATTGAAGTCTACTGTTGCCCATAATTTTCTTATGATTTATGATCGTGCAAGATTAGAGATATAAGCCGATGAATGAAAGCTGCTCCGAATAGACAGGATAGAGGAAACAGAAGAAAACCAAAGTCCAACTATTTATTTCACTAACCCTTATACCTTAGGCCTATAAACTAAATGAAATTGTGGGAACTCCCAACAAGATCATTGCAATCATTACAAAGATTCAAAGCAATCATAAGCATTATGACAATTCAACAAGCAATAAAGGTGCATAACTCAATCATTGACTCAACTTGTGATACTATCGTCCTTGTTGTATTAGGGGTAACAATCCTAAGGCTTATCTTCAGATTACGCAAGAAGGTGATGAGGAACAGTTCTAAAAGCATATCAAACCAAGGAGTGAAGATGAGAACAAAGGCTTAAAACAAGCATCAAGGAGGAGATAAATATCAAGGATAGATATATAGTAGAGAAGAAAATATCAAGATTTATAGAACAAGGATTTTATAGCAATTTCAAAACCTTAAGATGGCCAATTTCTAACTAGGCTTGCATCATATAGTCAGCATTACTCTGATACCACTTTGTAGCACCCAGTTTTAAGAACAAAATCAGATCCACACCATATATGAGCCCAGGAAGTCAAATCTCACATATAGCTACAAATAAGGGTAATATCGAAAGACAATGCTCAATATATAAGGAACTTAGTATACAAAATATAACCTTAGATAGCAAAAGTGGAAAGACAACTCCGATCTTTGGGTGAAGACTCCAATTCCACAAGGACAACTGATTGGTTGATCACAAGCCTAATCCCTCAAAACTCTAGCAATCTGGTACCCATCCGGGATTTTTATCCAAATAATTGAAAAGTAAAGCAAGCGTAAGTACAAGTCGTACTCAACAAATATAACATAGGGTTCATGAGGCTCAAAAGGCTGACACTAGTTTAACTACGATTAGCTTTTAATGAGTCATCTTTTAGCAATTGGGTGGCAACAAGTTTATCATAAGCCTATATAAACACATGATCAGGTAAACATGAATAATGAATAGCATAAACAATTAACCATTAGTGAGCATCTTCATCGTCCATATCATTAGTGTTCATTATCTATTCCGTAAATATTCTAAGGCCACTCGTGACCGTGAGCACAGCTGATATACCCGTTTTACACTCTACAGAGGTTGTACACTTTCACTGTGAGTCGTGATTTACTCTTTCACCCGAGGTGATCAGCCTCTTGACCCACTACCAAGGAAGGTCGACAGGGTTCACTATGAAGCCTTCCAAAGGTTCGTCTAACAAGTTAGGGCCGCTAGGTTTCTGTGGCCTGCGAATGTAGGGCTCCCCTTCCGTCAGGCACAATGACACGTAGCCTATACACTAACAGACAGAGGCCACACTATATCCAACCCGGAACACACCCCTCTTGCGCTATAAAGGTAACCACTAACAATCTAGAAAAGCTCCTCATACTGAGCTAAAGCCAGAGCGATGTAGCCCTCACAACTGTACTGTAAGTCCCGAATGATCACTTACAGATAAGTCCTTAGGGAGAGGAATCTAGAGCACCATAAAAATAGCCCAATGCTCTAGCCCCCTTTTTCCATGTTGCTAAAAAGCATCTTTTAGTGTTTATTGCATATACCATTAGTCAAGTTACAAGATCATGGTTGTAGTTGAGCACTAGCAAAGCTACCCAATGCAATACCTAAAAGGAATCAAGGTACAAATACAAAAGACTAGGACATCCTTAGTGGTAGTCAAGGTAGACACATGCAACATGAATTAAATGATTAAAAGTGTATAGGACAACAAGGATGGTCCCATGCTATACTTGCCTTAAAACACCGATCCTTCGATAAGCTTTAATCTTCAACGTTCTTCTTTCTCTTCTTGAACACCACATATATCTCACCGACTGGGCAAAATCATAAAGCACCACACAAGCATCCATACAATCATATACGAAGCAAACAATAGATCTAAATCAGAACAATACACCAAACATAAAATCAAGATGAAAAATTTGTAAAACAAATCTACGTCTCGCTACGAACACACAGACGCAAAAAGCACGCTAATCGAAACCATGGTTGTAAAGAAACGACTATAGAGTTTTATATTATAAAAGAAAAGAGAAGACTATAAGCTTGATTTATTTTAGTTGACAAAGCCATGGAAAAGTTATTAGCTCAGATTAGACAAACCATAATTTAATTTAAAAACCCAAGTTGAAGCTAATCATATCATAACTTATAAAAACTATCACATTCCTTACTATAATCAGGTTAAACTTTGTCTTTTCAAAAGAAAATAAACATGTGAGAGCATCTAAATGAGTTTAGCCCGTAGGCAATGTGTTTAAACTAAACAAAATTTTAGTTTAAACATATATCTAGGTTAGCAATTATTAATATTAGTATACAAAACACTGAAGTAAAAACCTATATTGATTTTAATTATAAAACTAGTTATAAGCATATTAACTAATTTAATTTTTATTTATAACTACATAAGTCGGTAACACGAAAAACATTAGCACTAACATGTAGATCACATTGACATGAACCTAACGAAATTTGAATGAAGCAAAATGGAATTAAAACGAATAAATGATGGAAGAATTACAAACTAATGGCAGTTTCACGTGCAGATCGTGGCCTCCATGGTCATGGCTGATGCTGCACAAGGAGCTCGAATGGAAGGAAAAGGGCCATGGCCAGGAGCTTGGCCTGCTGGCCGACCGGATTAAGAGCCCGCACTCGCCCGGCTGGGCCGTCCCCATGGTGCCAGGCAACGCACAGCCGGCGGCTCTGCTACTTCGGCTTGGCACATGAGCTGCAACGGCGGAGGTGGGATCAGTGCTATATGCCACTAGAGATTGAGATGAACCAAAGAATGGCCTGGACGTGATGAGCATGCATGCATGGCCGGCAGCAAGGCAGAGATGGTGGCGTGACTGCTTGTGTATTATGCGGTATAGATCATGGTTGCCATGTAGACATATATCACACATGGAAAAGCAGCATGCAGCAGAGGTAATCAACGGGCATGGTGTAATTAACAAAGAGGAAGGAAAACGTGGGGATGCTTACCAACGAACAACTACGAACGGGCAGCGTGGCGGCGACGGCGACGACGACGACGGCGAGGGAAAGAGGGAAAAATATAATTTACTACACGAGGAATTTTTCAAACTAGGGGCTCCCTATACGGTAGTTTTGGTGTGCTTTGCCCAATGGGTTGGTAGATATATATAGGAAGAAAAACTCCCCACATCCCCGTCAACTAGCGATATAGTACTGATTGACGTTGCACCATCCGTCTGCACTAATGGGCCTAAATAAACATTAAAGCCCATTAGTAAATAAATGCATGGGCCTTTAAGATTTACTAGGATTATTGTACATGGGCTTTGAGCGTTGGAAAAAATGGGAGATTTATTATTTTCGGAATTAATTAATTTCGTGGATAAAATAATTCTAGAAAAGTCCAGAATTAATATTTAAGCCACGAAAAATACTCTAAGACCTCCGAAAATTTAGGGAAAATTCTTAGAGACACTTTGGAACATGATGAACCCAAATAAAGTATTTGGAGCTCATAAAAAGATTGTTGGAAACTTAGAACATAAAGATTAAGATAAAGGAGGTAGGAATTAAATTTCAGAAATAAGCTAGAAAATTCCTATAGATAGATATTCGTCTACTAAACGTATTTAAAAAAATATATTTTGCACATAGAAACACAAGGTGCGACCAGCATGAATGCAACAAACACGTTTCTACCTTTATGTTAAATTTTAAATCAATGAAAATTTTTATTTTCCTATATTTTCATGTGCACAAAAATTCCAAATTAAATCATTTTAGCTCTATTTCTAGAAATTTAAATTTTAGCGTGTTACAACCATCATCATGTCATGTTCTTCATTTGCTTCGTCCCTTGGAATGTGCTACCTATCTCATGATCACTTGATAAACTAGGTTAGCACTTAGGGTTTCATCAATTCACCAAAACCAAACTAGAGATTTCAGTAATTTAATTTATATATAACAATAGAGTGTTCATATTTAATTTTCATGGACCACGTTGAACTAGTACAGTTTAGGAAAAATAAGGATATCATCATTAAGAGCATTTAACCACTTATTGTGCAGTTAATAATGATAAGCACATATCCATGACAAAAGCTATAAATGGTCTGAAACTTTTTAGCAAAGCATATACAGATAAAAATAACTTATGCCAAAATTTTCAAGATTATTAGACAAATAAATCAGCTTATAAAAATTGAATAACACACTATCGGAAACAGATGATTTGCCGAGTGCTAAAATATTTGCCGAGTGCATTCCATCAGGCACTCAGCAAAAAAGTTGTTTGTCGAGTGCTGCAGAAACCACACTCGGCAAAATAATGACACTCGGCATACCAAACTCTTTGCCGAGTGCTGAAAAAAGACCACTCAGTAAACTAGGAAAAAACACTCGGCAAAACAGAGACACACGACATAAAACCGCCACGTGGACATCCGTCAGTTAGTGTGCCTGCCGTTAGGAGTTTGCCGAGTGTCCGTTAGTGGCACTCGGTAAAAAAGTAAGTTTACCGAGTGTTTTCTGATAGCACTCGACAAAGAAATAATTTTACCGAGTGTTTTTCTTTTGCACTCGGCAAATAAATAAGTTTTTTTTCTCTTTTGACCCTGAAACTTTTTCTACTCTCCACATACAACATGTGGTACTCCATTTAACATTTGGTATATTTCTGGATCTGTTTGCTATATTTAATTAATTTATTGAATTTCAAGGAATTTTTTGGTATAAGTCAAATTTGAACTACAAGTGATTCAGATAATAGAATAAAATGAGTAGAAAAATGATATTCATGTTATTGAGTCCGATGTGAGGCCTTACCCGGGAAATGAAAAGAAATTTCGAAGATCTTGTTCAGGAAACACGACCACGAACATGTTGCTGAATGGTTTTTACATTCTAAAAAAGCAAACAAAGTCTGAAAAACATGAGATTTATAAAGATCTCATGACATCATATGTGGAGGCTGTGGTAAAAAATTGAGAAGGTTTCGCATAATTTCTAATCATATTGCTTTTCTTGCAATCAGCGCACATGGTGGCGAGCCTTGCTCCTAGTTCATGTCATATGCTTTGGCCCACAAGGGCAAGGCGATGGCCGACGTCGCCTACAACCTGGAGGACCCGCCCTCAGCATACAGCAACGAGTCCATCCACGGCCTCCTCGATGGATACACATCGATGGCAAGGGCGGTCCATGGCCTAGAGTACGATCTGAGCGCCCATGACCTTGATGGAAAAGTGGTCATGAGGGCGGGAGGAGGTAAGAAGCATGGCCGGTTCTGGATTGTCGATGACACAATCGACACAGCCAGTGCTCCTACTCTCTCCCAGCTTCGAGCACAGAGCACGAGTTCTAGCCCGATGATACGCCCACGGCCGAACTCTACACGGTTCTAGATGAATGCACTCCAGGTTATTTCTATTTTATTCATCGTTCATTGATTTTTACATACTTTTGCATTGCATTGTAACATTGGGATGAAATATTGTAGGCTCAACTAGAACAAGAAACAAGGCACTGGGAGGAGCTAGAGATGAAGATGGAGGCAGAGCGGTAGAGGGCGGAGGTAGAGCGACAGAGGATGGAGGCAGAGCAGATGTAGCTATTTGAATATATGAGGGGTGTTTATGCTGTAATCAGTGAACCTCCGCCACCGATGACAGTCCCTCCTCAACCTGCTCCAAATACTGTTTCAGGCACTGTGAGTCACTTTACAACCTTATAATCACCGTTTCTAGTTTATGCAGAATCAATCTTACAAAGATGCTCAGACACTAGAAACTTAGTGACTAATGCTATATGTTTGTTACCAACTAGTACTTAAGCAATCATACTAGAGCACCATGTAACTGAGAAGATATTGCTGATAGTTACAAGGGTTATACTAGTTAGGCAGCAGAGAGACCATACGTGTTGTTCAATCTTGTCTCACACATGCAATCTCTTCTCCTTTATGCAGAATCAATCGGCGGCATCGAATGAGCCTCATGACCCAGTGTGGTCGTAGTGGAACCCATGGCCTAAGTGACTACTTGTGATTTTATTTGCATTTGCATTTGCATTTGTGGATTACCTATGACTACTTGTAACTATTTGTGGTTGTGAATGAACCTACTAGTGATTCTGAAGTTTATTTACATTTATGTGTTGTCGATATATCTATATGAACTGCCTATGATTCTTATTGTGAACTATGTGTGATGCCGGTAATGTTTATTTGAGTGGGGTACGTTATATGTGACCGAACAATTAAAATAGGGAATATATGGTCTATTTGCCGAGTGTTACACTCGGCAAAGAGGCCTTTTGCCGAGTGCCAGGGTAAAAACACTCGGCAAAGCGGACATGTGGCAAATTTTAGTGCATTCTAGGACTAAAATGACTTCTTTGCCGAGTGTCTGCGCTGTGACACTCGACAAAGAAGCCAACATTTGTACGATCTGGGTTAATCTTTGCCGAGTGTCTAGCATTTGACACTCGGCAAAGAAGGTAGGTTTGCCGAGTGCCGAGGATTTGACACTCGGCAAAGAAGGTAGGTTTGTCGAGTGTTAGGTCCAGGACACTCGGCAAACGCGCCATGACTGTCTCTGTGCTGTTGCGTTACTTTTTTTCGTCGAACGTCGATTTTAGCTCTCGACTTGTATTTGCTGAGTGCCCGATAGAAAACACTCGGTAAATAGATGTTTGTCATCACTATAGATGTCGTGTGCTGTTTGCTGAGTGTTATACCCGGCAAAGCCTTTGTCGAGTGTTTTGTGGGCTTTGCCGAGTGCCTATGACACATGGCAAAGCCACTATTTCCGGTAGTGACATATACTAAATATTGCTTTTTGCATAGAGCAGATATGTTAGTTTTTGAAGTTTCTATTTTTTATCGTGTAGATCTTAGCAAGACAAGAATAACAAAACTACTTTTGTCATTTTTGTGGTTTTCAACATTTAGTTATGTATTTTATGAGATATGCAACAGTTATACTATTTTCTAAAATTCATATATCGTTTACATGGTCCAAATACTCTTAATAGTATGGCTATCGAACCTAAATGTGATTACACACGCTAAGTGTCTTGATCACCGAAACGAAAATGCTCCTACCACTTATACCTTTGCCTTGAGCCTTTTGTTTTTCTTTTACTTCTTTTCCAAGTCCAAGTAATTTATCATCACCATGGCATTACCATCATCATGCCATGATCTTTATTTGCTTCACCCCTTGGAATGTGCTACCTATCTCATGATCACTTGATAAACTAGGTTAGCGCTTAGGGTTTTATGAATTCACCAAAACTAAACTAGAGCTTTCAGTAGTTTAATTTATATATAACAATAGAGTGTTCATATTTAATTTTCATGTTCCACGTTGAACTAGTACAGTTTAGGAAAAATAAGGATTTCATCATTAAGAGCATTTAACCACTTATTGTGTAGTTAATAATGATAAGCACAAATAAATCCATGACAAAAGGTATAAATGGTCTGAAACTTTTTAGCAAAGCATATACAGATAAAAATAACTTATGCCAAAATTTTTAAGGTTATTACACAAATAAATCAGCCTATAAAAATTGAATAACACACTACCGGAAATAGGTGATTTGCCGAGTGCTAAAATATTTGCCGAGTGCATTTCATCAGTCACTCGGTAAAAAAGTTGTTTGCTGAGTGCTGTAGAAACCACACTCGGCAAAATAATGGTACTCGGCATACCAAACTCTTTGCCAAGTGGTGAAAAAAGACCACTCGGTAAACTAGGAAAAAACACTCGGCAAAACAGAGACACACGGCAAAAAACCACCACGTGGATATCTGTCAGTTAGTGTGCCTACCATTAGGAGTTTGCCGAGTGTCCATTAGTGGCACTCGGTAAAGAAGTAAGTTTACTGAGTGTTTTCCGTTAGCACTCGACAAAGAAATAGTTTTACCGAGTGTATTTTTTGCACTAGGCAAATAAATACGTTTTTTTCTCTTCTGACCCTGAAACATTTTCTACTCTCCACATACAACATGTGGTACTCCATTTAAGATTTGGTATATTTCTGGATCTGTTTGCTATATTTAATTAATTTATTGAATTTCAAGGAATTTTTTGGTATAAGTCAAATTTGAATTACAAGTGATTCAAATAATAGAATAAAATTAGTAGAAAAATGATATTCATGTTATTGAGTCCGGTGTGAGGCCTTACCCGGGAAATAAAAAAAATTGAAGATCTTGTTCAGGAAACACGACCACGAACGTGTTGCCGAATGGTTTTTAAATTCTAAAAAAGCAAACAAAGTTTGAAAAACATGAGATTTGTCAAGATCTCATGACATCATACGTGGAGGCCATGGTAAAAAGTTGAGAAGGTTTCGCATAATTTCTAATCATATTGCTTTTTTTGCAGTCGGCGGCACATGGTGGCGAGCCTTGCTCCCAGTTCATGTCATATGCTTTGGCCCACAAGGGCAAGGCGACGGCCGACGTCGCCTACAACCCGGAGGACCCACCCTCAGCATATAGCAATGAGTCCGTCCACAGCCGCCTCGATGGATACACATCGATGGCAAGGGCAGTCCATGGCCCAGAGTATGATCCGAGCACCCATGACCTTGATGGAAAAGTGGTCATGAGGGCGGGAGGAGGCAAGAAGCATGGTCGGTTCTAGATTGTCGATGACACAATCGACACGGCCAGTACTCCCACTCTCTCCCAGATTCGAGCACGGAGCACGAGTTCTAGCCCGACGATACGCCCATGGCTAGACTCTACATGGTTCTAGATGAATGCACTCTAGGTTATTTTTGTTTTATTCATCGTTCATTGATTTTTACATACTTTTGTATTACATTGTAACATTGGGATGAAATATTGTAGGCTCAACTAGAACAAGAAACGAGGCACTAGGAGGAGCTAGAGACGAAGATGGAGGAAGAGCGGCAGATGGCGGAGGCAGAGCAGCAGAGGATGGAGGCAGAGCAGATGCAGATGTTTGAATATATGAGGGGTGTTTATGCTGCAATCGGTGAACCTTCGCCACCGATGCCAGTCCCTCCTCCTCAACCTGCTTGAAATACTGTTTCAGGCACTGAGTCACTTTACAACCTTATAATCACTATTTCTAGTTTATGCAGAATCAATCTTACAAAGATGCCTAGACACTAGAAACTTAGTGACTAATGTTATATGTTCACTACAACACAACCCACCTTTTCCTACAATTATGTGTTGGTAAATCTAGGGTTTCGGCAACACATAATGTGTTGGCAATTCTTTACATTTTTAGCGTCACTTAAACTATCGGCAATAGTAATATAAGGCTACAACTTATATGTCGGTGTTTCTCCTTCCAACACATAAAGTGTTGGCAAAAGTTTTTAGACAGAAAAAATGTCGTTGTATCCTACCTAAATCACTGTCCTAAGTGTCGGCGAAGGGGTAGGCCCCGAAGACAAAAACAGGCTACCCACCCTTCGTTCCTTACTCCTTTTCCACTCACGCAGACTTTAGAAAAAAAGAAAAACCTCACTCTTGCGAGGGCACGGCCGCCAGGTGCTGCCAGCGAGCACAACTCTGACGCCGGGTGCCGCCACCACTGCTTCGCCGCTGGGCGTCGCTAGTAGGGCTCCGCTGCCGGGCACCGCTAGGAGCCGGTGCCGAAGGCTAGCACCCGGCGCGGCCGCCGCCGCTGACGCCCGCCCAAATCGCCACCTCCCAATCCCGACCGCGCTGAAGTTGTCCCTAGCCGGAGCCCCGCAGCCTACAGCCCTAGCCCCCGCCGGTGAATCCAACATGCGCCGCCGCCCCAACCCCCAGTTGCCCCAGCCTACGACCGTGCAAGCCTGCCGCCCCCAAGCCCGCCGTCACCCTAGCCTACCGCCGGCCAGCAAGAGCGGTGCCACCGTTGCATCCCCATTCCTCTCTGCATCCAGGTGCGTCATCTCCGGATCCCCTTCCTCTCATCCCCATTCCCTTGAGTGCTAGGGTTTCGCCATAGCTTAATTTCCTGTATTTTTTTCTTGGTTGCAGAAAGGAGTAGACGAAGGTGAGAAAGGCTAGAAAGATTCAAGGTTTGGGTTACTTCTCCTGCCAAACTTTCATTCAGTCTAGATCCGCCCTCTCTTCCTCTTTTTGGAGAAGGCTCGTTTAGAAGTGATGTTTACTGCCTTAGTTGATTTTGCAGAGGAACCAGCAGGATTCAAGATATTTTCGCTCAGTGCCTAATTCAAGAATAGGCGCCAAAAGTCATGATTGAGCTATGCTGTGGTGCTTCAGTGAGTCTTCCCAGTTTCATTCGGTGAGTGGTGGACGCAGGCTTTAGTTTTAATTAGCACCAATTATTGGATATTCTGTCACTTCAGTAATGTTTCTGGTAGAAACTATGTGGTAGCTGATGTCAAAGTAAGTGTGATACATGTCTGTATTTTGAAAGCTACCTCTGTGGCCAAAAATAGAATCTCATGAGCACGCAGGGGTTTTTAAGCTGTGACAAGGATAACTCTGGTTATCTTGTTTTTGCATTTCATAGAACATACACATTTTTATGCTGCTGTATCCTGGTGAATAGTTGCAGGCATATAATTTTGTCAAATTACAATTACAGGGTATCCCTGTTCATTATATGACTAGCGTTTTTATTAAATTGTTTCTATTGGTGTGGTAACTAAAAGTACATCTTTTGAAATATGGCTGTTTTTATCTTAAAATTAGGAAAGTTTCAGTTGTGTGTCAATCACCATATTTTTTCTCGTGCCATAGGACTTTCATATGCATGTTACCAATAATATATTTCAGTTGAATCATTTGTGTTTGCACATCAGATATATGTTGACCTTTCTTATATTGGCACAAAAGATTAACTTGAATTATTTCTAGGTTGGACCATTAGTGTTCTTATCGTGTCATTAGGTCTGGGATGATGTTTTTCTATTATTTAACTATCATTAGGGTTCTTATCGTTATGTCCATGTATGGCAAAAAGGTTCTGATGACTTGTGCATCACAGGATTCAGGACTCTGTATATCTTTCCTTTGACAAATACTATGGTGACCAAAGTGCAAAGTTGCTTACATGAGGGCTAAATTTTCTTCCTTTCTCGAATTCATGCCACCCCCCCCCCCCCCCCCCCACACAAAAAGTTACATGAAGCGGGTGTTAGTTGAATGCTTCAGCGTTAATTGTACGAATTATTGGACGTTATATGCTTCTCAGCTTTAATTGGATCAATTATTGGATGTACTATTGCTTTTTGCCAGATTTCGTTTCTTGTAGCTAATGTCAAACTCGTATTCTATGTCAGTCTGAAAGTGCTCCACACCATGGTCAGACTAGAATTGTATTGCCAGGTGTAGGGCTTAATGGTTTTACAAGGATAACACCAGTAATCATATGTTTGCATTTTATTGAAGTCCCTACTGACAGGAAAGTAGTTTGTTATGCTAGTGTTATGGTGAGCAGATGTGGGCGTATGATTAACTTAAATTGTAACCCTAGTCATCATATAATTAATGTTTTATCAAATTGTTTCACCTGGAGTTTTGACTTAAAATTAGAATAGAGAATAGCTGTGTTCCATTTCAATTTACCTATGCTTTCCTACTGATCATTTGGATATGCAAATGTGTGTTAGCAGTATATTTCACCACAACCATTCGTCTTTGCACAGCAACTACCTGTTCAACTATTTTGCTGGTGGCAGAGATAAATGTGAAATAGTCAATTAATTTAATGACGAGCATCTTGTTCTCTTATTATATCATTATAACTTGGGGTGATGTTCAATTATTACTCAGTTCTCATTGGCATTTTCAGTGAAGATTTTTTTGTTAATCAGCCTGCATTGTTTTAGACTCTCTGCATGCTGAGCTTCAAGCATACTGCAGTTTTCTCATTTAGGCATTCCATGTGATTTGAGACATGCCCTATCAGCCTATGATGATTATGGATAGGTATCCATGCATGGCATAGGCCTTTGATGACTTTAGTATTTTCTGTCATAGGATTCATGACTCTGTTTACCTGTTATAATAATACTTACCCTGTTGCAAGACTTCAAAGTTGCCAACACGAATGCTAAATTGTCTTGTTTCTTTGTCTAGAATCGATTTACATGTGTGTGATATATAGAAGTTCACCTCCTCTAACAATTTACCAGTCAATCATGATTCATAGCAACCCTGACATGGATGGGAGGGACCTGTCCTTCCTGGGTAGCTGACTGCCTGCCGGGCTGGGCATACATTTCGGCGGCGAGCATTGCATATGCCCACTTGTTTTTCCCTGTACCCAAGTGTTTTAGGCCTTAATGTCAATAGCTCTCGTAGTTTTCATTCTTACTGTTAGTCTTTTTTCCCTTTGAGTGGGCCCAGCATTAGTTAAATGTTATTGAAATACTTTTATTCTTTACTTTCCTCCTGAAATACAAAAAAAACATTAGAACCTTGTGCAATTGTTTTTCACAATCAAAGCAATTTTCATCTTAGTTTTTATTTCAAGTGGAATGTCTAAGTACACTAAGAAATTACTCATGGAGCTCCCGCAGGACATCCAGTCCCCCTAGTACTTCTTCAGGTTCGGTTCCGTTTCCTGGCAGGCTACCACCTGCTAGCATAGTGCCCTCTGTTTTCGCAATGTGTTTTCCTTTCTCAGCTTTCACTACTACGGAGTACATATTCTACTAGTATGTTTAGCTTGATGCCAATCTTTGGGTGGTACATTATAGCATTATTACTAGGTCCTGGACTTTTCAGATAATGTCAGTTTGAAATTTCAGTTTGTTTTTGGTTTTGTGATTTCGTAGTGGAGCAGTCAAGAAGTACCCCACGAACATGATGCTCGGCCGACGGCAAGTTACAGATGGCAAGGTAAAATAAAACCTAATCTTTACAGATTTATTTTCACAAAGATATCGCCATGGCTTTCGGATATTCAACTGAATTGTCTTTCTTATATATAGGCCGGTGAGTATGTGTGGCAAACGTACGAGGAAGTGTACCAGAAGGTCATGAGGATTGGATCAGCCATCAGAAGCTTGGGCGTAGAGCCGGTGAGCGAAGAATGTCTTGTTTGATGTCGCTGTCTATGTTGAGATTTCATCTTCATCCTGAAAAAGTGAAAATGCATGCCAGTATTTTGAGAACTAATTCATCAAGTCATATATGCAGGGAGCTCACTGTGGCATATATGGATCCAACTGCCCGGAATGGGTTATGGCCATGCAGGTGACCTCATTGTATTTTATTCAATTTTTATCAGAATTCTTCTTTAGTGTAATCTGTTCCAAACTTTTTTTCTTCAGGCACGCAACAGTCAAGGAATATGTTATGTGCCACTGAATGACACCCTCGGTAGGTTCTCCACTTCATCACACTAACTGAAACACATAAATGCCTGAATGTCTGAGTGCACTGAATACTCAGATTTGTGCACATGGTTAACATGTGTTTATGAACAATCTTATCTTAGTCTAGAAAAAATATTGGAAAAAATTACAATTAATGAGTAACTCACAATAGTGTGCTTATTTTGTCCTTCATTCTATAGTTATCAAATCCTATTGTATTTATGAACAATCTTATCTTAGTCTAGAAAAAATATTGGAAAAATTACAATTAATGAGTAACTCACAATAGTGTGCTTATTTTGTCCTTCATTCTGTAGTTATCAAATCCTATTGTCTTATTGACGATTAAGTTGTAACACGATGCAAGAGCAAATGCTGTTGAATTCGTCATGGACCATGCTGAGATATCCATTGCATTGGTCCAGGAGAGCAAGATCAAATCTGTAAGCAAAAACATTTGCCCCATTTGAATAATATTATTATGCTTTGCACTGTGGTCTCTGCATCATACTGATTAATATGTTTCCAGTAAAAGCTACATGTGCTTGGGATCCAAGTTACAACAGAACTAGGCCTGAACCTACTAAAATCAATGCTGTTTATTTGAAATTAGTTTTGGAGATCAATGCTACACATAACATTCTGTTTACATCTGACAACTCGTTGAATTGTATTTTTCAGATACTAGCAATAGTCCCTAAGTGCACATCCCATCTTAGAGGTTTGCCAACAGCAAACTTGCCAATATGAGGAAAGGGCTAAAGTAGCATGAAGCATCACCATTTTTCGACAAGATAGTTTTCAGCAAAGTGTGTACAGTGTTGGATCTCTTTATATTTTTTCTTATTTACAAAGCTCTGAACATTTATATATATATCAAGTTGGTGTATGTATGGAAGATCTAATATATTATTTATACAAAAATCAAGTGAATTTGTTCAATGTGATGCCTTCTATATGAGCAAAAGTGGATTTATCAAATTATTTTAATTGTAATTATATCTATGTAGTTTTGCCGACAGTTTTTTTTGGGCAGGGTATGGTTTGTAAAATACCTTGGAAATGGTTTGGCCAACATATAAACTGTCGGCAAAGGTCTTAACTGCCGGCGTAGGTCTTAACTGTCGGCAAAGGGTTAACTATCGGCAAAGGTTTCAACTATCGGCGTAGGTAGACCGTTTGCCTACACATAAAGTGTCGGCGATTCTATTAACTGTCGGCAAAAGTTTCGCCCACGGCTTATAGCGCGACTGTTTCTAAACGGTCGGCAAAACTTTTTGCGGGAGGTTATCTGTCGGCAAAGGTGCCCTTTGCCTACAATAGAAAGTGTCGGCAAAAGTATGTTGTGTTATAGTGGTTTGTTACCAACTAGTACTTAAGCAATCATACTAGAGCACAATGCAACTGAGAAGATATTGCTGATAGTTGCAAGGGTTATACTAGTTAGGCAGCAGAGAGACCATACGTGTTGTTCAATCTTGTCTCACACATGCAATCTCTTCTCCTTTGTGTAGAATCAATTGACGGCATCGAATGAGCCTCATGACCCAGCGTGGTCGTAGTGGAACCCGTGGCCTAAGTGACTACTTGTGATTTTATTTGCATTTGCATTTGTGGATTACCTATGACTACTTGTGACTATTTGTGGTTGTGAAAGAACCTACTAGTGATTCTGAAGTTTATTTGCATTTATGTGTTGTCGATACATCTATATGAACTGCATGTGATGCGTATTGTGAATTGTGTGTGATGCTTGTAATGTTTATTTGAGTGGGGTACGCTATATGTGACCGAACAATTAAAACAGGGAATATATGGTCTATTTGCCGAGTGTTACACTCGGCAAAGTGGCCTTTTGCCAAGTGCCAAGGTAAAAACACTCGGCAAAGCGAACACGTGGCAAATTTTAGTGCATTCTAGGACTAAAATGACTTCTTTGCCGAGTGTCTGCGCTGTGACACTCGACAAAGAAGCCAACATTTGTACGTTCTGGGCCAGTCTTTGCCGAGTGTCTAGTATTTGACACGGCAAAGAAGGCAGGTTTGCCGAGTTCCCGAGATTTGACACTCGGCAAAGAAGGTAGGTTTACCAAGTGTTAGGTCCGGGACACTCGGCAAACGCGCCTGACTGTCTCCGCGCTGTCGCGTTACTGTAGATGCCGTGTGCTGTTTTAGCTCTCAGCAAAGTATTTGTCGAGTGCCCGATAGAAAACACTTGGTAAATAGATGTTTGCCGTCACTGTAGATGCCGTGTGCTGTTTGCCGAGTGTTACACTCGGCAAAGCCTATGTCGAGTGTTTTGTGGGCTTTGCCGAGTGCCTGAGGCATATGGCAAAGCCACTGTTTCTGGTAGTGACATATACTAAATATTGCTTTTTGCATAGAGCAGATATGTTAGTTTTTGAAGTTTCTGATTTTTATCATGTAGATCTTAGCAAGACAAGAATAACAAAACTACTTTTGTTATTTTTGGGGTTTTCAACATTTAGTTATGTATTTTACGAGATATGCAACAGTTATATTATTTTCTAAAATTCATATATCATTTACATGGGCCAAATACTCTTTTGAACCAATCAAACCTAGCCACAATCTATGATAGGTGGGGCCATAGTCAACAACACAGTGCATAGGCATGCACCCATTCTTGTGATACTGGTCAATCGTGATTTCTTGTTGTTGGTGAAGTCATCGATGATGAGGTCACCACCAACGAGCTCCTCGTGAACTTGCATACAATTAATGGGTTCTTGATGAGGATTACGGTGGCTAGCGAGCTCGGCCACGACATGGAAGCGTGGAGCATGATGGCGAAGCCATGTTCCATTGTCTCCTATATCAACCACACAAAGAGGGACATTGTATGAGCATCATAGAATCAATAGTAGTTGAATGGTATGGAAACTGGTGAAAGAGATCAAGCATGATGGGCTTGCCACAATGATGGAGTTGCTCACAGTGTTCATCAAAGAAGACGGTATTTTCGGGTATAACTCTCAATGAGAGCTATCCAAGGAGCTTCACAACCTTCATGTGAACTCGTGGGGCAAAAGAAATTGGAAGAGGGTAGTGTGAATGTGTGATAACGATCATCCATGAGCGGATCAAGCATGATTGGTGGTGGTCTAAAATAGGCAAGACTTGCGTAGGAGGGGCTCTAGCTTGTGCTACTTAAGCTTGCCAGGCAGGCAACTACATGTAGGAGTGTGCAAGAGCGGTGGGAGGGGCTTCTCCCTTCATGGGTCATGGGCTTCGGTATCTCGACCAAGGCACCTCGAACCAAAGACTAGACAGGCATGCATGTCATAGCCTTCGACAACCTTTGAATGTCCATAAGGAAGCCTGGTCCAACAAAGACTCATTGCACCCTTCAAGGAGAAGGCTTTGTCCCCCCCAACCTCTCTCCTCCCTGACCCACCCACCACCCTAGGCTCCCTTATTGACCTTTGGCCGCCTGCTCTACTCGAAGGCTATCTCTCTCGCCCCTCAACCTTCGGAGGGGTGCTCCGATCCATAGCTAGCATGAAAGTGCAACACATACATAGAGAAGAGTTAGCCTCGGGAAACCCTTAGGGCTAGGGCTCCGCTGCCAATAGATAAGTATCACGATATAATACCTACTAAACTTTAATGCTAAAATGCACCATGATAAAGACAACACTTGGTATAAAATTGTGTTTATAATAGAATATTCATATTTGTATATTGTAAAGATATGATTTAATCTAGCTTTTTGAATTATGATGGAATAGGATTAGTTAGGGTATTTGAAGGGATATAATTTCCACGACCATGGTGAGGAATTGAATAATTTCATAATATATATAGGAAAAAAAATTACCGATCAAAATCACGGCCAGCAAACTCGAGCAATAAAAACTTATGTTTCGGTGTCTATATGTTCCCTTTATTTTCTCTCTGTCTATTAATTATTACACTGCCCATGACCATGAGGCCGTGAGTCCCATCAATTCTATATGCATGCATAGTAGCCTCAAATAATGTGTAAGGAAAATGGACCCTAGACCCATTTACTTTGAATTTTGGTGTTTGATGACCAACACAACCAAATTGGAGTAATGAATTTGCATGTGATTGTTTTGTAGTTCAATAGGGTGCAAGACGTGACTTGAATGAATGCGACATGGTGATCCCATGATCAACACCATAAGCAAGACCCTAGAAGCACAAGAGAAGACCCAAGATATCAAGCAAAGTCCAAGCACGAAGATAGGAACCAAGCCGGATGCAAGATCGCGAAGAAACGAGCTCACAGAGGTGACCGGACGGTGGAAGGTGATCGACCGAACATGTCCGATCAGTTGCTCGGCAACAGAAGGCGTCTGCAGCAGCGACCGGATGCACCGATGACACTGTTCATCATCCTGGCAACACAATCAGCACTGACCGGACGCCGAAGGCTAATCGACCAGACGCAGGAACTACAGCGTCCGATCGAGTATAGAGAGGTTCCAGAGCGGCGAAATTGCGACCGGACGCGTCTGGTGGCATGTGATCGGACGCTATCAGCGTCCGATCAGTTGATCGCGTGCTCTAACGGTCGGGACGACCGGACGCGCCTGGTCAGGATGAAAGCAGCGTCCGGTCAGTAGCAGAAAAGCGGGTTTCGGCCCCAACGGCTACTTTATTAGTGGGGGCTTATAAATAGGCCCCCCAACCGGCCATTTGAGTAGAGTGGGGCTGAGAAAACATATTAAGGGTGTTGATACACCATTTTAGTGATCTCCACATGCATAGTGCTTAGTGATTCATTAGTTGATTAGCGTAGGTGCTTTGCGAAGTACTTAGGTTGATTAGACCACCGCTTATGCGCTTGCTCTAGGTTTAGGCCTAGTGTTTAGTGAGGTTTGCATACCTCTTACCACTCGGTGATTGCGCGCACTATTGTTGTACATCGTAGGGGCTTGTAGTCTTGCGAGATCACACCAACCGTGTTTGTGGTATGGCCGTCACTGTGTACCGGAGGGAACAAGGCCCATGGCGTTTCGACCGGAAGCTTGATAGTGAAGACGGCGTTCCAAGAGAGACTTGCCGGAAGGCACGTCAGAGACCCACTTGCGTGTGAGGAAGGCCCGAGGCTATCTACAGAGTTACCCGACCGAGAGCTTGGCCCTTGCGAGGGGCTCCAACAAGGACTAGGGAAAAGCTTGCGCGCTTCTCGATACCTCGGTAAAAATACCGGAGTCATCAATAAAAGTTTGCATATCTCTACCTTACTCTTTAGCTTCCGCATTTACATTGTTTGCATAACTCCTTTTTGCGGTAAAGATAGCGACACACTTACAAAACCGTAGTTACACATTTAGATAGTTTATCTTTTGCATAGGTTTTGTTAAGGTTAGAAAAAAAGGTCATATTTTGAAAGTAGAGTTTGAAGTTGTCTAATTCACCTTTCTCTTAGGCGTTACGGTCCCCTACATAATGTATGCAAGCTTTAATTTCCCTGTTAGTTGCTAGCCAGTAGCCACACATGACCGACCGGTACGGTTAGGTCTGCTGGTGCGCCAGCCGTAGATGAAAGAGACGACCGACGACATGGCCAGAAGAAGGGAAGGATCCTTGCAACAGTTTTATAGGAAAAAGAACTCAATTTCATGTGTTGTAGTTTGTCAATAATAATGTAGTTAGAATTTGCATTGACCTTTAGTATATGTACACATATCACCATAATAGCTGGACGGTGATAGGATCAGATGCATGCATGCATGATGCGAGTGTGTTTATGCTTACAAGGAAGATAGTGACAGCAGATAAATCCAAGAAATGTTTCTGCTTGCATAGATATTTGTTTGCATACGAAAGAAGAGAAAAAGTTACAAACTATTTAAATTTTGACGAAATTTATAGAAAAGACCACCAACATTTATGACACTAAATGAGCATCACTATATACATAATCAAATATATTTTTCATAATATACTTATTTGATGTCATAAATATTGTTACTCTTTCCCATAAATTAAAGTTTGTCAAAGTTAAGATATATAGTTGGACTTAGAGTGATTCTAGGACTTGATTTATCTTACGACCAAGGTAGTACCAACATCTGTAACACCAAATTAGTATATACTATAAAAATATACACTACTACAGAATGGACTTGTTGTCCCGGGCGGTAACAACCTTTAGTCCCGGTTACCGCGCCGGAACAACGATCCCGGAACTAAAGGTGGAACCTTCAGTCCCGGGTCATCGAGCCGGGACTAAAGAGGGACCTTTAGTCCCGATTGGTAACACTAACCGGGATTAAAGGCCCTCCAACCGAGCAACCTGGCGTACCCTTTAGTCCTGGTTGGTAACACCAACCGGGACTAACGGTTCACCCTTTAGTCCCGGTTGGTAACCCCAACCGGGACTAAAGGTTCCTTTTCTTTTTCATTTTTTTTTGTTTAATTTGTTTTCAGTTCAGTTACACATATTTGTTTAATATATAATATGTTTTTATGTACGCATTCTACGCTGCTAATATAAATACACGCATGCGTATAATTACATCTAATTCTCATCTTGAGCATTATTATATTCGAATAAAGTATGAAACTATATATATTATAGATATATATATGTATATATACAACACTTTCATAGTCTTGTTCTCGAAAATAACGATATCAATAAACATTTAATTTACATCATTTATTCCTTAGGATCAAAGTAGAACTCGCCATTGGGATTTAGCACTTTTTCTAGAAGATATCCTGCTATTGACTCTTGAACTGCTTTCAGATGGTCTTTTTGCATGACCCTTCGTTTCAACCATTCAGTCTTGCATTTGAAATAAAAGAAAAAGTATTAATACATATATATGTATATATATTCATTTAAAAATAAATAAAAATTGATATATACATACTCTGAGGACATCTTCAGGAGTTCTTCTTATGTGCGCAGTGATAAATTCACAAACATAGTATCCACACAAGTTATTACCTGGTTCCTGCCGCAAACACCACTGTACGAGAAGAAGATTATTCTCATCATCTCACACATAAATTGAAATACGATATAGTAATTAAACACGTGGAGAAGTGTATATAGTACAACTTACTGGTATTTCAACTACATTAAGTGGTGCCTTGCAATTCTTGCGATGTTGCCGAATAAACTCTTTCCAAACCCTGTGCGACCAATAATGTACGATCGTTAATAAATTATGGCAAAGTCTATTCAATAATAGTTGTGCGTGAGAGATCGAAATTACCCCTGGATAATGTCTATCATATCTTGGTATAGTGCCCGTTCTTTTCTCAATGAGTCAAAGATTAGTAACCGACTTGAGTTTAACTCAATGACAATGAGTATCCAGTGAAAACTACATTGGTTTATACACACACGTACATGCATATAAGTTGTATTGATATTACATAAAATATGTAGACTACATTATTATTAACACTTACTCAAAGTTGTATGGGAAAAGTATTGTTGTCTTGTCATGCTGCTTCACGAAGAACATCATGATATTCTCCTGTGCTTCAGATACCCATCGCTCCTTGACAATAATACCGGTTTTGAATACGATATAAGGATCAATGAAGCCAACACTGGTGTCTTGTATTCTTTGGAGCTCTGACATCTGGAATCTATATATAAATATAAGTTATATGTGAGGATAATTATATACACATACGCATGGAAGTGAGTTTATTAAATAAAAGTAAGAATCACTTACAAACAAAAGGAGCTAATGATTGATTTGTCCAGAGCGTCCATGTGGTATAGTTGATGCAATTCTTCGAAACTAATATGTAAGATGTCATCACCATGGAAGTAATGATGGTCTCTAAATCTGAGAAAGATCCACTGCTCACCCCTGCCACACGCCTACATGTACCACTTGTTGAGCAAGTACATTTGTGTACCCAATTCATTCAGAGCCGCAGGGTTGTACAGACTTTTGCCATATTTATAAGTCTTCCAGGTATCAACTTCTAGGTTCTAGATTGGAGCTTTGCCCGTCAATTGATCCAAGGTTAAACCAGTATCTTGAAAAAAAGCATTAAGGGCTTGAACTGACACTTCTCCAGAGTTGTCTGGTCGATAGACTTCTATGTTGGAACCATATTGATTAGCAACAACAAGATTTTGCATTGGTTGCTTCTGTTGTCCGAGCTGTGGGACATCCTTCCCTGATGCTCTTTTCCTTTTCTTATCTGCATCATGTGACTTCACAAGGGAGCGGTCATAGTCTGATAGTGGCGAAGGCTTACGAAGTTCAATCATCTTTTTCTTGTGAGCATCGACCTTCTGCCTCAGCACCTCTCGTGGTAGGTAAAAGTACGGCTTCTCCTTAAGCTTCGCTTGACTCTTCTTTTTGGTATCTATAAAAAAATCTTTCACTTTTTTGTCTTCTTCAGCTGCTATTTGCTCATCAGTCTTTTCAGAAAGTATTTCTTGAGAAATAACTCTTTTTCTCGGGGTCTTCTTTGCCGCCAGGACCTTAGACGTCTTTGTAGTGCGTCGTTGTGGAGGGGGTGGGGGCGGTGTTGGAGACCGGCGTGGAGGCGATGTGGCCGGTGTTGGTGGAGACCAGTGTGGAGGCGTTGGAGATCGTTGTGGAGGTGGTGGGGCCAGTGTAGGAGTTGAAGATCGTTGTGGAGGCGATGGGGCCGGTGTAGGAGTTGGCGATTGCCGTGGGGATGAAGTCGTCTCGCCCCCCGTGATGCTGTGATGAGATGGGGAATGAATAATTAGGCTAGGCTGGGGGGAGACCCTGCTACAAAAACAAGTTATGTGTCAATTATTTTTTAAGCCAATAGAAAATTAATGGAAAATAATATTTCATTCACTTTCATTCGTACCTAGGGTGAGGTAGGGGAAGCGGTGGCGCCCCAGGAATGATGATGAAGCATTTACGCTATTGAATAAATGTCTTTTCTACTTCTCCTAGTGTCTTCTCCCCATCGCCGCCTTCAATGTCAAGAGGAACATTGCTGTAACCTTTGAGCACTCTATCGACCGAGACGCTAGCATATCCAGGTTGAATAACTGACCCATGGATTCTTGGTGTCTTCGTTCGGTCTATTAGAGATACAACCCCGATAGCCACCATGATTGATGCATTATTACCATCTGGAATGTGCAGCTCACATGTTGTTAGAGGCTCGGTAATGTCATCAACAGGGAAGCACAACCCAGCATTGTCTTGAATAACTGGCAGCTCCATAGAAGCACAACTGCTTTTCATCTGACCAACGGGGCTAATGGTGACTCCCGGCGTTGATTGCGATTGCATTTGACTCATTGCTAGCTGCACTTGCCTCTTGATCTCCTCCTGCATTCTTGCCTCAAGAGATTTTTCTCGTTCACGTGATTCAAGCAATGCTTGTCGTGACTCATCAACAAATTGCTCCAATGCATGGATTCGTTCTGCCTCCTCATCCTTCTTTCTTTGGCGGCTTCTGTAGGTATCCTTGTCTGCTGGGAATGCGTGTAGCCACGGAACCGCCCCATAGCCTCTTGTTCGACCACCGTGTTCAGGATTCTCTAGGGCATATGTCAATTCATCCTTCTCTCTATTGGGCTTGAAAACACCACTATCAGCTTCTTCCCTAGCACGAGCTAGTCTCTGTGTTGCTCTCTCAATTTTTTGGCTGAAAATTAGCTTGCCAGTGTCTGGGTCTAGGCTTCCCCCATGAGCGTAGAACCAATTCTTCGCACGTTGAGGCCAGTTCTTCTCTATTGTTTCAGGTATGATTCCCTTGGCAGTAATCTCTGCTTCTAGGTTCTGCCACTTGGGAATAGCACTCTTATAACCACCTAATCCCATGCGATGATGGTATTGCTTCTGTCAGGCATTCTGCCGATTCCTCATCACACGTTCCTCACTGTCTTGGGATGTCTTGTATTCTACGAAGGCATCTCAATGGGACTCCAACTTGACAAACGCCTTAGCATTGAAATTCGGCGTAGCATTCTTCAAGATAAACTTTTTATACAATGTCTTCTTCCAACTCTGGAACAATGTTGCCATCTTCTTCATTGTCCAATCCCTCACTAGCTCCTTCAAAGCATCATCTGCTTGTAATGTGAAATGCTGAGTGATATCTCTCCAAGCTAGGTTCTTGTCACGATCAGATACAAAACTAACATTAGGAGCGGATATCTTCTGCTTCCATTCACGAGCACTAACTGGGATCATATCCCTTACAATGAACCCACATTGATTGACATATGTCTGAGCATGTGGTCCCAATGGTTTACTGGTGTCGATGTCGAATTTTGATATTATGAAACGGCCCTCTAATGGTTTTTTTTGGCCCTCGGACTTTCCTACTTTTATCGGTGGTTGATGTAGATCCAGAGACCGGCTACATGAGTAGAAACACAACGATTAACAACAAATATACGTACGCATGCATCTATAAGAGATGATAGATAATCGAATATACCTCGCCAGTATTTTCTTGTGCGACAATTTGTTGATCTTCAACCACCGGCATATTCAGGATATCCTCATAATCAGCAAAGTACTGACTCGTGTCATCTACATCCACATTGGTGCCGGCGTTGATAATATCCGCCATTATGTCATCACTCAAGTTATCATTCGGAGCAGCCATTTGTATCTTCAAGATAACACATAGATAGAATTACTATGGTACATAACATAAGTACATGTGATAACACATATAGAATTACTAAATCCAATTAAATATAATAACACATAATATTTCATCAACATGGAAATAAGTACATGTATATATATACACATAGAATGATACAATATATTTTCTCTCTCTCTCAACACATAGAAATAAGTGCATATGTCTATATCTCTAGATATGCATGTGATACACATGGAATATCTCTCTAGATACAATTTTCTCTCTCTCAACACATGAAAATAAGTACATGTATATATACATATAGAAATAATTAAGTACATATGTATACATATATATAGAATCTCTCTCTAGATATAATATATATAGAGAGATAGAATATATAATTACTAAATCCAATTAAATAAATCTAACATGAAATTAGATAAACTAGTAAGATAATACATTTTAATCTAACATATATCAAAAACTATAATAAAAAACTATCTAAAAAACTATCTAAATAAAATACTAATTAAATTTTAATACATTTAAATCTAATATATCAAAAACTATCTAAAAATAACTAAAAAACTAACAATAAACTACTAATTAAAATTGAATACATTTTAATCTAACGTACAGCCGAGACTTTGTAAAAAAATCTAAAAAACTTGGCCGCGATCGAGAGCAGCAGATCAAGATCGCGAGTTCGACGGAGGCCGTACGGCGTGGGCGCGCGGGAAGCATCGACGACGGAGGGTGGGGTCGGGTGCGGCGGCGGAGACGGGATGCGGCGATGCGGGCCTGGAGAATGGCGCGGCCGGGCGGGGGTACACGACGACGGCGGCGCGGCAGAGACGAGCTCGACGACGGCGGATGGCGCGGCCAGGCGGGGCTGAGCGATGGAGGCGAGATCGAAGATGAACAGAACAGACGTTCGATATATATAGCCCGCGACCCTTTAGTCCCGGTTGGTAACACCAGCCAGGACTAAAGGACATTTAGTCCCGGCTGGTAATACCAACCGGGACTAAAGGTCCAACCCCTTAGTCCCGGTTGGTCTTACCAGCCGGGACTAAATGGCCTTTAGTCCCGGCTCGTGTTACCAGCCGGGACTAAAGGTTTTTTTTGGCGGGCACCGAAATTGCCGCCCACCCTTTAGTCCCGGTTCTTGGTCTGGGCCGGGACTGAAGCACTGAAAAATTTGCCAACCCGCCAACGTAATTGGAAAGGCCTGGGATTTTGTTTTTGTTTAATACTAGGTTAATCAATTAATTCCATAGCAACTTCAATACTTTGCAATATTTATTTTAAAAAATACTATTGATTAACTAATTATTTATTGTAAATAGGAAAATTTTGTAACCCAAAGTTTTTAATTTCTTTTATGAATATAGAATATAAATGTTACTAATACTAAGTATTTTGTTAATGCAAAAATATATTTCTAACTTAAAATTAATAAAACTAATATTATTCGATAGGAAATTTATTATCACATTATTGTAGCGTCAATGTTTCAATTTTTTCTCGGTTTTTGACCAAAATTGACAGGAATTTTTTGTTGAACCTATAAAAATAAAGAAAATATAGTATTTTTTGTTCTACAACTTTCTCAAATGAAAAAATGGCCTATATAAGGATTGTATATATTGATGAGCTTAACAAACTCGGTATTCAAAACTTTTCAATTTGAGACAATCTAGGGTCCCAAAAACTAGTTTGTAGACGTCGAAATTTAAAAATCACAAATTTGAACCATCCAAACTTTCTCAAATGGAAAGTTAACCAAAACAACAATTGTAGACCTTTTTGAGTTTAACAAACTTGGTATTCAAAACTTTTCAATTTGAAGTCATTTAGAGTTCATAATACTAGAGTCAAAGTGTTGTTTTTTTATTTGACCAAATTTGACTTGGTCAAACTTGCTCAAATGAGACACTAAATGACCTCAGATGAAAAAACTCTGAATACCAAGTTTGATCATCTCAGCAAGATCTACAATTGTTACATAGCTCATTTTCCCATTTGAGAAATGTTTATCAAACACTAGTCACAACTTCTTGAATCTCATATATACTTTCTAAAACTATGTCACACACTTGTGAAATTTGAACTACATTTTGTTCAAGCTTTCTCAAATGAAAAAAATTGCCTATATAAGGATTGTATATATTGATGAGCTTAACAAACTCGGTATTCAAAACTTTTCAATTTGAGACAATCTAGGGTCCCGAAAACTAGTTTGTAGGCGTCAAAATTTAAAAATCATAAATTTGAACCATCCAAACTTTCTCAAATGGAAAGTTGACCAAAACAACAATTGTAGATCTTTTTGAGTTTAACAAACTTGGTATTCAAAACTTTTCAATTTAAAGTCATTTAGAGTTCATAATACTAGAGTCAAAGTGTTGTTTTTTTATTTGACCAAATTTGACTTGGTCAAACTTGCTCAAATGAGACACTAAATGACCTCAGATGAAAAAACTCTGAATACCAAGTTTGATCATCTCAGCAAGATCTACAATTGTGAAGTCATAACATATTACATAATATCCGTCTCTAAAACATAATATATTAAACATGCATCGTTGTATCATGCGGGCACAACAGTGAATTTCTTCTTGACGTATGGCCCTTGGTTATGATCTTGTCGTAACCATGGAGTGTCTTCATCATTTAAAATGATGCTTGAATCTTTCTTCACTATGAAGGGTGGAATTCGGACATTTCTTTCGTAATCTTCTGACATGTCTGACTTGTCTTCAATTCCCACTATATTTATTTTCCCAGGAAGAATTATGTGGTGCTTTGGCTCATTGATCATTGAGTTGATGTCTTCGTTTTTTCCTCTCTTTGATTTTGTAGACATGTCTTTCACATAGAACACCTGACTCACATCGGCAGCAAGGACGAATGGTTCCTCTTTGTACCCAATATTGTTGAGGTCCACTGTTGTCATTCCATACTCTTTGTCGACTGTTACTCCTCCTCCGGTCAGCTTCACCCATTAGCACCGGAACAAAGGGACTTTAAAATTAGGTGCGTAGTCTAGTTCCCATATCTCTTCTATGTGGCCATAATATGTTTGTATATTCCCATTTGGATCTATTCCATCTATGCGAACACCACTATTTTGATTGGTGCTCCTTTTATCTTGGGCAACTGTGTAAAATGTATTCCCATTTATCTCGTACCCTTGGTACGTGAGGATATGCCACGATGGCTGCCTAGCCAACAAATACAGTTGCTCATTAATATTGTCATCGCCTTGACATTCTTTTCGCAACCAACCACTAAAACTTTCCATGTGCTGACGCCTAATCCAAGCTTCAGTCTTCCCTGGAAATTTGGATCGTAAGAACTCCTTATGTATCTTGATGTACGGATGCACCAATGATGAGTTCTGAAGAACTGTGTAGTGTGCTTTATTGAAATAATCGTCTTCCATACCGATATATGTTTTCTTCCCTAAAGTTCCTTTACCACTGAGTCGCCCCTTGTGTCGTGATTCAGGAACACCAATTGGGGCAAGGTCAGGAATAAAGTCAACATAGAACTCAATGACCTCCTCTGTTCCATAGCCCTGGGCGATGCTTCCTTCAGGCTTATAACGGACTTTCACATATTTCTTCAAGACTCCCATAAACCTCTCGAAGGGGAACATGTTATGTAAGAACACAGGTCCAAGAATACTAATCTCCTTCACCAAATGAACTAGGATGTGTGTCATGATATTAAAGAAGGATGGAGGGAACACCAACTCAAAGCTGACAAGACATTGAACCACATCATTCTATAGAGTAGCTAGTTCCACTGGATTGATTGCCTTCTAAGAAATTACATTGAGGAATGCACATAGCTTCACGGTGGCTAGACGTACATGTGGAGGTAGAATTCCTCTTAAAGCAACTGGAAGCAATTGCGTCATAAGAACGTGGCAGTCATGGGACTTTAAGTTTAGGAATTTCTTATCTGGCATATTTATTATACTCTTTATATTGGAGGAGAATCCTGATGGGACCTTGATGCTGCTTAGACATTCGAACATGCTGTCCCTCTCTTCTTTGCTAAGCGTGTAGCTAGCAGGACTTAAGTAATGATGTCTATCATCTGTCTTCTCTGGATGAAGGTTGTCTCGTTCTTTCATGCCCTGCAAGTCTTGGCATGCTTCAAGTGAATCCTTTGGCTTCCCGTACACACCCATGAATCCTAACAGGTTCACACAAAGATTCTTTGTTAGGTGCATCACGTCGATTGTGTTGCGGACCTCTAGGACTTGCCAATAGGGTAGCTCCCAAAAGATGGACTTCTTCTTCCACATGGGTGCATGTCCCTTAGCATCTTTGGGAACAGATTCACTGCCTTGTCCCTTTCTAAATACTACTTTCACATCCTTGACCATTGCGAGTACATCTTCCCCGGTTCGGTTATGAGGCTTCTTTCGATGGTCTGGCTTACCTTTAAAATGCTTCCCTTTCTTTCTTACTTGGTGATTCAATGGAAGGAATCGACGATGGCCAAGGTACACGACCTTTTGACATCTTTTCAAATATATACTGTCAAGGTCATCAAAACAATGTGTGCATGCATTATATCCTTTGTTTGTCTGACCTGAAAGATTACTTAAAGCAGGTCAATCATTGATTGTTACGAACAACATTGCTCGTAGGTCAAAGTGTTCTTGTTTGTACTCATCCCAGACACGTACACCTGGTTTGTTCCATAAAACTAGAAGTTCTTCAACTAATGGCTTCAGATAGACATCAATATCGTTGCCAGGTTGCCTCGGACCTTGGATGAGGATCGGCATCATAATGAACTTCCGCTTCATGCATAACCATGGAGGAAGGTTGTAGATACATAGAGTAACTGGCCAAGTGCTATGACTAGTGCTCTGCTCTCCAAAAGGATTTATACCATCTGTACTTAAGGCGAACCTTAAGTTTCTAGCCTCATTTGCAAACTCTGGAAATTCCCTGTCTATCGCTCTCCACTGGGACCCATCAGCTGGGTGTCTCAGCATATTGTCTACCTTACGGTCTTCTTTATACCACCGCAACAACTTTGCATGGTCTTTATTTCTGAACAAATGTTTTAAGCGTGGTATTATAGGAGCATACCACATAACCTTGGCAGGGATTTTCTTTCTAGGACATTGTTCACCCTCGACGTCACCAGGATCATCGCGCCTGATCTTATACCGCGATGCTTTACATACCGGACATTCATCCAAATTCTCGTATTCATTGCCATGGTAGAGGATGCAGTCATTAGGACATGCATGTATCTTCTGGATTTTTAATCCCAATGGGCAGACAACCTTTTTTGCTTCGTACGTAGTGGTGGGCAATTCATTTGGCTTCGGAAGCATCTTCTTTATGAGGTTCAATAAATTCCCAAATGCCTTGTCGGATATACCATTTTTTGCCTTCCACTGTAGCAATTCCAGTGTTGTACCCAGCTTTTTTTGCCCCTCTTCGGCCGTCGGGTATAGCAACTTCCTATGATCCTCAAGCATGCGCTCGAACTTAACTTTCTCTTTTTCACTTTCTCATTCTTGTTGTGCATCATGAATGGCATCGCCAAGAGCATCACCGAGATCATCTTCTACCGCTACCTCTTCTTCATCTCCCCCCATTGTAGTATCATCAAAGGCACCATACTGAGCAATAATGTCATCAATGTCTAAATCTTCTTCTTCACCTTCTTCCATCATGACCCCGCTTTCTCCATGCTTAGTCCAATATATATAGTTTGACATGAAACCTGACTTAAGCAAATGTGAATGAAGACTCATTAAGCTTGAATATTCTTTTAAATTCTTACATAGGACACATGGACAGCACATGAAACCATCCCGCTTATTTGCCTCGGCTACACCTAAGAAATAGTGCAAGCCCTCAATAAAGTCTTGGGAGCGGCGATCGGCATTGTACATCCAATGGCGTGACATAATCTGTATTACACGACAAATTATGAAAACCTTGAACATAATTTAGTATTTTATTATACAACATAAATGACACACACACGGTTGATTAATTAACTAAGTCTGGCTATAACGTAAGCAATCCCAACTATCACTAAACAAACTAAAACTACAATGCACTTCAGTAATATAATTATTTCGTGATCGTACGCAACTAAAACAGACAAATCATTCTTCTGTTGAATATCAATAAGCTTCTCCTGCTGGCTCACTGCCTCATCAGCAGCAGCCGCTACCTCAAGCGCACCCAAATTCTACACGTATGTAGCATAATCTTCCTCCCAGTACCAACCATCGCATCTATTGCCCTCCCATTATAATTAAAGCCAAAAAATATTTAGTCAAAAATATTCAAGAAAAGCAGGTCAATTAGCCATAAAGATAAAATGCGTAAGAAACTCACATCGCGATCTGGGCACTTGTAGAAAACACGACCCTTGTTGGGTCCCTGTCTCTTGACTCGGTACTCCATCACAATCTTCTGCTTACACTTGCCGCAGATAATGAGAGGGAGTTCTGGCCTCAGTCGTTTCGCAACCGAACAAGAGGCCGATGATCCGGTACCAGTTGTCATCTACTTTCTATACTTATTTTTGCAAACTAGTGTAAATTTCATATTTTCTAAAATGATATATTTAAACAAAACTAGTACGGATTTCACATGTTTCAATAAATAACCATCCGTACTAGTTGACCTTGCTTACGTGATCATCTCGGCCAGCATTTCTCCACCGGACGGCACCGTACTTGGCCAAGGAAGAGCTCCGATTCTACGAGAAAGGGAACACGGTCTTCTACGATCGTTGCCGCTCTCCCTCGTAGCATCAAAGTTCCTCCTTGACGTCCGTTACCGCTCGGCAGAGAACATGTTGGCCGAGCTGAACACGGTCCGCAAGTTCAACTAGTACGGATTTTCTATAATTTTCTAACTATTTACTAAGTTTTTCATTTCATGGAAAATTTAATTCTAAAAAAAGGCATGATTTCTAAGTAGTTCATTTCATGGAAAAAATAATTCTAAGTGACCTGCTCGATATTGGCGAGCTCGCGGACATTTAGGTTGCCGAGGATAGTAACATTTGTAGATGACATTTGTAGGTCTGAAGTTATCAAATATCCATCAAATTATAGCTCAAAAACATGTTTCAATAAATAACCATCCGTACTAGTTGACCTTGCTTACGTGATCAACTCGGCGAGTATTTCTCCACCGGACGGCACCGTACTAGGCCAAGGAAGAGCTCCGATTCTATGAGAAAGGGAACACGGTCTTCCACGACCGTTGCCGCTCTCCCCCGTAGAATCAAAGCTCCTCCTTGACATCCGTTACCGCTCGGCAGAGAACATGCTCGCCGACTTGAACACGGTCCGCAAGTTCAACTAGTACGGATTTTCTACAATTTTCTAAGTTTACATATAAAATCATAATAAAGTCCAACATATAAAGTTACACATGCATCTACATCGTAAAATGAGATAAGCTACTGATAAAACATAAGAGGATTAAGTTTGTTACCTCCAAAATCGAAGAGCAACACCAATGGAGGGGGAGAGAGCAAGAACAACAGCAAGCTGAAAAACAGAGGCAGTGAGTTTGAATGGAATGGCTCGGGCTCGTGGAGGAAGAAATGAGCTGAATTATAGGCCGAGATTATTAGTCCCGGTTAGGGGTCCAAACCGGGACTAAAGATTAATCTTTATTCCCGGGGCATCACCCAAACCGGGACTAAAAGCTTTAGTCCCGGCTGGTCCCCTGCCCCGCGGACGACCGTTGGGCAGGGACCTTTAGTCCCGGTTGGTATTATCAACCGGGACTAAAGGGTCCTTTAGTCCCGGGGGCAAAAAATGCCGAGGCTAATGCCAAATTGGGACATCGTTCTAAAGTCTGTTCTCTAGTAGTGATATCATGGTGTATCTTATTTTATATAAATGTTGGTGTTCTTTTCTAATAGTTTGGTCAAACTATTAAGAACATTTGGACACCACACAACTATAGACGTTCATTTATTTTGGAAAACAGAGTACAAACTTTGACACCAATTTGGCTTATTATATTGTCAATTGCCACAAAATTGATGTTATGCTACAAAGTTCCATGAAATTTAAATATGTTATATAATGATTTTACATTAAAACATAAATATATAATAATTATACTAATTGCTAGTGAGAATATACGAAGCTTGACATTTTACTAATCATGGGTTTATACCGATGCCACTTACCGTGATTATTAGCATCGGTCAGTATAGCGTTATTGCGACAGATCATCGTCAGTCGCTACAATGACTTATAGGGAATCCAAAAGAGTCGCTGCAGATTGGTTTTGGTATAATGACTAGTACATTTCATGAAGAGCGGGACAAGAACTAGAGCCTTTTTACCGTCATTGGAAGGTTTAGGGAGCTACCACACTCCAAATTGATGTGTTTGCAGGTTATGATGCATAGTTACCTAATAAATACCAAATTTTGATAAACTCCATATACAGGGCAATGTAAGGACCATAATATCAATTAGTATATATACACTGTACCGGTACACCACTCAACGTGTATATATGTGTACACATTTCGATCGGTTGCACTATTGCTGTTTGCATATATCCTTCATAAAGATAACTAGTAGCCAAGTTTGACAAGTCTTGACAGTAGAATACAAGACATGTGATCATCATAAAGGCTCCCAGCAGGCAGCAAAGGACGAAGCTACTTGTAGCTAGTAGCCAAGTTTGACAAGTCTTGACAAAGCATCGCGTCCATGAGTGGTCAAGCATTGTGGACATTACTTGACCCGTGTTTCTATCTACATCAATATCTAGCTTTTTTTTTTATAGATAATACATCAATATCTAGCTAGCTGTCTGTCCTCAATCCTCATCCATCCATCCGTCCCAGCAGTAAGCAAAGCAGCAGGCAACTTCATCAAGATTAACCGACAATCATAGGCTCATAGCTCCCTCATGGAGCTACGTACAGTGCTCGCCCCTTCGTTAGACGCCTATAAATTACAGGGGCCGGGCGCGTGTGCCTGCCACTCACCGAGCGAGCTCGTGGATCTTTTGATATATATTTTTGTACGGACATATACATACACATATACATACATACCTGCATTGAGATGGCTGCTGCCTCTAGTCCCCATCGTGCGGCGACCACCGTCCTCGCCGGCGTGCTGCTGGTGGCGGCGGCCGCCCTGTGCTCCCGCGGCGCCATGGCGCAGCTGACAGCGGACTACTACGACTGCACATGCCCTGACGCCTACAACATCGTCAAGAACGTTCTCATCGAGGCGCACAAGTCCGACGTGCGCATCTACGCCAGCCTCACCCGCCTCCATTTCCACGACTGCTTCGTCCAGGTACCTACCATCAACGAACGATGGCCGCCATGGCACATGATGGCCGCCATGGCACATGTCAGTAAAACCTTAGCTTTTGCCGTATCTGTATGTCATATCTCTATAGGGCTGCGACGGCTCGGTGCTGCTGGACGCCTTGCCGGGGGTGGCCAACTCTAGTGAGAAGCTGGCGCCGGCCAACAACAACTCGGCGCGGGGGTTCCCGGTGGTGGACAAAGCCAAGGCGGCGCTGGAGGACGCCTGCCCCGGCGTCGTCTCCTGCGCCGACATCCTCGCCCTCGCGGCAGAGATCTCCGTGGAGCTGGTACGTAATAGGTGTCGGTGATCCTACTAAACTCTTCACTAATCATGAAGATGTGACGTCCGTTCACGATGGATGGATGCATGGCACGCATATGACTGGTAGGTTATCCGTAGTTTTCAACGGGCAACGGGCATGCACAATTGCACATGCATGCTGGTAGGGGTTGAAAGTATGCCCATAACTCTGTTAGCACCTAAGTTAATCCTTATGCAATACTCCTATCACTATCAGTACTATAGTTTAGATTTTGGACATCATCGGTTGCTAGTAATCAGTGCGCCAACAAAAGGGTAAAAAAGTTACTATCGATTTCCTATTTATTTGTCTATCGATGTAGTAACACCTGCAAATATACAGGAACATATCACACTGCTTGTCCAGCTAAGCCTATATATAGTTTTTTTTAAGCCTATAGTGGTTCTACACACAGTAGAACACGTACGCATATCATACCGACACAGAGGTGCCAACAAAAGAGTTTATCATGCTGCAAGACACAGGGCCCCATATGGTCAGATGCGCCTACCTTGAACAGGCAATGCATGGATCGAATCGATTATTGATCTAATAATACGACAACATACTACTGGTAATTCAGTGCTCATGCTTGCTAGATAGCAGTAATTAATTTCATTCTCGTTTCAATATATCTATACTTAGTGCGTGTTTAGTTGGTAGAAGTTTGGAATTTGGGCTACCGTAGCACTTTTATTTTTATTTGGCAATTAGTATTCAATCATGTACTAATTAGTCTTAAAACGTTCGTCTCGTAATTTCCAACCAAACTGTTCAATTAATTTTTTTTTCGTCTGCATTTAATGCTCCATGCACATATCGTAAGATTCGATGTGATGGATACTGTAGCACTTTTTGAAAATTTGGTTGCCAACTAAACACGGGTTTACAGTCCGGAGGCCCAAACTGGAGCGTGCTTCTTGGGAGGCTAGACAGCAAGAAGGCAAGCTTCAAGGGCGCAGAGAACCTGCCGTCGCCCTTCGACAACCTCACCGTGCTGGAGCAAAAGTTCACGGCCGTCGGCCTTCAAACCGTCGACCTCGTCGCCCTCTCAGGTGCCGATCGATCCACATCACACTACCTATTTGTCACTGTTGCCGATTCACCAGCCATCAAACTTACCTCGTCTCTGTCTGCATGCAATGCACACATACACTGCAGGGGCTCACACATTTGGCCGGGTTCAGTGCCAGTTCGTCACGAGCCGGCTGTACAACTTCAGCGGCACCAACCAGCCGGACCCCACGCTCAACGGCGGCTACCGGGTTTTCCTGTCCCAGAGGTGCCCGCAGAACGGCAACGGTTCAGCCCTGAACGACCTGGATCCCACGACGCCCGACCTCTTCGACAACCACTACTACACCAACCTCGAGGTGAACCGGGGGTTCCTCAACTCCGATCAGGAGCTCAAGTCCTCGCCGCAGGCGCAGGGCGTCACGGCGCCCATCGTCGACCAGTTCGCCACCAGCCAGGACGCCTTCTTCAAGAACTTCGCGCAGTCCATGATCAACATGGGCAACATTCAGCCACTGACGGACCCCTCCAAGGGAGAAGTCCGCTGCAACTGCCGAGTGGCTAATTGACGACGATACATACTTAGAAATGAGTAGACCACGTGGATGCATGTGCATGTGCCCGTTAATTAGTACATCAGCAAGAGTACTGATGATATGGACTATATAAGATGCACATCAGCACCTCATTTCGCATTACTACGTACTGTCAACTTCAGTTCATATATAAATGTGCATAGAGGAACCCAATTTCTCTTGTTACCTTATTTTTTTCCTCCTGCAAAAAATATTACCGCATCGTCGGTTGCATTATTGCAACATCTATATATACGTTTTCTTTTTATTAGCAGCAATTTCTCCTTCCACATCACATCAGCTAGTGCATGCATGGGCAACACAGTTCCGTGGCAGGGTTCATGGCGTGTCTGCTTGTGTTTGTTCATATAGTACAAGTGTGCAACCAAAGAGTTTCGTCGTATCCTGGCAAGTGGCAATTATTATGACGACTAAAGCACGTTAGGATTTTCAACTTATATTCTGCGTGTCACCTATGTCCCCAAACTATTAATTTGCAAATTTGGATCGATAAATTTATTTAGGCCTTGTTTGGATGCACATGTATTTATCTCAATCTACGTGTGTTAAAGTGGATTGGAGTGGAATTGAACTAAATTTCATTCCATTCCACTCCAAAATATGTGGATTGAGGTGGATACATATGCATCCAAACAGGGCTTTAATGGGGTGTGGGGCCTTGGTAGAAAACTCTCTCTAATTAGTGTGTTCATCCACTTACCACTACATTATCATCTCACTCAGATTTATCATCTATTTTTATATCAACATTGGTCACACATCGTAGTCAAATACAAAAATAGATCCACATGTCATCCCCTAACATCTTTTTTCGCGACTGTTAGTACTTCTTAGCATCACTAATAGTAATGATACTTAAGAAGTACTTTGGTATTTAATTGTGACTCAGAAAGAATATATGTATAAAGAATTCTGCAACCGCATAGATAATATACCAATGTTATAGCACTTCAAGTATTCCAGGTATCGTTATTTATATTTTTACCTCAGGGAAGGACTGACGAAGAAAATATATTGATAACTTATACTTATGATGGACGAATAAACCAACCAACCTTCTACTCTAAATAGGGGTAAATCAAGAGATAGGATAATGATAAATGATAGTTGATCAATGAACACTCAGAGTACTCCTTATGATAGCAATAGCAAGACTAAGTAGATACAATTGAGAGACTAATTCATATGTCATTCTTAATTACAAGTCAATGTATACATTGATTAGTGCAATTATATTTAATAATCATGGTAAGAGATTAACTTCAATTTACACATAAGGGATATTACTAGGAAAGATGAAGATCAGAACCTGATTTCCTTCGCAACTAGATCCTACTTGACCTATATTCGGGGAGTGGACTAGAAAGGACTCAACGAGAGTGTCACACTCGTGATCTACCACATGACCCGGAATGTAGAGTGTATGCGTAGGTAAACAACATATAAGCACCATGCTTACACAATGTCGACCACTCGCCCCGTGTACTTTAGAGCGAGCGTTATACGAACTTATGCATAAACATAATAATAATCTAGCTATACTAAGTATATAATCAAAGTAGACGATGAACATGATAACTAAGAACATGAATAATGTTGGGAACAATGTCATAGTAATGTAGCAAATATATGAATTATGAAAGACACAAAGGAGGATACAAAAGGCTATACCTTGACACGCTCTTGACAAGATCAGAAATCCAAACAAAGCTTTCCTCCCTCTAGATCTAACTTATCTAGCTATGCCTAAATATTTATGGAGCCCTAAGGTTCTTCTCTTATGATGATGATCTCTCTTGATGATGAAGGAGGATGCCCTAGTGGGGTAGGGGCTGATATATATAGGGGGTAGCGCCAATCCTGGACCCTTGGATCAAATCGACCTTGAGCAACGGCGTAGATTTAATCTATAAGGTGGTGGAGAACCGATATACAAAGGAGAGACTGACGCGCGAGGCCCACAGGCCGACCGGCTTGCAGGTGGGGCCGACCGGCCCCGCATGTTAGGGTCTCGTGCTCTATTGCGGTCGTTTACCTTCTAGAGTATTCTAGAGTCTTCCTAAGTTGGTTTTGTCGCGGATAAACGTGATTTAATCTGACGATTGGGTCCATCTTGCTCATTTTCTGAATAAATCCTACTGAAAACATAGATTCACCAAAGCTCGTGGAATTTGTCAGTTTAAACCCCTAAACCTATGTTGGTGATCATATTCATGTATTTATACAAGTTATACTGACGGTTTATGATGGGTGTTAACTACCGTGAATAAACTCCTCCAAGTTTAACCTTTGAGTCATACAATCAAATTAAGATGTGCATGTGTGTGGATATATGGTGCATATATATATGGTAGCTAACCTAATTCTACTATGCTTCTTGAAAACATATCTCTCTTTTAAAACTTGGAAATATTATTGCAAGAAAACATAGACTATCTTATTCATCTTTTCCTTTTTTTAGGCGGACATCTAAGTACCTATTGTTTTAGATATTTCGGACACTTGTCTATTTTTTTCTCAACTCTTTTTCTTTATTCTTTCTCTCTTTTTTATGAATAACTTTTGCATAGCCCATGCCTCTTTTCTACAAAAAAACATTTGAGAGATAGCAACAAGAACTTAGAGCATTTATTTGGTGGATAAAAAACCTATCAAGAATGTCCTAGTGTAGGAGTAAAACATTTTTGGGTAGATCTAAATGGAATGGCATGTTTTTGCGCCTACCCCCAGTGTAGGAGTAGTGCATATATGTGGGTGGTGTGTACGTGATCTTAATTTTAAGAGCATGACAAACCTCTTATTTGGGTCAACAAAGCTTGACAAAACTCAATGCAAAATAAGCAGCATATAAATAGAAGTTTTCCTAGTCTAAATAACATGTATGCCTCTAGTACAAATTTAAGCTTTGTCATACAGGAAGTCATCATGTAGCATTTTTGTGTTTTTTAAAAGATAAATCTTCAGAACTTTAGTATCACTTAGAACAAGATATCCAGCAGCTCAGACATTCTTATGTCATATCTGTTAATTACCTAGACTTAGATTAAGCATAGGCTACCCACGAGTTTTAAGTTCAGAGTAAATTCTTATATCAAAATAATCTTATCCAAAACTCAAGAGAATTAAAGGCTAAAAACTAGATACTTGAAAGGAATTACAGCAGAGCAACTATTCATCATTTCTATTTAAGAGATTATGTTAAGAGTCCTTTATTTTATTCAGCTCTTAAAAATCAAACTTATAGAAAAACTAGACACACATCTTTATTTTGTTTTTATTTTTAGATCACGCATTATTACTATATATAGATAATAATTCTTATTTTTTTAGGTATGTGTCGGTGTTTCGAGTTACCACCGACGAGTAAATTTCTAGTATTGCGTGTCTGGCTCGGATGGTGTGCTTAGATGACACGAGGTTTATACTGGTTCGGACAAAAAGTCTCTACGTTCAGTTCGTTGTTGTAGCTCGTGTTGCTAGCACCGAAAGTTTGTAGTAGGAGTTACAAACGGGCAATAGAGAGAAAGGATCCCAAGTCTCTAGTAGAAGGAGTGAACAGGTACTGAGAGCTCGGTCGCTGCTTAGCCATGTGTTCGTGTCGTGTTCTTGTGTGTTTATCTCATGTTCTGATTTCGTGCGAATCTAGATCGATCGGGTCTTGATGGGTTGATCCACTTCATGAGGCGGCCTACTTTCCCTTTTATAGGCTAAGGGAAAGCGCGGGTTACAATGGAGAAAAAGGAGAAGAACGAGATAGAGAAAAAGGCTTTTACGATCGTTGGGTCCTTCTTCTCTTTCATGCGGGTCCCACCAATCCTATAGACATCAACAAGGATAGCTCCACATCACGGCCCTGTCTGTCACTAGCACCATGCGTAGGCGTCGTCTGCCAGTCATGGCGTTGCATTCTGTCCCGGTGGACATCGTGATGAACTAACACGCCTATTCTCATTCATATGAGGGTTAGGCATAATAGCACTGGCACGTCCGACACTGTTCTTGATGTGAACCTTCAGGTATGTCCCGTTATGGCCACGGGTTACATCGAGGCATGCTAGTCTCTTCCCTGGTGTTAGAGTTTTGATCCAGGCCTATATGCTTGGACCTAGAGTCGTTGGCGGTGGTACGGAGCGTGAGCCCAAGGGGTCGGGCGAGATGGAAACCACAGCCTCAGGGTCAGGCGAGACGGAAACTGTGGCCTTGGGGTCAGGCAAGGCAGAGCCAGTCCCCAAGGGGTCGGGAGAGGCTGAGCCCGCGGCTTTGGGATTAGGCGAGATAGAAACTGTGGCCATGGGGTCGGGCGAGACGGAGCTCGCACCCAAGGAGTCAGGCGAGGCGAAAACCACGGCCTCGGGGTCGGGCGAGATGGATCCCACACCCAAGGGGTCGGGCTTGGCGGAGCCCACTCCCAGAGGCCAGGAAAGGTAGAGCCCGTGCACCTGGGGGTCGGTTGGAGCTATAGTCACGCTCTTGACTGCTCGGATAAATCAATGTTGATGACCATTAGCTCCTCCTCTCGGGTACCCTAGTATTGGTCCCTGACACTATGCATCTTTTTTAACTAATATAAAGAAAATTTTAAATAAAACAAAAGGGAAAGAAATACTTATCTTAGATACATGGGGAATGCCCTTCCCCCAAGCTAGTTGTTGGTGTGGTTGAGTGTTGAAGCTGTGTGATCCTTCTTAGAGCGGTTCTGCCAGTGGATGTCCTTCTCATCCATTAGGAAGTTGGGTTCTTCTAGGTGCTGTGGCTCCAGCGGTTGGTTTATCAATTTTTTATATCAAAGTTGGCTCAGGAGGAGTGTACTCTTGGTGGAGCGAGATGAAGACAATCGGGTGAACTTACTCTTGATCTTGTGCATCATCCTACAAAACATCAACAAGAACAACAAAACTCATGGAATGGATTAGAATAAAAGAGGTTAGCGATCAGGCGTCAAGGGGTTAGTCGTTCTTGGAGCTAGAAATATTCCCAAATTGGCAGAATTTTAGCAGGAAGTCTTTCTTAATATTTTTTGGATTTTATGAAATAATGGAATATAACTAAATGTATGCATGGCATTTTTATTATTTTTATGCCATCATGGTAAATATTCTTGCGAGTTTTTACACACAGTAAAAAATATTCACATGGGGCTTAGGATGCAATGATGAGATTTTTATTTTATTTTCTATATGCAAAGTAAATGCAGAAATTATAAATATGCTAAAGTAAAAATTTATGCATTATGAAAAAGTAAATATGGATAACTACCAATTTTACCTCCCGGCGAGGGTTCAGTGTTTTGAGTCCCTCGAACAGGACTCCTCCTATCTTGTTTATTCTTTCGGTGCATCAATCGGTCCTAGAGATGCAAACCTTGATGGTTGCACCTCTTGTGATGGTGACTCTGATGATGATGCCACCTTTTCCTTTCAAACCTATCTAGTTTGTGGACTTGATTTTGGTGTAGAAGGTCTGTTATTCTCATCTTTTCCTTCTTCATTCTTTGGGAGTTGATTCCTCCAGCGTTAGGATGATCGACGTCTCCTCTTGGGACAGATCTTCTTTGTCTATTCATAAGTTGTATAACCACTGAAATAGCATCATACCTTTTGTCCTAGAAATTGGAAGTGGACTTGTCCTGATTTGATGTAGATGATCGCGTTGGTAGTGTTGACGAACGGTCTTCTAAGGATGATAGGTACATCTTCTTCTTATCCCATATCATGAATCATGAAGTCGGCAGGGACATAGTATTCTTGTATTTTCACCATGATGTCTTTTGCTATTCCCTTTGGAAATCGAACTGTTTGGTCTGCCATCTATCATTGCATATATGTAGAAAACAAAGGTTCATCACCAAACAAATAGTCATATGTTACCTTGGACATTATGTTGACACCCAATCCAATATCATAGAAGGTATTATGGAAGATTCTTTGTCCAATTGTGCACTCGATCATTGGTACGCCTGGATCTTCTTTCTTGGTAAGGAATGGTGAAGTGAGGACGTGGTTGTACTCCGATCGAAGTGTGTTGCATCTTGACTGATTCTTCTCTTGGTTGCTTGGATTGTTCTTCCTTGCTCTTCTATTGTTTTTATTCTTGCTCCCTGTGTCTTCTGTCGGAGTCTGTACCTATGAATGACTAGGAGAGTGCAGTATATGATTCTTGAAAGTAAATTTCTCCTTTCTATCCTTAATACTGAAACAGATTTTGGCACTGTCCGCATAGATAATGGCTTTTGTGGTGCTTAGGAAAGGTCATCACAAAATAATGGGCACCCTTATAACTCCACCTGTGTCCAAAACCACAAAGTCTATGGGCACATACGAGGATCCAACAAGTACACAAATGTCTTCAAGAATTCCCTTGGATGAACTACTATAGAAAATGTTTGTAGCAACAACTCAATTTTTTTGTAGGGGCGGCTAGTGATGGAGACGCCCCTACAATAGGCATGCTTGAGACCCATGAGACTAGCCGCCCCTACAAATGGCATAGTAGGGGTGGCTGGTGATACGAGCCACCCCTACAAATGGGTCGATTTATAGGGGCAGCTCACTCACCAGCCACCCCTACTATTTGATATCTTCAAGAATTTCCTTGGGGTAGCAGAGTGATTGATCTACAAGCTACAAATGCATGGTTGTTTATAGCCAAGGATCTCCATGAATTTTCTCATAAATTACCTTTGGCATAATGTTAACACTTGCTCTGAAATCACAAACTGCTTCTTCGAACACATGAGGTCTAGTGGCTCTGGGGATGACAGGTCTTCCTCGATCACCTTTCTTGATGGGCAAGAAATAATCCTCCCATCCTCTACTAGATGGTTCTTTGTAGAATCCTACATTGTGAATCTTGATAAGATTTGTAGTTTTGAGATCTTTTGGTTACCCCAGAATCTTACCTTTGTCGGTCGAAGGAACAACAGCCGCCAATTGAGCTATTTGTGATTCTATCATTTTCTTAAATCCATGCTAGTTTTTAATAGCTGAGGAGAAGCTATACATTCTATTATTTATATTTTGTAAGATTTTGTCATTGAAAGCTAGTTTTCTAGAGAATCCTTCCATAATTCTAGCTTGACCAGAGATTAAATCTCTCAAAGATGAGATGGTTGGTTATTGAAATTATTACCTTGATAGTTACCTTGGTAGTTTGGCCTCTGTTGCCGATTCCATCCTTGATTCCATTGATGATGATAGTTGTTGTTGTTGATGAAGTCCACATCCTTGTGGGTTTCAGGACAGTTGTTCCCTAAATGCCTAGTGTTTCCGCATTCTTCACACGTCATGCGTGAATCATGTATGTACATGACTTCTTGCTTTTCATTGGCTCAATCTTCATGCCTCTTCATTAGTAGATCCATCTTGGCAGACAATATGTCTACCTCCTTGAGTTGACGCATACCTCCACCTCTCTGCGGGGTTGAAGACATTCTTTATTCCATCCTTGGTTGGAAGCCATCTTCTCTATGAGAGCTGTTGCTTGTATGATTGTGAGTCATAAAAATGCACTTCCAATAGTAGCATCCACATTCTCATGGGTGCTATTTGTCAACCCATGATAGAAAGTCTGCATAAGTAGCCAATTCTTCGACCCATGATGAGGACATTCTGATATGTAATCTTAAAAGCATTCCCATGCCTCAGGGACAGATTCATCATGTTGCTGCTAAAAACTTGAAATTCTTCCACGTAGAGCGTTGGTTTTGCGCATGGGAAAGAACTTTGCTAGGAAGGTAGTGGAGCAGTTTTCCCATGTGGTATTCTTGTCTTTGTTTTTGCGTAGAACCATTGCTTTGCTTTCCCCAAAAGTGAGAATGGGAAGAGGCAAAGTAAAAAGGCATCTCTGGTAACTCCTTTGATGGTAAAAGTGCTGTAAATCTCCAGAAAGTGTTGAAAATGAGCACTCGTATCTTCATGTGCCTTTCCACAAAACTGGCTAGCTTGCACCATGTTAATGAGAGCTGGCTTGAGCTCAAAAGCATTGTCTCCAATGTCAATTGCTTGTAACACCTCTGGTGTTTTGACCTAGCACTAAAATTTGACATGTCATCATATGCATTGCAAAGCATTCATATAGTATAAAGTTTTGAATGCATTCACTAAATAAGGTTTATTTCATCATGTTGTTATTTCATGTGATGTGGTTCAAAACCCTAAATAAAGATCATGACTACAAGGGTCAAAATTCATGTGATCATGTGAGGTCATGTGTCATTTGACTCAAATAACCCTAATGGGCCATGTTACTGGTCAAAAATCAAAATTTAAGTAAAAGGAAGACAAATCAAATTTGAATTCAAATTCAAATCACAAAAGTCCTTTTTGCCCCTTTTAACTAATTCAAAATCCATGTGGAATTTGGGGTTGAGGCAAAAAGCAAAGTTGGAGATTATTTTATGTAGATCAACTTTGGTATTCAAAGTTTTTCAAGTTTACATATAAAATTTGGAGTAATTTTGAAATGATTCAAATGCTCAAATGCACCCCAAAATCAAATTTCAAAATGGAGGCAGAAATTGTAAATGTTCCTAGAAGCAAAGTTGTAGAGTTTGAAAAATTGAACAACTTTCATTTTTTGAGATTTTCAACTTCTTTAGAAAATTTGAGAGTAATTTGAAAAATGGACTCAGTGGCAGTTCTGTAAATATTTCAAAAATCAAAATACACCTCTCTACTTGCCACTGGCGACACGCCGCTATTCGCCACCGACCTTTTTCACCGCTTTCATGCGCAGTGACATGCCGATGCTTCCGTGGCGAGCTCGCCTGTGTGCTGTCGACACCACACACCTTCCTTCTTTCTATAAATAGGAGCACGCCGCCGTCATTTCGTAGTTTCCTGTCGACTGCTCGCCGCCGGTGTCCTGCCCGCACTCGTGCAATTCGTCCTTGCCGTAGTATCTAGGGCCAATTGCTTTGGCCAGAAGCTCTGCCTCACCTTGCCGCTCCTTCCTGACCTGCTCGCCTCGCCTCTAGCCTGTCAGCGCCGCCGCGCGACTTCGTCTTCTTCGAAGCCGGCCGGAGCTCCACCATCCTCGGTCTTACCGTGGTCCCGTCGATCCAGTACATCTCCGACTTCACCGAGTCTATCTACGTGATCGCGGTGAGCTCCTAAACGTGAAGATCGTTTTGCTTTGGTCCCTACTGCAACGTCACCATGGCTACGTCGTACACCGTCGTGCCTAGGCCGCCATGCCCGGCATGGAGGTGTCTCCAGTGCACCTTTTTCCTTTCTGATAGCTGAGATCGGTTCGGGGGAAGGAGTATGTCATGTAGGTGCGGTCTGCTTCGCCAGAGCTTCACCGCCGGCGCGTTTTGCCGATCGGAGCAGATAGCGCCGCCGTGCGTCTTCTTTGGGTCACTGACAGCGGGGCCTGGCTATCAGTGCGAGTAAGGAAGAAGAACAGTGCAATTTTGTATTTTCGAAAATTGTGAATAGTGCTAAAACTTTGGGAATTTGTAGGAAATTCATCATAGCTCCAAAAATTCTGAAATTTTGTGTGTAGCTTCTGTACATGCTCTAGTATGGTTAAAAATTTTGAAACTTGAAATTTGAATATATTTTTAATGTTCAAATATTCAGTCCATTAATTGATAAATGCAATTTCCATGATTTTTGTAGGCCACTGTATAATTCCAAAAATTATAAAATTTGTTTTGGTATAATAATTTGTCATGAGGAAGCTTACATAAAATTTTCAGGTCATTTGGAACAAGTTCATTTTTGGGCTTAATTCCAGATTAATTCAAAAATAAATAAAGACAAACCCTAAGTGTTTGATTAGTGTTGGATCTTGTTTTGGTTATGTTTTGTGACTAGTAGGGTTTCAAGATCCATTTGGTCAAGTCACATGTGTGGTTCTTGATGGTAGGATTGCAAGTTGGTTTTGTTGGCTTGTAACTGTACCGTGAAGGAAAATCGTATTCGGGGTGTTTTTACATTTCATGTACCATGAAAGCATCATGTTTACATTATCATCATGTTAAAGCATATGTTATCGTTTCGTGTAGAACCCGAGAGTGAAACGATTTTAGTTGAACAAGTTCTAGAAGAATCCCCGGTTGTCATGGGATTCGATAATCGTGATACTGATTCGGAACCTGAGATCATCAACGAAGGCAAGCCCCGATTTATGCATTAAACCATTACCTTGTTACTTTGAAAAGTTTATCACCTATGTTACTTATTGCATTAAGTTGATTAATTCAAATATTACCTACTTGATGCATTGCCTACCTTGTTAATTGTTTACCATCCTTGAAGATGATTTCATTTACAAAGGCATAGAATGCTTAGTATGCTTTATGGTAGGCTTTCAAAGTAAAAGTTTCAATACAATCAAAGATGGCATACTGGCCAAAGAAAGAAAGAAGATAGAATGAACTAGAGACTAGTCGGGTGACTTATCTTGAATGTTGGGTAATGTTGTCGACTATGTCGCTTAAAGGCCACTCATTGTTGATCTTCTGAATGAGACACTTTGTAGTACTGGTCACATACTCCGGTAAGCCTACTTCGGCTAATTCGATACTAAGACGAATGCCTACGCACTAGGAGTGGAGAGATGGCGGGAGTAGCGTGTACCCTCGTGGCTGGATTTAAGGTGTGCTGTGCTCTCGGGTGGCGTGGAGACGGCTTAGTATAGGAGGATCTGGTAGCGAGGTTGATATATGCAAGATTAAGTTCTACATATGTCGTGTGATAAGGAATCCCCAGCTGGGACTTGAATCAATTCGAATTGCCGGTGCTCCGCGGATATGGAGACTCGATTCATTACAAAAGCAATGCAGGACTGGTGAATTACTAAAATATGAGAAAAGAATGCAATATGGGAAATGTACATTTAGTTGAGGTAATGAACTAAAAGAACTTAGGGGTAAAACTTGAAAATAGAATGAAGAATAGTAAGCTTTTGGCAAAGAACTTTTGAATCTTGCTACATCCTTACCTTGCCCCAAACCCCTACATCTCTAAAGTCTTACACCCCGTTACGTCGGGTTAGTCTTGTTGAGTACCTTTGTACTCAGGGTTTGTTAACTCTTGTTGTAGGTGAGTCACATGCGCAGGCTTGTTTTGGTCCCTACTGCATGTCTATGTTTAAAGTCAACGACGATGAGGAGTGATGAATGGCCTTTGGACAAGGCACTAGTTTGTATGATAAATAAAGTTAATGTAATATTATCCCGCTACTATGGTTGTATGACACTTATGGTATTGTAAGTTTGAAAACAACTGGTTTGTAACTATGTTATCTTAAGACTTCTGCTATCTTTTACTCTGGTATATATTTGAATACATTATTGTAATCTGCAATGTCTGTGATTAGGATCCTGTTTGAAAAGAGAATCATGGATGATTCGGGTCTCTCGAGGACACCCGACAGACCTGTTGAGTTGTTGGGAACTCATATACGCTATCCGAGGTCTGTTAAGACAACGATAGGTGCACGTGGGCCCGATTCCTTAGGAGGTTCTGCCACATTGCTGGTCTAGTATGGATGTTGGCCATAGTTAGAGCAAAAAATTCACAGAGAGTCTTGTTAGCCATGGCTTCAAAAACTGGTGTAAAGTTATGCCTTTTCTAGTTGTCTTCCGATTTTGAAACTAGAACTTTCTTGAGTTAAGCTCTGGTCCTCCTAATTAATGCTTCTGGATCTTCAACGTAGTTTATCATAAGGTCAAAACTAGTCATACATTACCCTGCATAAGATATGAAAGTAGACAGAACAAGGATAAGCCTGTTTGAGTATAGGTAAATGGTTTTCCGATCTCATCTATAAGTAGAAATTTATCAATATTCCTTTTCATTGCCCAGCTACCTTCCCCAGCAACGGCGCTAGAAATGTTTGTTGATACTTTTTAGCATCACTAATAATAATGATACTTAAGAAGTACTTTGGTATTTAATTGTGACTAAGAAAGAATATATTTATAAAGAATTCTGCAAGCGCATAGATAATATACCATTGTAGCATTTCACCTAGGAGTATTCCAGGTATCGTTGTTTATATTTTTACCCTTAGGGAAGGACTGGCGAAGGAAATATATTGATAACTTATACTTATGATGGATGAATAAACCAGTCAACCTTCTACTCTAAACATGGATAAATCAAGAGATAGGATAATGATAAATGATAGTTGATCAATGAACAGTCAGAGTACTCCTTATGATAGCAATAGCAAGACTAAGTAGATACACTAGAGAGACTAATTACTATGTCATTCATAATTATAAGTCAAAGTATATAATGATTAGTGCAATTATACTTAATAATCATGGCAAGAGATTAACTTCATATCTACACATAAGGGATATTACTAAGGAAGATCAAGAATAGAGCCTGACTTCCTTCGCAACTAGATCATACTTGACCTATATTCGGGGAGTGGACTACAAAGGACTGAATGAGAGTGTCACACTCGGGATCTACCACATGGCCTGGAGTGTAGGGTGTATCTATAGGTAAACAACACATAAGCACCACACTTACACAATATCGACCACTCACCCGTGTACTTTAAAGCGAGCGCTATACGAACTTATGCATAAACATAATGATAATCTAGCTATACTAGGTATATAATCAAAGTACTTGAACATGATAACTAAGAACATGAATAATATTGGGAACAATGTCATAGCAATGTAGCAAACATATGAATTTTGAAAGATACAAAGGTGGATACAAAAGGCCATACCAAGCCACGCTCTTGACAAGATCAGGAATACAAGCGAAGCCTCTAGATCTAACTTATCTAGCGATGATCAAACCGACCTTGAGCAATGGCATAGATTTAATCTATAAGGCAGTGGAGAACCGACATACGAAGGAGATGCTAATGCGCAAGGCCCATAGGCCGGCCAGCCTGTAGGTAGGTACAGCCGGCCCCACATGTCAGGGTCTCATGCTCTGTTGCGGTTGTTTGCCTTTTGGACTGCTCAAGAGTCTTCCTAAGTCGGTTTTATTGTGGATAAACGTGATTTAATATGACGATTGTGTCCACCTTGCTCATTTTCTTAATAAATTCTACTGAAAGCACAGATTCAAAAAATTCATGGAATTTGTTAGTTTAAACCCCTAAACCTATGTTGGTGATCATATTCATGCATTTATATAAGTTATATTGACGGTTTATGATGGATGTTAACTACCATCAACAACGACCATGCCATTACGACACATATTTCATTTTTAAGAGGAGGTAAAAAAGTTATGTACAAGCTTTTGTTATGGTAACTCAAATATTTCATTAAGAGGAGGTATAAAGTTAAGTACAAGCTTTTGTCATGGTAATTCATGGGTTACCAGTGATGGCATCGAGGTACATAGTGATTAATTATCACTGCCAGGTCATAAGCCTACAATCTAGAAACTTGGTGAGAAGCTATTGACCCGGTAGTGATAGCATCTATTAATATCGGCTTAAACCACCACCTGACAGTGATATATCACTGCCGGTTTTAAGCTACAAGGCGGTAGTGATAGCTATGGTATCACTATCGGCTCATGCTATGAACCAAAATTGATATATCACTGCGGGGTCAAGCCAGCACCCAATAGTTATATTTTCGTATCACTGTATGGTTTTGTACTAACTCGTCAGTATTCTTTTCGGTCTTTGGATCCACCTAACTATCAGTTCATTGATTCTCCACCGTTGATCCGTCCCTGCTACAAAAAATTTCTTCCGGTTATAAAACATGCATCTGGATGCCCTCCATGGACAAAGGACGTAGCTTAATTAAGTCCCCTGCATGTGTGTGTGCCGATTGAAGGAACCGTGACTCCTAAGAGGGGGTTGAATTAGGTTTCTAAAAATCTACTTTAAACTATGGCCTCGAATTTCCACTTATCAAAACCTATGCAATAAAGTAATCTACGTGCAACTAAGGTTTTGCTAGGTGTATTGGTATCTCTATGCAACCTATGTTCCAATCCTATCACCACTACTACAGAAAGGATGATCACCGCTAGTTATGTGAGAACCGGCGGTGATACATTTCACTGCTAGTTCATAGGATCAAGTGGCGCAGAGATGGATGAATTTACCGACGGTTATGAATGTTTCCACCGCCAGTTCTACATATGAGATGACGGTAAAAATAATGTCAGTCCTCGCTGCCATATCATACATCGAACCGGCGGTGAACACATTTAGCACTGCCGGTTAGTAACCCATTGCACGACGCACTTACAAACAGGCGGTGATAGGAAGTTTCACAGCTGGTCTGAATGTGGAAGGCCACGGTACCAATTAGAGACCGTGATGAAAATCTCTATCACCGTCAGTTCGCTATATGATACGGCGGTGGAAATCGCAACGGTTCCAACCATCGCATCATTCGCCATGATCCAGGTGATAAGAAGTTTCACCATCAGTTTATGCAAGTATGGCTAGCCCATGGGGATAAGAAGTTGCATCGTCCACCGAGCCGGCTAGCCCATGGGGATCGCCGCTTCTGAATTTTTTTCATACATACATGGGTTTTCCCCACATGCATGAGACTAAGGGAAATGGATTGACATAGGATGTCTTAATTATTTAACTTAAATCCAATGTAAAACAAAGTTGCCAACACATCCTAGCCTAATTTGAACTGAGCCCTTGGTGGCTGAAGTTTGTGGATTGATGTGAGATCATGGAGGTTTCACCTTACTACTTAAGGGTAGTAGGTTAGACAACATGCCAATTGCCAACATATAACGTTATTATAGTCCATGTCACTAACCCTGGTTTAACTCATTAACATAATAAAGCAAGAACGAGAATTTTTTTTAGCGAAAAGAGTTGTCGTTTCATTATTGTAGTAGCAAAGTATGTACAGGTTTCAGAGATTCAGTCAAACAGAAGGAAAAGTAAAAGCAGGATAAAAACAAACAGCAACGCCAGACTGAAAACTAGAGCCCTGTCCAGCCCAGCCAATTGCTGAATTGCCGCCTTCTAGCTGTCTTCCTGAGCATTTTCATGCGCCTGTTGTAGCTGCTGCAAGTCTTCCTTTATTATTTGCAGCAGTTGTTGTGTGGATTGTGCCCTATTGTCCAAAACCCGATGGTATTCCAGACCGTGCATACTATATATGATCGTTAGCCTGTGGCAATTTGTCTGTTGATCTTGAGTCAGCAGCTTCCACCGTGTTTTGATGTTGTTCATGTCTTGGTTTAGGACCAACCCTTGCTGCTGGAACCAAGTTTCCACCAAACTCTACAGCTCTTTACCATTATTAAGTGCATTTTACCACCATTTGGGTGTACGATTCTTGTCGAATAAAACACATCTTGCATAGAGGGCTAGGGATGAAAACGGTACAAAAATATCCCGTACCGAACCGTATCGTTTTCTACATTTAATCCGATCGAATTCGTATTTTTGGACAAATTCGAATTCGGTTCAAAATTCGGAACATCAAATTCGAAATTGGAACGAAAATGGTTTTGACATTTTTTTGACCGTTTTCTACTTTTAATTCGGAATATCCCGAATTCAAAATTCAGTTTCAAAATTCGGTTTAAACCAAATTTGGACCACTAGAAGTCTAGCCTTAGAAAAATTATATCTTTTTCATACGATCTCGGATGAAGATGATTTTTGTATAAAAATTATAGCTCTCGACGAGATCTACAACTTTCTAGTTTTTAGTTTTTCATTTGAGGTCGTTAAGATGATAAAAAAATTAAACAAAGTTTCAGCGGTATATTAATTGCGTACAAGCGTTTGTTGTCTTAGAAAAATCATATCTTTCTTATATGGTGTCGAATGGAGATACTTTTTAAGAAAGTTGTAGGACTTGTTAATTATTTTTCACTTGTTAATTGTTATGCACTTGGTCCTATGGGCCAATAATCCGTATTGATTTTTCGTATACCGCCCGTGTTCGACATAATTCCACTCGAATTAGTTCGTTTTCGAAATTCTCGAAATTCCGTAAGTTCGTGTTCGTTTTTGTGTCCGGCTTTACCGCTTTTCGCTTTCATTTTCGTATTCAAATATAGAAGTAGAAAATGGTTGAGGTTTTCCGACCGTTTTCATTTGCAGCGGTAGCAAAAGGAAGAATCCACACTTTGGCTCAACCTTAAGTTTCCAGACCTTGTTCCAATTGTTATCTGGCAAGGAACCTATAATATATATGGGTTATCGAGAGTGTGTGGTCCACCTATCCTGTAGTTTGAATTTTTGACCCATCTTGTAGTTTGGATTTTTGGGATGTACCGGTCGTTACTACAATGGTGTTTGTTGTGCTGAAGGGTTTGATTTTCTTACTATGTTGATGAAGAAAATTATAATATACAAGAATGTAAAAACCTTTCACCTCACTATGGTGCTTAAATTTGGGAATGCATAAGGATATCATAGTTTTGACCTCAGTCCCATACATTGTAACATGGTCGAGGATCATATCATCGATAAACTTCGTTCGAGAGGGAATGCAAGATTCATCGTGGCAAATTCTGCATTGATTTCTTGTTATGTATTTGTTTGTCACAAAGATATTCTCATTTTGAAGATGCGTGGCAGTTATAGCTATGTCATGAAAGTTGATGTAAGGAATAATATATCGCCTTGTATCTTATGGTACATGTATATTGAAAAATTGTTTGTGGTCCTGTTCATTTAAGCTGCTTATCTTCAGGATAAGTTTACCAATACTAGTTATTTGGTCACAAACCGTTACCTAGAAAATAAGAAGTACACTAGTTAGTTTCAGAAACAACAAAAAGAGAACAAACGTTAGGTACACTTGCCAACAAGAATACTTGCAAGAATTAACTAATTAGAAGTAAAGCTTGTTATCTTACCGTTGCTGTGCCGTCATCCTTCCTGGCAGCGAGCTCACGTTCGCACTTCTCATCGAGCATCTTGAGCACTTGTGGATCAAACTTGATACTGTTGCCATGCATCACGACTTTGTCCAGATCGGGGATGAAAACCTTGCAGTCGAACTCGTCGAGGCAGTAAAGCATGGCGAGGAGCATGTATTCCAAGTGCACGAGACCGCAGCGAGAGCATGGCCAGAGACGCGAGTGTGCACAATCCCACGCTTGGCGGTCCTCATGGACGAGATGACAGCGAGCGCAAACAAAAGCGCTCGGCGGCAACGCGTGCTCCGACTCCGGCGCCATGGAGTCCAGCACGAACTCGAGGGACTACGGCACCATCTCGTAGTCCAGCGGGGAGGAGTCGTCCTTGGGCGCCACCTCTGACTCCAGTGGGACGGAGTCCTGCAGCTCGACGAGAAGATCTGGAGCCACGGACTCCGGTGCGATGACCATTGAGTCCGGCGACAAGGAGGCCACGGCGAGCGGCGATTCCGAGTCCAGGGCGAGCGGCAAGTCGGAGTCCATGGCGAGGATGAAGAGAGGCGCGGCGTCTTGGCCGAAGAGAGGCAACAGGCAAGGAAGGAAGGCGAGGCGTGCAACGTTAATTACGTCGGGGAACGAAGCGTGCAGCGCGGCGCAAGTACGCAGGGGCAAAGAAGTCCAAGACCCATGCCTCGCCACACGGACGACTTCTAATCTGCTCTGGCCGACGGAGCGCAGGACGACTTCTAATATTAAACCGGAGGGAGTACACTAGTTAGTTTCAGAAACAACAAAAAGAGAACAAACGTTAGGTACACTAGCCAACAAGAATACATGTGCAGCTAGTACACACGAATGTAGTAGAGTAGTCATAGTGACAGCGCGATGAGAGCCGCCAGAAGGTTTGACAAATCTTGACCATCATGCATACATGATTGGCCGGCCGGCCATATTTTAGACCATACATCAAGCTAACTTGCATAATTATCTTTTTCTTCTTTGGCCCTGCAAATAAATAAACCCATTTTATATCATCATATCTATCTGTTTATGCATCTTTGTCATTGTTGATAATTGTTAAATTCGGTTGCGAGTAGAGATGGAGAATCATCAAACCACCGTGCATGAATGCGTTGCGACGACTATCTTCTACGCTACTACAGTTTCATAATGAACAGAATATAAAGGAAGTAGCTAGTATTAGTTACACACATTGGCACATGTCGTCGTCGATCCCATTGTTGTTTGTATCCATGCATCCATATGAAAGCCGCAAACATACAAGGCACATGTGTGGTTGATAGTTGGTACGTACCCTCGGGGAAGGGCCAGCTGGAGTTGCAAGTTGAGCAATCAGCAATTCAGAATCTGTAGATACTATACATGACCAGTAAGGTAACTCAAGCATTTTAGATCATTACCGAAATACATGCATGCATATATATCGTACTCCTATATCTGTCAAATTTGGTTCTATACAGAGCAAAGAAAAAGTACGTACTTTTCCACATACTGAAGAATGGCTAGAGAATCTTAGATAAATTTTATGATTTTCTTTATTTCTTAATTGTTGTACTTGAGTTTTGTTCTATATAAAATAATATATGTATTGAGCAGTACGGGGCAACCACCCCCTGATTCTTAAAATAAAAACGTATCTATCGTTTTCACCCAACACAGTGTGTGTCTATATATATATATATATATATATATATATATATATATATATATATATATATATATATATATATATATATATATATGCAAATTAAAGGCAACTTGCCAATTTCTTTTTTTGAATCACATTAAAACTTCAGATTGAATATAATACATGCACATCATATCATGTGGACATGTGAACTTAACTATCGAGGGCTATTTTTGCCCCCTCTCAGCCGTCACACAAGGAATAATTAATACTCTATCCATTCCAAATTATAAGACGTTTTGGTTTTTCTAGCTATATTATTTTTACTATGTATCTAGAAATAGTTTAGTGCATAGCAAAATTTATATATCTAGAAAACCCTAAACTTCTTATAATTTGAAATAGAGAGAGCATTACTATGCCATTTCTCGCAAGTGAAAAATACTTATTAGAATTTGGTGAGGCCCTTGGGTGTGATGCCTCAGAGCAAATCCCCGAGATGAAGACCAAGTTCGAGTTTCAGCGGTAAAGACAAAGAAGAACTATTTCAGCCCCACAATGTTCTAAGTAATTAATATGGGTCTTGAGCTAGTGCAGACATGATGTAAATGAAGATGAGCAAAGGTTCTAATGTACTTGAGGTCTCAATATATACAGCGTTATTTAGGAGTGTTTGGGACGTCTCCACTCCATATTTTTCAGCTCCGCTCCACGTTTTTTAACCAAACGGGTTCAGGTCCATACACAACTCTGCTCTAGGAAAAAAAAAGGTGTAGTTGTGAGAGCACCTAAAAGGATGCTCCACAAACTTCAGTTTTTTTTTGAGCTGCTCTACGGTAGAGTTTGTGGAGCAGTCTCAAACATCATCAATGCTTTATATATACATGGGCTATATATATTCGCATTTTTTTAAAATTTCTGGTCTTCATTCACATTTCACTTGCTACACATTATTGCTCAAGAGGTAGTTACGTTTTCCTTGGCCAAGCTTGGAGTTCCATGTGGAGAATACGCGCCGGAGCTAGCAGCTAGCCCTCCTTCATCACTACAACCTCAATCATTCATATCAAGCCTGCTGCAGCCAAAGTACAGGCATTGAGGTATCAGCCTATAAATACGGGAGACGTGACAGCCTAATGCACCACAGTGCTCGCATCGTGTCTCGGCTCACATTTGACGACGATGGATTTCTCATCGTCATCTCGTTCCGCCACCGCCGTCGTACTCCTGGTCGTGGCCCTGATGACGTGCTTCCATGGCGCGACGGCGCAGCTGTGCGAGGACTACTATGACAGCAGCTGTCCGGACGCCTACGACATCGTGAAGCAGGTGCTCATCGGCACGCACCAGTCGGACGCCCGCATCTTCGCCAGCCTCATCCGCCTCCACTTCCACGACTGCTTCGTCCAGGTGTTCCTTCGTTCAGATGGATCAAAATTCGTCAGAGTTCGTTGCGTATATATGTATAGACACACTTGATTTATTTGTGACAACGTAGTACAAACCTTACTAGCTAACCTGTTGATGCTTACAATGTACTACTATCATCATAGGGCTGCGACGCCTCGCTTCTGCTTGACAGCGTCCCGGGAATGCCGTCGGAGAAGACGTCGGCGCCCAACAACGGCTCAGCGCGCGGGTTCGAGGTGGTGGACGCCGCCAAGGCAGCGCTGGAGAGCGCCTGCCCCGGTGTTGTCTCCTGCGCCGACATCCTCGCCATCGCCGCTGAGATCTCAGTCGAGCTGGTACCGTACCCTATATATATACGTTCCTACGTGCCTGGCTACTTGAATTTGCTGGTGACTTATTACACGTACTACTACACACTATATATTGTGATCGGTCCATTTGACAGTCTATAGGTCAGCAGCATTTCCTACAATCACTTTCATCACTACCTTCTGGTTTTATGATGGAACTATATATATATTCGACGATATGATCGAGCCTGTCGGTGCGTCAGTGCGTGCATGGAAAGTACAACCTACTCGTCTCGTGGATTGTGTTTCGCGTACTAGACATTTGCATCTGCTAGTATAAAAGTTTGGTGAACATAGATAGAGTTGTATATATTTTGTTAGATGAAGCAGGTACCTAGCAGCGGCTTATTAATCAAGGACAGATCATCAGCTGATTATTTAGAATACAATATGTAAGTGTGGATCGGAGCAAAGAACTTGTCAAATGTTTTGACACCCAATCATTAGGCAGAAACAAACAAACAAAAAATCTGCAACAGGAGGGTAGATATGAGTCACAACATCGATCGCAAAACGACGCTGCAGTGGACACGCGGACCAATTGATGAGATTTACATGCATGCTAATGCTAATGCTAATCCTAATCCTAATATATTGCGCACGCCCATATATCACGTCACATGCAGTCGGGAGGCCCTAGCTGGGGTGTGCTTCTGGGAAGGCTGGACAGCAAGACCTCCGACTTCAACGGCTCCCTGAACCTGCCAGCGCCCACCGACAACCTCACCGTACTTAAGCAGAAGTTCAGCAACCTCAGCCTCACCGATGTCGACCTGGTCGCCCTTTCAGGTACCTACATAAATCTCGATCGTCCATCGATCTATCCCACGACATTATACTAACTGTATTTATCTTGTATTTTCACCAATGCAATGCAACAAAGGGGGGCACACGTTCGGCCGTGTTCAATGCAAGTTCATCACAGACCGGCTCTACAACTTCAGCGGGACAAACATGCCTGACCCAGCCCTAGACGCGTCTTACCAAGCGTTCCTGACACAGAGGTGCCCACAGAAAGGCGACGCGACAGCCTTGAACGACCTCGACCCGACGACGCCAGACACCTTCGACAACAACTACTACACCAACATCGAGGTGAACCGGGGCATCCTCAACTCCGACCAGGAGCTGAAATCGTCGCCCCAAGCGCAGGGCACCACGGCGCCCATCGTCGACCTGTTCGCAGGCAGCCAGGACGCCTTCTTCGCGAGCTTCGCGCAGTCCATGATCAACATGGGCAACCTTATGCCGCTCACGGATCCGTCCCGAGGACAAGTCCGCACCAACTGCAGAAGGGTCAACTGAAGTTACTGGTTGATATGATGTCTTTGATTAATTTGGCTCCTCATCAAGTGTGAAGTTTCTAATCTATGTGCAGCATGTTTCTTGCATTGTTTTCCAACAATCCAACTTGATAATTTGCCAACCATTTTTATATATATTGTAGTTTGTTCTCAAAGTCCGTCAGAGATGTGCAATAAAATGCATGGAACTTAGTTTGCATGTGCTAGGTGAAAGCAATCAAGTATGTTTAGGAAGCGTTCACACCTCAGCAGAGGCCGCATAGCTTTGTTAATATATGCAGAGAAGAGCCCTCTGCATGGCGTACAAATCACCAACCGAAATCAAGGAGATGCCGGTATTATACCTTTCTATTTTTACAACAACCATATCTGGACTTTCCTATCTTTACAACCCAAGAACTTTCTACACAATTCTACACGTCGGGACTCCATGATTTCGGTTGGTTTGTTTCCATACAAAGCATATGTTACAATATTATCTAACAGCCCCCCTCAATCATAACTTTACTAAGTTAAGATTGCATCTGAAATTATGCAGTTTTTCTCTTGTAAGAGCCTTGGTGAATCCATCAGCAACTTGATCATGTGTTGATATAAACCGAACCTACAGAAGTTTCCGAGCCACACATTCTCTCACAAAATGAAAATCAATTTCAATATGTTTCGTACGAGCATGAAACACAGGATTCGCTGTGAGATAAGTGGCCCCTAAATTATCACACCATAACCTTGCTGCAGGTGGCGTTGGAACTTTTAGTTCCTTAAGAAGTGATTGCACCCAGATAACTTCTGCCGTTGCATTGGCTAGAGCTTTATATTCAGCTTCTGTACTTGACCTTGACACAGTGGCTTGTTTTCTTGCACTCCATGATACAAGATTACTGCCAACGAAAATTGCAAATCCTCCTGTTGATCTTCTATCATCAATGTCTCCTGCCCAGTCTGCGTCAGAGAGGGCACTCACAAGCATAGATCGGCACTTGTTTATGCTCATGGCAATATCACACGTGAGTTTTACATATCTAAGAATCCTTTTGACTGCAGACCAGTGAGCTGTAGTAGGACAATGTAGAAACTGATAGACTCTGTTAATTGCGAAAAAAATATCTGGCCGAGTTAAGGTCAAGTACTGTAATGCCCCAACTACACTTCTATATCGTGTAGCATCTTCAGGTCCAAGAGGTTCAACTTCCTCAATGCTTAATTTTTCAGAAACCGATAAAGGTGTAGCCATGGGTTTGCATTGAGTCATGCCAACCCGTTTAAGAATATTTGAAGCATATTTACTTTGTGATAAATGAATACCATCACGTACCTTATTCACCTCTATGCCAAGGAAGTAATGTAATGTACCTAAATCCTTTAGGGCGAAATCTGACTTGAGATCCTTCAGTAATGCTGACACTGCTTCTGAGGAAGAGCTGACTACTATAATGTCATCTACATAAACCAACAAGAAGATGCTAACATTGCCTTTATTAAATATGAACAATGAAGTGTCGGCCTTAGAGGGGAAGAAACCAAGTTGCTGCAGTTTATCACTCAACCTTGAGTACCAAGCTCTGGGGCCTGTTTCAGACCATATATTGCTTTATCCAACTTGCATACATGATGTGGGAATTTACTATCTTCATAACCTGGTGGTTGTCTTATGTAGACATCCTCCTCAAGAACACCATGAAGAAACGCGTTCTTTACATCTAGCTGCCTAAGACACCAGCCTCTAGACACTGCTATAGAAAGCACCACTCTGATAGTAGCAGCTTTGACAACGGGGCTATAAGTATCCTCATTATCTATCCCATATCTCTGTTTAAATCCCTTTGCTACCAATCGAGCCTTATATCTGTCTATGCTGCCATCTGCTTTTCTTTTAATTTTGTATACCCATTTGTAATCGATAAGATTTTTTCCTTCCTGTGCTGGTACTAAATGCCATGTTTTGTTATCTTGCCAGGCACTAAATTCCTCATCCATAGCATGTTTCCAATTTTTATTACCAAGAGCTTTAGATAAATCATGTGGTTCATGTGGTTCATTACCAACCGCTAAGCATCCATAGCCATACCTTATAGTGCCATCTATGTATGCTTTTGGTTTTCTGATCCGGTTGGTCCGGCGTGGAAAATTTGTTGCTGTAGCATTATTTGATACAGAAGATCCAGTGCCAGGGACATCTTGATGTGGATCCATCTCGGTTGACGATGGGCCAGTGGGCTCCTGACCCGTGTCCGCTGTCGGCCCACCATCGGACGAAGTCGATGGGCCGCCATCATTGCACAATGATGCGCCGTGCTCCGGTCGGGGTGATGTGCCGCCTCCCCTGGATGGAGATTCGCCCGGAGCCTGTCTGGTTGCAGACACCAATCCCGGATGTGGAGCGCTGCCGGCACCTGGGATCGTGCTTGATCTTGGCTCCAAGATTTCCTGTGCACAAGCACCACTGTTTTCTTCCAAAAAAGTATCATTAGGTGCAGAATTTTTGGTATTTTGAATATCAGGCAACAATGAATCAGCTACATTAGTATCCCCCGGATGATTCATGGTGGGACTGGAAGGAAACAAGTGAGGAAGGAGAGTGACTTCAGCCCGTAAACGAGCGTCGGCATTGGGATGGAACTCACGGAAAGGAAAAACTCCTTCATCAAATATGACGTCTCTTGATATGTAGACTCGTCCTGTACTAACATCAAGGCATTTGTAGCCTTTATGAGATGAACTATAGCCCAAGAAGACGCATCGCTTGGAACGAAAAGCAAGTTTATGAGTGTTATAAGGACGAAGGTTGGGCCAGCATGCACAGCCAAATACTCGAAGGAACTTATAGTCGGGTTTCTTATGAAAGAGACGCTCGTAGGGTGTCATGAAGTCAATGACTTTGGATGGGGTTCAATTAATAAGATATGCTGCCGTGGTAAAAGCTTCATCCCAGAATTTTAAAGGCATAGATGCATGTGCAAGCAAGGCTAGACCAACCTCAACAATGTGCCTGTGTTTTCGTTCAGCTGGGCCATTTTGTTGGTGTGCGTGAGGACACGATACTAGGTGTGCTACTCCAATTTTTGTGAAGAAGGAGCTGAGTTTTTGGTACTCTCCACCCCAATCTGTCTGTACAGCAATAATTTTGCTGTCAAACATTCGTTCAACCATATTTTGGAAGTCATGAAATTTCTGAAAAACTTCAGATTTAAAACGAAGCAAATAGACCCAAGTGAACTTACTATAATCATCGATGAAAGAAACATAGTATTTATTTCTGCCTACCGAATATGTGGCAGGACCCCATACATCAGAAAAAATGAGTTCTAGTGGCTTGGATGGAGCACTAGTGGACACAGGATACGGAAGTTGATGGCTCTTTGCCTGTTGACATGCATCATAGACGGAGCCTTTATTTGACTCAACTAAAAAGGGCAAATTATTGCTACTAACGACTTTCTTAACTATCTCAGATGAGGGATGACCAAGACGATAGTGCCACCAGTCAGGAGATGATCTAGTGGCACCAAGAGCTTCTTTCAAATGCACACTCGGTATGGGGTAGAGACCGTTTCTACACCGGCCTTCAAACAGCGTCCTCTTGGTAGCTTGATCCTTAACGAGAAAATGATTCGGATAAAATTCAAGGTATGCATGATTATCAGAAGCAAGACGGTGCACAGATATAAGATTTTTATCAGTAGCAGGAACATGAAGAACATGATTAAGTTTCAAATTGGAATTAGGGGTACTAATAATAGCATGACCAATGTGACTGATATTCATACCAGCACCGTTTGCTGCATGGATTTGATCTTTTCCCTTGTACTTCTCCTTCATGGAGAGCTTCTCGAGCTCTCCAGTGATGTGGTCGGTGGAGCCGGTTTCCATATACCAGTTTGTGTCCACTCCATATGAATGTGTCACAGCCGATGCACTCCTCTGATTAGGATAAGACTCCTCATCGAGCCTATACCAGCATTCCAGGGTGGTGTGGCCAGTCTTGTCGTAGATTTGGCACTGTGGTTTGTCATCGCTATAGCTGCTATTGTTGAAGTACCCGCGGCCAATGCCACATCCTCCTGGCGTAGCTGAGCCACGGCCACGACCACCGGAGTAGCCACGGCCACCACCATGGCCTTGCTGATTGCCACGACCATGGTTATTGCCGCCTCCACGGCCACGTTTGGCTATGTTGGCAGATCCTTGCAATCCGCCATGCAGTACATCCAATCTGTGCTCAAAGCTCAGCAGCTGAGAGACCAATTCACCCACCGAGATAGACTTGGTGCGCGCCCCCACCGCCATCATGACTGGATTGAACTCCTCATCAAGGCCGGCCAGGAGATAAGAAACCAGCTCTTCATCATCAACTTTCTTTCCAGCCAAGGCCATATCATCTGCAAGGGACTTTATTTTTGCAACATACTCCATAACAGACATGTTACCTTTGCGGGTCGTTGCAAGTGCGATCCTCGTGTTGATGGTCCTCGCACATGAGGTAGATGCGTACATCCGCACAAGTTCTCCATACACCTCTTGTGGTGTTTCGAGTGTGGCCACTTGGGCCATCACCTCCCGTGACAGTGATGTCATCAGGAACCCAAGCACCTACTGCTCCATGGCTTTCCAGGCAGCATGATCGGGGTTGGGCACCTTCTTGACCTTCTCTCCATCCTTGGCTTCAAGTTCTGTAGGTGGAGGAGTGTCGGTGCCATCGAGATAGCCCTGCAACTGCGCTCCTCGCAGTATGGGCAGGACCTACGCCCTCCATAGAGGGAAGTTGGTCTTGGTCAATTTTTTGGTGATGACCTGACCGAACAATGGAGACGCGACGTTGAGCGCCGAGGAGCTCGCCATGACGACGGGCAAGACTCAGGCGATGCTAGATGTATTTTTGTGGGAGTTTGCTCTGATTACCATGAAAGCAATCAAGTATGTTTAGGAAGCGTTCACACCTCAGCAGAGGCCGTGTAGCTTTGTTAATATATGCAGAGAAGAACCCTCTGCATGGCGTACAAATCACCAACCGAAATCAAGGAGATGCAGGTATTATACCTTTCTATTTTTACAACAACCATATCTGGACTTTCCTATCTTTACAACCTAGGAACTTTGTACACAATTCTACACGTCGGGACTCTATGATTTCGGTTGGTTTGTTTCCATACAAAGCATATGTTACAATATTATCTAACACTAGGTTGCTAGCATGTATATATATTACATTTTTTGTCATAACAAAAACTGATAATGATCAACTTGGGGTGTCCGTCCAGCGCTCGGACAATGGACATTACGTGGCCTCATGTGGTTCACATATCTTTTTCCACTACATGAATATCTACTGCCATCAGACTTATCCTCTCCAGTTCTGTCTCCTCTCTCTCTCTCCATTCAAAGCAACAGGGAGAGAAAGGATGTGTGCAGCCTGTGATTCTCCTCCCCATCTCAAACTTGTGTGCTTGATAGTCAGGGGGTGCTCACCGCGCAGCAGGTGGTGCTCGTGCTCACCAGCCAGGGCTGCTCGCCAGCTGCTAGCCTGCTCGTGCTCGCTAGGCGCAGGGGGTGCTTGTCGACTGTTGTCCGCTCACCATGGTACCATGGGTGCTACAAGGGGTGCTCGCTGAGCAAGCAATCGAGCTCGCCAGTTACTCCTTGCACAGGTGCTTGCCTAGCGCTGCTCTCGCGGCCTTGTGCAGGTGCTTACCCAGCACAATGTCACCACTAGGGCACCGGCGAGCTCCATGCGCCGCTGCTCCGCGCCGGCATCGAGCTCCACAACGATGAGCCACCATTCATCAATGCAGCAAGGTGATATTACAGTGAAAGTGCATGTAGCAAGAGTATGTTTCAAGTGTTTTAGAGGTATGTTGCAAATATTGTATATCGTTGTTGCAAAAGTAGATCAGGATGCTGCACATGTTGTAATGGCTATACACGTATGTTTCAAGTGTATGTCCCAAATGTTTTATCTGTTCTAGACTAATGTTGCAAGTGTATATCTGGATGTTGCATATATAATGCATGTTGCAAGCATATGTTTTCAAGTGTTTCATATGTATATTTGCAAATGTTTCATTTGGATGTTGCATATGTTTGCAATGAAATGTTTTTCAGGCGTTTTCGCAAGTGTTTCAGATGCTTAATTGTTTCAAGTGTTTTATCTATCTTTTTTGTATGTTGCAACTGTTGCATCTGGATGTTTCAAAAGTAGATCGGATGTTACACATGGGATGCATGTGGGAAGCGGCTGGTGGACATAATATACTCACAAGACTTACCCGACTAGTGGGAATAATTTTCTGACTCCAAGGAGTATGATAGGCACTATGGGTTTGTTGTTTTCTTTTTGTTTGCGAAAAGCATTACTAATAGTTCATCCTTACAGTCAAGTTTTATTAGCAGTCATGATTACTTCATTAGTTAACCATTCTAGGTAAGCACATGTTCTACTTTCAAGCAAGGGTTGAGCCATCAGAACCATTTTACCATCTTTTATTTTCTAGTTTTTACTATGGTGCTATACCATAGCCAAGTCGTACCATCTCATAGAAAATGGCGATTCGTGAACCAATATATCCTAGCTAGGTACTCCAAAACACATGTCCCGTTTGTACCCCAGGCACAAAAAGACTAACCCATTCTACTCCTATCACGGGGTCCAGGTCCCCGTTCAAACTTGGACTCCAAGCCCCCACACTTGAGACCCGGTCTCAATATGGTGCTTAGACCTCTACCTTTCCCCGCCTCCAATCAGTCGGTCCGGAAAGAGCCGAAACCCACGACAAGAGCGTAACGAGCCTTCCCACTCCCATAAGCAAGTATGTGCTCAGGATAATAAGTCTATGACCTGACTACCATCCATAGCAATAGACAGTCCTTAATCGACACGAACAGAGAAAACAGTGTAACTAAGCTAAGCCCCGTTGGCCACGGGACATAGCCTGTTACACCCACCAATATTCATACCATATCCCTGCCCTGTCTCTATTTTTCCTTTCATCATTTTATCATGAGAGTAATTATAATAATCATCTATTATGAGTAACGGCATGGTACACACGCTACCGAAAACCTAAACATAGCAGCTACTGGAACCTATACTAGTAGGACTCATAGAACAATTATATCTATGCATGTGGTTTTCATAAAATTCTTATAATGTAAATGCACATCGCTTATATATATTCAGTGATTCTAAAAAATAAGGGTTATGCACCGGGGCTTGCTTTGGGTAGGCGTGGTGTCAGCTGAGTCAGTCAGTGATGGCTCTAGGACCTCCTCCTACACGAGAATCCCCTCCTCATACTCCTCGACGATCTCCTTGAACTCATGATCATCGGTGGACACGATCTCTGCCAACTCGTTCTCTACATGCATGCGATGATGATGCAACACTTAGCATTTAAGTAATAGCAACTCCTAACTAAGAATACACACACTAAGCTACTAAGCTAGCTCTAATGACTAAGGTTCTAAGCTAACTATCATTTTCATCAAGCAAGGTGTTGGATTCAACTAACAAACACCTAGCTTTACAAATGAAGGATATATCTTTGTTTCTACTAATGATTTAATGTATATTAAAACAAAGAGTATTTAACTATCCTAATGTTTAGTCTATTCTAAAGCTACAAAATTATAGCGAGCACATAACAACACCACGGTGCTGCTATAAAATTTATAGGGCAAAAGCTATCATCAATTTTCTGCAAAAAATTCCTACAATAATTCTCCTAACAATATTAAATATTTTTTAATTATTTAATAGCTCCTGGTATCAACATATACATATATGAACTAAATACACTAACAGATAGTGCACAATTTTAGGAACCTAGCAAAATTTGTTTCATAATTTTTGGACACCTACATGATTTTATATGATTTACCAAAGACCAACTCAAAAATTAAATTAGAAAACGATTTCTAATTCCTTATGAAAAAGAAAAACGAATTCTCCCACGCGGCCCACGTGACACAGCGCATGCACGGTGGCCCGCAGGCACGGCCCACGTGGAGACGGCTCGCGCCGGAGAATCCCACGCGTGTCGACGACTTTGCAAAAGAGACCTAGAACTCCTCCCAATTTACAATTAAGTACTAACACTATTTTCTCCTCTCTCTTAGAACTTCTCACTTAACCCCCTGGCCTTTCCCTAATTCACCCACGCGCACCCCCGGTAACTCAACGCACGGCGACGCGACGAGCGACGGCACTACGCGCCTACGTCGGACACCTAGGACCTACGTGGGCCCTCCTAATGGGTCGATCACCATCTCTGACCCAAGTGGCTACACTAAGCAGTAGTGCAGGGTGACACGACTGGCTAGGGAAGGCTACAGCGGTGCGTGGTCATCCATATTGGTGGCACCACTATTCTGGTGGGCTAGGGTAGCTACAGACCTAATTGGTTAGCGCGTGAGCATCAATAGGCTACCCTAGATCAGGGCGAGGTGATAGTTGGGGTGGAGAATGATGGAGGAGGGAGGGCCACATGTAGCTGAGCCATGCGGTGGTGCACCACGATGGCATGGTCACATCAGTGATGATGGGGAGGCGATGGTGGTTCCGCTGACGTGCGCAAGGTGGACAGGGAGACAAAGGCGAAGCTGGTGGCACAAGTAAATTGGCTTAGGAGGGACAGTAGGAGGGCTGCCCTCGTCCACGGCTAGACATGGCCTTATCGGCAGGGCGGTGAGCAAAACTCCAAATTGGAGCTTGGCCATGCACTGTTCAAGACTAGGTAGGGTCGGGCAGCGAGAGCACATGATGGTGAAGCCATGGGTATGATGGATTTAATGGAGGTGATCGTTCGCTGGGTAAATTAGATGGCGCGGCTCATGGCGACCGCAGAGGGAGAAAGAGAGAAAGAGAGAGACGGGGCACGACATGTGGGCTCGGCTCGTCCTCGCCTGGTGGGACATGAGCGGCTTGATCAGGACACACACCCATAGGCGCTACGGATAAGGCGTGGGTGCGTTCATGACCGACATGGCATGGGCGACTAATGCACCTTAATGGGTGAGGTGACAACACATATGGCCATGTGCCGATGCCACGGATATGCCAAGCACGTGCGCAGTAGCGGTAGGGCCACCGGCAGGGCGGACAACGGTGCAGAGCCATGGGGGGGTGCGGATGCGACGACAGTGTAGTGCGGCCATGGCAACACCAATGGTGGCAACACGAGGCAGGGCAGCAGGGCATGGGGCCAGCGTCTCGCTGCAGCCAGCCTCGACCAAGCCTAAGCGGCCCGACCGACCTAGCGTGGCGGCACAGGGTGACCGCGTAGGATGTGGCCATGTGCGCGGTGCGGGGTGGCCATGCTGTGACCGTGCGCACGGCGCCAACCATCCTGAGGTTGTGTCGTGCATGAATTTTAAAGCGCCCAAAATGACTAAATGGTTGCTTCAGGAGCCAAACCATCTTCACCATGCTCAAGATGGCATATGAGACTACCAAATCAAGCTATAACTCTACACCACCCCTTAACCCAATCTCTCAAAATAATTTGCTAAACATAACAATGTCTAGCTGTTGATAGACTTGGAAATTTTCTAAGTTTTTGAGCTGAACTTGATTTCAATTTGCAATTTCTAGTCTAGCAGAAATATTAGCTTGTAATATCATTTTTTGACAGCAAGTATTTCACTGTCATCTACAAAGTTTGTACTTCAAACTTTATTTAAGTAACACACACATGTTCTATAGTTTTTTTGCATAATAAAAATTGGTTTTAAACCCTACTTGATATACCTGAACTATTGAATCAACTTTCATTTAACATTTTTATTGATCATTTTAAGTTACAAGAAATTTATCTACACATTCTATCACATGCATTAACACATAAATATAATGCTCATGATATGTTTTAGTAAATGATTTAGGGTGTAACACCGAGGGTGTTACAACTCTTCCCCCCTTAAACAAAATCTCGTCCTGAGATTTCATGTGAGTGCCTAGTGTAGGAAAAAGGGTAAGAGTGAGCTTGTAACATAAACTATTATCTTGCCACACCAGGGAGAAGATGGGGATAATGCTCCAGAATATAACCCTCCTGCTTGCAAGTTGCTTCGTCCTCCGAATGGTTTTGCCATTGGACTTTATAAAATTTTACCACTTTGTTTCTAGTAACTCTCTTTTTCATCCAAGATTTTGACAAGATGCTCGATATAAGAAAGATCAGGTTGGAGAGGGAGTCCTTCCATTTCCACCACTTCCTCAGGAACACATAAACACTTCTTTAATTGGGAAACATGAAAGACATTATGTACTACTGATAAAATACCTAGAAGTTGGAGATGATAAACAACCGAACCACATCGTTCCAAAACTTTATAAGGTCTGACATAACGAGGAGCTAACTTTCCACGGACTCCGAACAAATGCACACCTCTCATTATGGAAACCTTTAGGTACACATGGTCAACAACTTCAAACTGCAAGGGCCTTCTTCGCTTGTCCATATAAGTTTTCTAACGATTCTGAGCTGCCTTCAAATGACTTTGAATAACACTAACTTGCTCTCGAGCTTCCTTGATAAAATCAGGTCCAAAATAACCATGATCACCCACTTCAACCCAGTTAAGAGGTGTTCTACATTTCTTGCCATACAGGGCCTCAAAAGGTGCCATACGAATGCTTTCTTGTTAGCTATTGTTATAAGAAAACTCAGTTAGAGTCAAGCATTCGTCCCACTTTTCTGGAAAAGAGATGACACAAGCCCTCAACATATTCTCAAGTACCTAATTGACTCTTTCTGTTTGACCATCAGTTTGCAGGCACGGTGTTAGCTAAGTTAGTCAGTGGCAACTCCGAGATCTCCTCCTACACAAGAATCTCATCCTCGTACTCCTCTACGATCTCCTCAAACTCATAATCGCCGGTGGTCACAATCTCCGCCAACTTGTTCTCTACATGCATGTGATGATGATGCAACACTTAGCATTTAAGCAATAGCAACTCCTAACTAAGAATATGCACACTAAGCTACTAAGCTAGCTCTAATGACTAAGGTGTGGTAGAACCGCCCGAAATAGCACGCTTCCAGAGGTGCCCATCTTCCACTAGACACTAAGCACCACAAAAACAAGCTACATCGAACGGTTCTGTCGAGCACACCCCAAGGGAGAACTCGAATAATCCACGTTTTTCCTCTAGGATCCAATAATGAGAACAAGTTTATAATACTTAGTCCATTTCATACAACAAGAGTTCTTAGAAATACATTATTACAATATCAAGTTCAGAGTACGAAATTTAAACAATGGAATTACAATAAATATCTAACGATAAGATACAAGGATCCATCTGTGCTAGCTCAGTTATGCACCGGGGCTTGGGCAGGCACGGTGTCAGCTTAGTCAATCAGTGGTGGCTCTAGGACCTCCTCCTATATGAGGATCTCCTCCTTGTACTCCTGCTCGCCCGTGGTCACGAACTTCACCAACTCATTCTCTACATGCATGCAATGACGATGCAACACTCAATATTAAGGTAATAGCAGTTCTTAAAATAAGAATACATCTACTAAGCCACTAAGCTAGCTCTAATGACTAAGATACCGAGCTAATCATCATTCCCCTCAAACCAGCAGGGTTTCACCTACAAGTGCTACTTAGCAACTAAAATATATTCTTACTCTTATTAATGATTCCCTATATACTACAACAAGGATTATTTAGCTACCATATTTCTCAACCTATTCTAAGGCTATAAAAATTACAGTGAGCACATAATAATACAATGAATCTACTATAAAAATTTCATGGTCAAAACTATTACCAATTTGCCACAAAAATTCCAACAAATACTAATCTAAACAATACTAGACACTCACAAATGATTTAATAGCTGTTGGTATCAACAAATATATATATATATATATATATATATATATATATATATATATATGAACTAAATACACTAACAGATAGAGCACAATTTTAGGAACCTAACAAAATTGGTTTCACAAATTTTGGACACCTGCTCAAATTGATATGCTTTTTCTAAAGTTCTACTTACAACATAAAATAATAAGCTATTTCTAATCCTTAAAAAGGAAAACGATTCCCTCCTGTGTGGCCCAACTTGGCCCATGTAGGGCACGGCCCACGCGCGTAAATGGCCCGCGATGGGGGAGCCCGTGCGCGCACCAACCAACTTGCAAAAACGCCCTCGCGTTCTCCGATAATACTAGTAACACTATGTCCACTATTTCAACAGACTATGACTTTGCAATAAAACCCTCGCTCCTTCTCTCCTTCGCAACAGAGAGGTCCTCGCCCTACCTGCACATGCCGGCATAGCGGCCAATGGCACTGGCGACCCCCGCCGGTCAACCGGGACCTTCCCCGCCCTATCTAAGGGACCGGTGCTCACCTAGACGCCGACACAAATTGATGGGCAGTGAAAACAAGGGCTGGGACTCCGTAGCAAGGCCTAGCCACGCCGGCATGGAGCCTACAACAATGACAAAGGCATTCCAGTGAGCCACTGCAAGCACAAGGTGATAGGGGGCAGGCGAGCAATGACAACTCACTTGAGACCTATTCGGGGTGCTAGCTCGGCCGAAGCCAACCCGAGCGGAGTTGGCCACATGCGCACGGTGGGGGTGACCAACGGCCGCAATGGCACAACTGTGTCCATGGCGAGGAGATGGCCCAGGGCTGTAGCTAGTGTGCACATGGCGCAAAGAGGCTCAGGGCGGAGCTAAAGGTGCAGTCAATTTTACCGGGGGCTTAGTGCGGCGGCTGACCACGACACAAGGGGGATGGGTCTTAACGGCGCGGTGGCAAGCGCCGCTCCAAATTGGGGCTTGACTGAGCCACAATCAAAGCGGGTGGGGTGGCCAGACAGGGTGTGGTGGCGAAGTAGTGGCGCAATGAATGGTGGGACGCGACATCTCGCCCTAGGCGCATAGACACGGTGCAACGACGGTGGGGGCAAGGGTGCAGGCAGAGAGGGAATGGACGGCAGTGGGGACATGGCCGCAACTCAACATGACATTGATGGCGCGATGGGAACACCCCGTGGCCAAGCACAAGCCGATGGGCACACCCCCACGGCCGGTGTGGCCCGCGTGCCTCAATGCCATTAATGATGAGTCAACGGTGGCTCAGTTGCGCACGTGCAGGGCTGTGGCATAGCGATTGGCACATAGCAGTGTAGCATGAGGAAGCACGTGGTGCGGTGTAGGGCATTGTGTAGCAAGGGGATGCGACGGCAACGGTAGTAGATGTAGCGATGGGCGCGCAGTAGGCGGCCACGCGTAGGCTGACGCGTGCCTACGCACTGGCACCGCGACGTTGGGGCAGTGGGCGCATGGACACATGGGCGCGGCAGTTGGCATGGGGGCAGCAGCAGCAATGGCCAGCCACGTGTGGCAGTGTGAGTGCGCGCGCCAAGTGCGCCAGGGCTGCGACGTTGAGCTCGCCCGGCCCGGTGACCGCACTCAGACAGAGGCGGCAGGCGGGAACAATGCATGCACAGTTTTTAAAGCACAAAAAATTCCTAAACCGTTATTCCTACCTCCAAACCACCTCTTCCACCCCCAAGTTGGCACATAGGTCTACTAAACCGAGCTAAAGCACCCCTTCACTCCCTAACCCAATTCTCCTAAATAAATTGACAAACATGGTTATGTAAAGCTGTTCCCAATGTGAAATTTTCTCTAAGTCTTGAATCAACTCTATTTCAGCTTATATTTCTAAGCTATTAGAAGTACCACTTAGCCATATCATTTTTCAATAGCAAGTATTTTATCACCATCTACAAAGTTTACACTCCCAACTTTATTTCTGTGTCACCTACATGTTATATAGTGTTCTTGTTCAATAAAAATTCATGAATTTCCTTACTTTCTAATTTCCTCAGTCGCGAAATGACTTTTCATTTGAATTACAATACTTTACTTGTTCATATTATCACATGCAATAACATTTAAACATGATTCTTATGACATGTTTTAGTAAGTGATTTATAGTGTAACACCGAGGGTGTTACAACTCTACCCCCCTTAAACAAAATTTCGTCCCAAGATTTCATGTGCCTAGTGTGGGAAAACAGATAAGAAATAAATTCTGATTTAAACAATTACCTCGGTGAACTAGAAAGAAGGTGGGGATAATGCTTCACGATATAGCTTTCTTGCTCCCACGTTGCTTCATCCTCTGAATGATTTTGCCACTAAACTTTATAAAACTTCACCACACTGTTTCTAGTCACTCTTTCTTTTTTCATCTAACATCTTGACGGGATGCTCAATATAAGACAAGTCGGGCTGGTGAGGAAGTCCTTCCATTTCCACTGCTTCATCGGGGTCCCGCAAACATTTATTTAACTAGGAAACATGGAAGACATTATGTATTGCTCACAAAATATCCGAGAGCTAGATATGGTAGGCAGCAGAACCACACCGGGCCAAAATCTTGTAAGGTCCAACATAGCAAGGGGCTAGCTTCCCACGGACACCAAATCAATATACACCTCTCATGGGAGATACCTTGAGATACACATGATCACCAACTTCAAATTGCAAGGGCCTTCTTCGCTTGTCCGCATAAGTTTTCTGACGACTTTGAGCTGCCTTCAAATGGCTCTGAATAATGCCAACTTGCTCTCGAGCTTCTTTGATAAAATTAGGCCCAAAATATCCACGATCACCCACCTCAACCCAGTTAAGAGGTGTTCTACATTTATTACCATATAGGGCCTCAAAAGGTGCCATACAAATACTTTCTTAATAGCTATTGTTATAAGAAAGCTCAGCTAGAGTCAAGCATTCATCCCACTTTTAAGGAAAAGAAATGGCACAAGCCCTCAACATATCCTCAAGTACCTGATTGACTCTTTCTGTCTGACCGTCAGTTTGCGGATGATAAGCTTAACTTCTAAGGAGACTAGTACCAAGACATTCTTGGAGTTGCTCCCAAAAGCAAAAGACAAAGACTGACCCTCTATCAGAGACGACGATAAGAGGAACTCCATGCAGGATCACAATCCAGTCAAAATACAACTTGGCATACTTCTTAGCTGAATATCTGGTATCTACCAAGAGAAAATGAGCGGACTTAGTAAGACGATCCGCAATGACCCAAATAGAGTCATACCCCTTTGCCGTGCGGGGCAAACCCACAACAAAATCCATGGAAATATCTACCCATTTCCAAATAGGGATAGGCAAGGGCTGCAAAAATCCTAGTGTATGCATATGGTCTACCTTAACTCTTCCACAAGTGTTGCATTCCATGACATACTTGTTGATATCCTGTTTCATATTTGACCACCAATACAAGTGGCACAAATCATGGTACATCTTGTTACTTCCTAAATGGACGGACAACTTAGAGTTGTGAGCTTCATCCAAAAATTTTCTTCTAAGCTCCTCACTTGACGGAACAACCAATCTGTTCTCGAACCTCACTACACCTTGGTCATCAACCCTAAAATGAGGACCATGCCCTTCGGCAATTAACTTCTTGATATGCGGGATTTCTAAAACATCATGCCTTTGCTCTATAATAATTTGCTCAAGTAAATCCAAGACTAGAGCAATATGGGCCAGCACCTTAGCATGGTTGAGAGACAAGGGTGCTTCTTCAACTTGATACAACTTTTGGCTCAAAGCATCAGCTACCACATTAGCTTTTCCAAGATGATAATGAACTTCTAAATTGTAATCCTTGATTAGCTCCAGCCATCTCTGTTGCCTCATGTTTAGCTCGGGCTGAGTGAAAATATATTTGAGGCTCTTCTAATCCATATAAATATGTACTTTATTTCCTAACAAATAATACCTCCAAATTTTTAGAGCGTGCACCACAGCAGCCAGCTCTAAATCATGGGTGGGATAATTCACCTTGTGCATTTTCAGCTAGCGTGAACCATAAGCTGTCACACGTCCATCCTGCATAAGCACACATCCCAATCCAGTCCTTGAGGCATCACAATACACATCAAATGGCCTGTCAATATCTGGTTGGGCAACAATAGAAGCAGAGGTAAGAAACCTCTTTAGGGCTTGAAAAGTTCCTTCACAAGCCAAACTCCATACAAACTTGATATCTTTCTGGAGAAACTTGGTCATTAGTTGAGCTATTTTGGAGAAGTCAGGAATGAAGCACTGATAATAACTAGCAAGACCAAGGAACTAACGGATCTGATGCACTGACTCTAGAGACTCCCAATTTAACACATCTTGCACCTTGCTTGGGTCTACAGATATACCTTCAGGTGTTAGAATATGTCCCAAAAATTGCACTCGATCTAACCAAAACTCACACTTGCTGAATTTGGCATACCGCTTATGTTCCCTTAATTGAGTTAGTACTATTCAAAGATGTTGGGCATGCTCTTCCTTGTTCTTGGAATATATCAAAATATCATCAATGAACACCACTACAAACTTATCCAACTTCGACATAAAGACTGAATTCATGAGATACGTGAAGAATGTAGGAGCATTGGTGAGACCAAAGGACATGACTAGGTATTCATACAGCCTATACCTAGTAGAGAAAGTTGTTTTTGGTATATCTTGTGGCCGGATCTTAATTTGATGATAACCCGAATGAAGATCAATCTTTAAAAACATCTTTGCACTAGCCAACTAATCAAACAAAGTATCAATACGAGGCAAGGGATACTTGTTCTTAATGGTTACCACATTGAGAGGGTGGTAATCCACACACATCCACAGTGTACCATCCTTCTTCTTCACAAAAATAGCTGGACAACCCCATGGTGAAGAACTAGGACGGATAAAGCCCAACTCCAATAATTCCTCTAACTGCTTCTTCATTTCTGCTAGTTCTTTAGGAGCCATGCAGTAAGGACATCATGAAATAGGAGCAGTGCTAGGTTCTAACTCAATGAAAAAACTCCACATCTCTATCCGGTGGCAACCCAGGTAGCTCTTTAGGAAAGACATCTAGGAACTCACATACCATAGGAATAGAGGCAAGATCAGGAGAAGTTTCAACATGAGCAGAAAGTGGTAAGGCTAGATCTAAGGGAATAAGAAGAGAAATCCTATCATCGAAAGAAGGAAGCCGTAACTCAACAACTCTCTGCTTAGGGTCTAAGACTACCCCATAAACACGCAACCAGTTCATGAACAGAATTGTATCTATGCTTAGCCCAGGCAACACCATGAACTGGAGGCGGTAAGTGTGAGTGGCTAGCACTAATCTTACTATATTCGTCTGAGTGTTAATGCACAACTGTGCACCTGGGGTACTGATTCTATAGGCAATAGAAATAGCCATAAGAGATATATTATGCCTCTATGCAAACCCCATGCTCATGAATGAACATGATGCACTAGAATCAAACAACACATATGCTAGGTGGGAATCAATGGTAAACATACCAGCCATCATAGGTTCATTCTGCAAGATCTCCTTAGCCTCAGTGAAGTTGACTTGCCCAGGGCGGCTTATGGGCACCTTCTTCTTGATAATCATCCGCTTGATCAGACAGGAGTTGGCTGAAGGCTGGGAAGGTTGCGTAGGCTGGTTCTATGGACACTCTCGAGCATAGTGGCCTTCCTTGCCACACTTGAAACAAGCACTAGGCTTGTTCCCCTGCCCCTAATGAGGCAGAACCTATTGTCCCTGAGGCTATTATTGCACTTGCTGAGTAGGTGCACGGTACTGAGTGGGAGGTGCCTGGTAGGTCTGCTGAGGCTAGCGAAACGACTACCCACCCGAAGACTGGTAGGGCACTCGCCTAACAACCTACACCTTCTAAGCCTGGGGGTGACTGGAGACCCAGTAATCACCCGCTTGCAGTTCCACACAGCTTGAGAGTCATGCTAAAGTCCCTCCATGGCAATAGCAGCATTTATCATAGCACCAAAAGTCTGATAGTTCTCTATGTATAGCTCCTTCTACAGACTACAAGAGAGGCCACGATAGAAATAGTCCCTCTTCTTCTCATCAGTATCGATGTGGATCCTAGCATATTGTGCCCAATGGTTGAACTTATTCACATAATCCATCACAAACACACTCCCTTGCTTTAGATCCAGGAACTCAGTCAACTTCATGTTCAGCACACTAGCAGGAATGTAGTACTCTCTAAAAAGCAGCGGTAAACTCCTACCAAGTCACATGGTGATCCACTAGCTGCATGGCATTGAACGTGTACCACCATGCACTGGCAGAGCCCAATAGCTGTTGCGCTGCAAAGCGCACCTTCTGCTCCTCAGTTATAGTGAGCAGCTGAAACTTCTGCTCTAGAATATGAAGCCAATGATCCACACCCATAGGCTCAGTAGTCAGTGTGAATGTGGGTGGGTGCGTCTTCAAGAAATCCTGGTAAGAGCAGGACCCCTTGGGACTGCGAGCACCACCCCTGTTACCACCATTGCCACTAGGGCCTCTAGGGGTGAAGCCACCAATGGCCTAGGCAAGCATCTCCAAGGCATAGACTGACTCACACCGAGTAGCCAGCATCTCTGCTATCATCTCCGCATGGGTCATCGGAGGTGGTGGTGATAGAGGAGGAGGAGCTAGAAGTGGGGCCTCATGACTCTCCCCGCTGGTGTTGCCAATGCCCTCATCGCAACTGTTATCGCTCAGGTTTGCCCTAGCGCTGGTACTCCCATGACCAGACCTCAGGTTCATCTATAAATAGATAGGAACCAACCATTAGGAACAACCCTCCAGATTAGGAACAAGAGATTAAAGAAATGATAAGACTTTTATTAAAGCATTCTTTTAGGTTATCCTATCAAATCACTAATCCAATTCATGTGTGGGGGAGTTTAGTTTAAGCAAGATTCTCTTTTCATGATGCATGTATCGGCCTACCCATTCACTCAAGCCAGAATATGGTGGCATTCACAAAAATTTTGGCACATCGCACACTCACTTTCCGCTTGCTAAACGATTCTTACGTAGCGTAAGTTAGTGTACCTATAGAAAATTGATTAGATAAAACTAGTGCCGCTATCATAGATAGACCATATTACTAGGGCTTATACTTATTTACATAATTTTATCACATCATACTTTTCACAAAACTTTTGTTGGTCAAATTTTAGGTTTTGAAAAGAGTTATGAAACTCGTAGACTCATTATTGGCTCTAGTACCACCTGTGGCAGAACCACCCAAAATAGCACGCTTCCAGAGGCTCCCGTCTTCCACCAGACACTAAGCATCCCAAAAACAAGCTACATCGGACGGTTCCGTCGAGCACACCCCAAGGGAGAACTCGAATAATCCACGTTTTTCCTCCAGGATCCAATAATCAGAATGAGTTTACAATACTTAGTCCATTTCATACAACAAGAGTTCTTAGAAATACATTATTACAATACCAAGTTCAGAGTGCGGAATTTAAATAGCAGAATTACAATAAACATCTAACGATAAGATACAAGGATCCGTCTATGTCCACCAGAAGAATCGTCCACACAACAGCTACTCCTCAAGCAACACTGGCAATAGGGGTAAATGAACCCTGAGTACACAATATACTCGCAACACTTACCCAACTAGTGGGAATACTTTCATGACTCCAAAGGATATGACAAGCTTTATGGTTTGCTGGGTTTCCTTTTTCCAAAAAGCAATACTAGTAGTGAATCCTTATGTATGTGTTTTATTAGCAATCATGATTAGTTCATTAGCTAACCATTCTATGTAAGCACATGTTCTACTTTCAAGCAAGAGTTGAGCAATCAGATCCATTTCATCACCTTTCATCTTCTAGTTCTTACTATGGTGCTAGATCATAGGCAAGACGTATCGGATTACCCGATGATTCGCGAATCAATATGCCCAGCTAGGTACCCTGAAACACATGCCCTGCTTGTACCCCAAGCACAAGAAGGACCAACCCATCACTCTCCTGTTAAGGGGTCTAGGTCCCCGTCCAAACTTGGACTCCAAGCCCCCACACCTGAGTCCCGAACTCAGTGTGGTGCTTAGACCTCCACCATACTAGACACTCACAAATGATTTAATAGCCATTGGTATCAACAAATATATATGAACTAAATACACTAATAGATAGAGCACAATTTTAGGAACCTAACCAAATTGGTTTCATAATTTTCGGACACCTGCTCGATTTGATATGCTTTTTCCAAAGTTCTACTTACAACATAAAATAATAAGCTATTTCTAATCCTTAAAAAGGAAACCAATTCCCTCCCGCATGGCCCAACTCGACCCACGCAAGGCGCGGCCCACATGCGCAAACGGCCCGCAATGGGGGAGCCCGCGCGCGCCAACCAACTTGCAAAAATGCCCTCGCGTTCTCCGATAATACTACTAACACTATGTGCACTATTTAAACAGACAACGACTTTTCAACAAAACCCTCGCTCCTTCTCTCCTTCGCAATGGAGAGGTTCTCGCCCTAGCCGCACACGCCGATGCGGCGGCCGATGGCACTGGTGACCCCCATCGGCCAACCAAGACCTTCCCCGCCCTATCTAAGGGACTAGTGCTCACCTAGACACCGACGCAAATCGATGTGTAGTGAAAACATGGGCCGGGAGGCCATAGCAAGGCCTGCCCATGCTGGCACGGATCCTACGACAACAACAAAGGTGTTCTAGTGAGCCGTCGCAACCACAAGGCGATAGGGGGGCAGGCCAGCAATGATGACTCACTTGAGACCTATTCGAGGTGCTGGCTCGGCCGGAGCCAACCCAAGCGAAGCTAGCCATGTGTGCACGGCGGTGGTGACCGGCGGCCGCAATGGCACAACCGCGTCCACGGCAAGGAGACGGCCTAGGGTTGTGGCTAGCATGCACATAGTGAAAAAAGGCTCAGGGCAGAGCTAAAGGTGTTGTTAATTTTACCAGGGGCTTAGTGCGGTGGCTAACCACAACACGGTGGGGGATGGGCCTTAACGGTGCGGTGGCGGGTGCCGTTCCAAATTAGGGCTCAACTAAGCCACAATCAAAGTGGGTGGGGCTGCCGGAGAGGTGTGGTGGCAAAGTAGTGGCGTAATGAATGGTGGGACACGACGTCTCGCCCCAGGCGCACAGACAAGGCGCAGCGATAGCGGGGGCAGGGTTGTGGTTAGAGAGGGAACGGACGACAGTGGGGATGTGGCCACAACTCAACGTGGCTTGGGGTGATGCTGATGGCACAATGGGAACACCCCATGGCCAAGCATAAGCCAACAGACACACCCCTATGGCCGGTGTGGCCCAAGCGCCTCAATGCCATTAATGATGAGGCAACGGTGACTCAGCTACGCACGTGCGGAGCCTAGGCGAGCTAGAAACGCAGCGTTGAGCGGGGCCATGGCACAGCAATTGGCGCGCAGAAGCACGTGGTGCGGTGTAGGGCAATGTGCGGCAAGGGGATGCCATGGCAGTGGCAGCAGAGGCAGCGATGGGTGCATAGCAGCCGGCCACTCGTACGGTGCACGCGGGCCTATGCACCGGCGCCACAACATCGGGGCAGTGGGCGCAGGGACACATGGGTGTGGAAGCTGGCATGGGGGCAGCAGCAGCGATGGCCAACCATGTGTGGCAGCGTGAGTGCACGCGCCAGGTGCGCCAGGGCCATGACGTTGAGCTCGTCCGGCCCAGTGTCCGCACTCAAATAGAGGCGGTGGCAGGGAACAATGCATGCATCGTTTATAAAGTCTGAAAAATTCCTAAATTGTTACTCCTACCTCCAAACCACCTCTTCCACCCCCAAGTTGGCACATAGGTCTACTAAACCGAGCTAAAGCATCCCTTCACACCCTAACCCAATTCTCCTAAATAAATTGACAAACATGGTTATGTCAAGCTGTTCCCAACGTGAAATTTTCTCTAAGTCTTGAATGAACTCTATTTCAGCTTGCATTTCTAAGCTATTAGAGATACCACTTAGCCATATCATTTATTAATAGCAAGTATTTCATCACCCTCTACAAAGTTGCACTCCCAACTTTATTTCAGTGTCACCTACATGTTCTATAGTGTTTTTGTTCAATAAAAATTTGTGAATATCCTTACTTGCTAACTTCCTCAGTCGTGAAATGACTTTTCGTTTGAATTACAATGCTTTACTTGTTCATATTATCACATGCAATAACATTTAAACATGATGCTTATGACATGTTTTAGTTAGTGATTTACGACGTAACACCGAGGGTGTTACATAAGGTTCTAAGCTAACTATCATTTTCATCAAACAACTAGCTTTACAAATGAAGGATATATCTTTGTTTCTACTAATGATTTAATGTATATTGAAACAAAGAGCATTTAACTACCCTAATGTTAGTCTATTCTAAAGCTAAAAAATTACAATGAGCACATAATAATACCACGTTAATGCTATAAAATTTTTAGAGCTAAATCTATCACCAATTTACCGCAAAAATTCCTACAATAATTCTCCTAACAATATTTAACATTTTAAAATGATTTAATAGCTCCTGGTATCAACATGTACATATATGAACTATACACTAACAGATAGAGCACAATTTTAGAAACCTAAAAAAATTTGTTTTATAATTTTTGGACAACTACATGATTTTATATGATTTACCAAAGATCAGCTCAAAAATTAAATTAGAAAACTATTTCTAATTTCTTATAAAAAGAAAAACGAATTCTCCCGCGCGGCCCACGCGACACAGCACACGTGTGGCCCGTAGGCGAGGCTCACACGGAGATGGCCCGCACCGAGGAATACCGCGCTGAAGGGTCGAGATGGCGACTAGAGGGGGGGTGAATAGTCTTTTCTAAAACTTAATTGCGTCGGCTAACCGATACAAATGCGGAATTAAAACTATCGGTCTAGCCAAGACTATACCCCACTAAATATGTTCACTAGCACCTTGCAAAGATAACAATTATGCAACAAAGGTGCCGGGCTAGCTAGAGCTCTCCTAAACAATTCTAGGAGCAAGGTTACACAAACCTAGGCCACTAGTACTTTAAGCGACAAGGGAGCTCCTACACATGCTAGTAAGCAAAAGCACAAAGCTAACGATGCTCACTAGCAATGCTCAATAACAAGGCAACCAATGCCTAATTAGAGAGCGCAAATACTTAGCTACATAAACTAAGCAATGTGACTAACAAGGTTACTAAAACCAAATTAGCCACGCAAGGGAGCTACTTCTATGCTACACAAGCAAGAAGGTAATTAGCATGCTACACAAGCTATCTAATTTCAAGAGCAACTACACAAGCTTAATATGTATAAAAGTAATTGCAAGCTTGTGTAATGGGGATGCAAACCAATAGGAAGAATAAGGTTGACACGATGATTTTTCTCCCAAGGTTCACGTGTTTGCCAACACGCTAGTCCCTGTTGTGTCGACCGCTCACTTGGTGGTTCGGCGGCTAATTAGCATCACCCGCTAAGCCCGCACGTCGGGCGCCGCAAGAACCTACCCCTTGAGTGAGGGTAGCTCAATGACACGCTTTACTAGAGTTGCTCTTCGTGGCTCCCGCGGGGCGAGCACAATGCCCCTCATAAGCACTTCTCCGGAGCGCCACACAAGCTTCTTGCGCGCTTCGACGGAGACCACCACCAAGCCGTCTAGGAGGTGGCAACCTCCAAGAGTAACAAGCACCACCGGCTTGCAACTCGATCACCTAGTGCCACTCGATGCAACCTCACGATGCAATCGCACTAGAATCGCTCACTCACACAATCGAATGATCACTATCAAATATATGTGTGATGGAGGGCTCCCAAGCACTCACAAGCATGGACACTAAGTCCCTTGAGGTGCTCTACACCAGCCATGGCCGAAGGCCACTTCTATTTATAGCCCCAAGGGCTAAACTAGCCATTACCCCTTCACTGGGCAACGGTCGGGCCGACCGGACGCTCCGGTCATGTTGACCGGACGCTGGACCTCAGCGTCCGGTCGCTCGCAGACGACCACGTGTCCCGGTTCCAACGGTCACTTGACCTGACCGGACGCTCCAGCTTCAACTGACCGGACGCTGAACCCCCAGCGTCCGGTCGTTTCCAGTAAGCTCCCGAGCATGACCGGACGCGTCCGGTCGAACGCGATCGGACGCAGCCAGCGTCCGGTCACTCTCCAGCTACTGCGTCACCGTACGTCAGCCTGACCGGACGTAGCCTTCCAGCGTCCGGTGCATTCAGATCCAGCGTCCGGTCAGTTGACCGACGCCGGCATCTTCGCGACCAACTCGTTTTCACTTCTAACTTCTTCACCCTTGCTCCAATGTGCTAACCACCAAGAACTTGCATCCGGCGTAATAGAAAATAGACATTCCATTTTCCCAAAAGCGCCGACACTCAACTCCCTGCAAACCCATCTCATCCCTGCAAACACCACCTCCTTTGTAAATGTGCCAACACCACCAAGTGTACACCACCATGTGTATGTGTGTTAGTATTTTCACAATCATTTCCCAAAGGATGTTAGCCACTCAACTTGCCACGCCACTCGTTCCTAGCGACAATGCAAAGTTAGATCACTCGAGTGGCACTAGATGACCGATATGCAAACAAGTTTGCCCCTCTTGATAGTACGGCCATCTATCCTAAACCCGGTCATAAACTTCTCTACACACCTATGACCGGTGAAATGAAATGCCCTAGGTTATACCTTTGCCTTGCGCATTCCATTCCATCTCCTTCAATGTCGATGCAACACATGCACCAACACGATCAACAATGATATGATCCACTTCATATCATCACATGATCATATTGGTTCATCGATCTTGACTCTACTTGCTCTTCACCGTTGCCATCGTCCATCGGCGCCAAGTCTTGCTCAAGCTTCACCGCCACGCGGTCCATCACTCCAAAGCCTTCGACTTGCCCTTCACGCTTGCAACCGGTCCATCAAGCCAAGTCTTGTCTTGATCTTCTCCACCTTGATCACATGACTCAATGTCATGTCTCATGTGCATTTAAGCTCCTTCATCATCACATGTGTGAGCTTTGCAACATCTCCAAGCCATTTTCACCTTCATGGCATATGTTGCTCACACACATGTACCTGTGGACTAATCACCTGTGTATCTCACATAAACACAATTAGTCCACCTAAGTTGTCACTCAATTACCAAAACCAAACAAGGACCTTTCACGCGCGCGTCAATGACTTTGCAAAATAGACCTTCAACTCCTCCTAATTTATAATTAAGTACTAACACTATTTTCTTCTCTCTCAGAACTTCTCACTTAACCCCTAGCCTTTTCCTAATTCACCTGCGTGCACCCCCGGTAACTCAGTGTACGACGGCGTAGCGAGCCGCGGCACTGAGAGCCTACGTCGGCCACCTGAGACCTACTCGGGCCCACCTAATGTGTCGATCACCATCTCTGACTTGAGTGGCTACGCAAGCGGCGGTGCAGGGTGACACGACTCGCTGGAGAAGGCTGCAATGGCGCGAGGTCATCCGCAATGGCGGCGCACTGTTCCGGTGGGCTGGGTAGCTACAGGCCTAATTGGTTAGCGCATGAGCATCAGGAGGCAACCCTAGACTAGGCCGAGGTGATAGTTGGGGCGGAGGATGACGGAGGAGGGCTGGCCACGTGCGGTCGAGACGTGCAGTGGCGCACCGCGATGGCACGGTCGTGTCAACAACAACAGGGAGGCAGTAGCGGTTTCACTGACATGCGCAAGGTGGAGAGAGAGGCAAGGCAAAGCTGCTGGCACAAGTGAATTGGCTCGGGAGGGACAGTAGGAGGGTTGCCCTAGTCCATGGCCGGACACGGCCTTATCAGCACGGCGGCGAGCAAAACTCCAAATTAGAGCTTGGCCGTGCATGGTTCAAAACTAGGTAGGGTAGGGCAGCGAGAGGACATGATGGTGAAGCCATGGATACGATGGATTGAATGGAGGTGATCGTTCGCTGGATAAATTGGATGGCGCGGCTTGTGGTGACCGCAGAGGGAGAAAGAGAGAAAGAGAGAGACGGGGCGCGGTAGGTGGGCTCGGCTCGTCCTCGCCTTGGCGGGACGCGAGCGACACGATGAGGAGGCACAAGCGCAGGCGCTACGGACAAGGCGTGCGCGCGTCCACGATCGACATGGCACGAGTGACTGTCGCGCCTTAATGGGTGAGGCGACAGTAGGTATGGCCATGTGCTGATGCCACGGATACGCCAAGCACACGCGCAGTAGCGGTAGGGCCACCGGCAGGGCGTACAGCGGTGCAGAGCCGTAGGGGGGTGCGGACACGACGGCGAGGCGATGGCAGCACAGCGCAGCCGTAGCGGCAGCGCAAGGCAGGGCAGCAGGGCGCGGGGCCAGCGGCTCGCTGCGGCCAGCCTCGGCCAAGCCCAAGCGGCCCGACCGACCTAGCGTGGCAGCACGGGGTGACCGTGCGGGACGCGGCCATGTGCGCGGTGCGGGGTGGCCACGCGGTGACCGTACACACAGCGCCAACCATCCCGAGGTTGTGTCATGCACAAATTTTAAAGCACCCAAAATGACTAAACGGTCGCTTCAAGAGCCAAACCATCCTCACCATGCTCAAGATAGCATATGAGACTACCAAATCGAGCTATAACACTAGACCACCCCTTAACCCAATCTCTCAAAATAATTTGCTAAACATAGCAATCTCTAGCTGTTGACAGACTTGAAAATTTTCTAAGTTTTTGAGCTAAACTTGATTTCAATTTGAATTTTGTAGGCTAGTAGAAATATTAGCTAGTAATATCATTTTTTGACAGCAAGTATTTCACTATCATCTACAAAGTTTGTACTTTAAACTTTATTTAAGTATCACACACATATTCTATAGTATTTTTGCTTAATAAAATTTGGTTTTAAACCCTACTTGATATACCTGAACTATTGATTCAACTTTCATTTAACGTTTTTATTGATCATTTCAAGTTGTAAAAAATTTATCTACACATTCTATCACATGCATTAACACATAAACATGATACTCATGATATGTTTTAGTAAATGATTTAGGGTATAACACCAAGGGTGTTACACGATGTCTGAGGTGGCATGGGTGATGTCCGAGGGCGGCACAGGCTTATTGCTGGTGCGCTCGCTAACCGACCCACTAGGCACTCCTCCCTCCCTCTACGCGTAGCTTTCGGACGTTAGCACCCGGATCGGACATCCGGGTGCCAGCAAGCCCACTTAATATGTCATCACTGCAACAAACCGGAAACGTTGCAATGATTCTGTCATTTATTAGATGGATCCATCATATCAGTTGGTGAAACAGTCTGGACGCATGCAGTGTGTAATGCATGTTGGAAGCCAGCTTATTTGCAGCAATGTGTCTGGTGCACCGTTGAGTCATTTAGTGCAACCATGCATGCAACTATTTGAATCCTCCAATAGTATTTGCGGAACTTTTTAATATGATGTTAGGCCGATCCATCTCAGCTTTGTGCCGTAATATTTGTTTGCTACTTCAATAGTTATAGTCCTTTGGATGCTCGGTTGGCCGAGTGGCACCTCGTCGTAGAAGATGAGTGTGACACCGCCCTAGTTTTAGCAGTAAGACCCATTGCCTTTTAGGTTCCTGTGAAGATCATCACTACTTGTGAGCTAGTCACATAGATTTTTGGTATGAGCCATCATTTCTATATGTACTTATGGATGACGTTATCAACCTTCACTTGTCATGTGGCCAAAAAAAAAAACTTCCACTTGTCATACATTGATGGGCTGTTGCCGGACGGGACCCGACGCTTGTTGTATATTGACTTGTCTTTGTTAGATCAGAAGTGATACATGTCATGCACTCGTCGTCACTCTTGTTTTGGGTCCTTTGCAAAAGTAACTTCGTATAGGTAAATACCCCCATCCTATTTAGAAACATGTCGCTGTCACTTACAAGTTCATTTCTTTGATGTTAAACTTAGTACTAAATCCAGGATTCATGAATCAACACACTCATAGGCCCTGCTAGAGTGTCCTGCGCATTCCACATACAGAGCCACGATTCATCAGAGATATATATATGCTTGGAAGCAAGTAGGTACGTAGTCCTCGAGCTGTTACTATATCTATGTACTTAATTAATTTTGGCGGATTAATGTCCCAATCCTACTTTTCCACACCTATATATCTTCAACGTTATTTTCTTTGTCTGTCAAATTATATGCAACATGCATACGTGGAAGGCAATTAATGTTGGGCCGGGACAGATCTATCCCAGCGCAGGATATTTATTTTCGTCAACCCCTACGGCCCTACATGATAAACCTATTGCAAACTGTGAGGTTTGTGGAGAGGAAAAAGCATGTCCTGTTGGATTGCACAGTAGCGAAATTCTTCTGGGATCAAGCAAAGGTAGTCTCTGGTATCAAAATACCGCCTTTAATTTACACCCTACTACGTGGGCTCGGGATCTAGTCGATCCAAGCTTGTTCTCGCCAAAAGATGCAGCCGTGATATATTATGTGGTATTGGTCGCTGTGGATGGCGAAAAACAAAAGACGTCATGGAGAGGAGGCGGCTTTGCTGACGAGATTGGCGTTTGATCTTTGGCAAATGCTTCACCCAGATAAGACAACCGAAGTGCCGCCGTGCAGTTCGCAGTACTGGGAACACTATGTAGAAAAATGTTTTTAAGGGGCGGCTGGTAATCTTATGTAGGGGCGGTTTTACCGGCCGTCCCTATGAAAAGGTGGCTAAAAATCAACAAATCCAGCCGCCCCTACAAATCAATTTCCAGAAACCACGAAAAAATGCGCAAAAAAAATAGCATTTTTTTTAACCGAGCAAATTTCCACTGTCAGCCACACACACCCTCATGCTGGCCGGGATTCGAACCGACGACCTCTCTCTCACATACCATCTCATCTACCACTAAACCTCACATTCACTTATGTCCACAATTCATTTTGATTCCCCATGTATTATACAAAACTGAGCATAAATTGATTGTTTGAGGCCCTAACCTAATTCAAATGAAAAAGTTGTCAACTACAAAGTTTTATAACTTTTCGAGATCTACAACTTTCATTTTGTTAGTTTCTCCATCCGAGGTCACTTATAAAATTTGAATTTCAAATTTGAGAAATTCGAACGTAGTTTTCCATGACAAGGTGGTTTCAAATGAGAAAGTTATCAACTACAAAGTTTCATAACTTTTCAAGATCTACAACTTTCATTTTTACTGTTTTTCCATCCGAGGTCGTTTAAAAAATTTAAATTTCAAATTTTTAGAAATTCAAACGTAGTTTTTCTTGACAAGATTTCAAATCAAAAAGTTGTCAACTACAAAGTTTTATAACTTTTCGAGATCTACAAATTTTATTTTGGTTGTTTCTCCATCCGAGGTCGTTTACAAAATTTTTAAATTTCAAATTTTACAAATTCAAACGTAATTTTTCTTGACAAGATGATTTCAAATTTAAAAGTTGTCAACTATAGAGTTTCATAACTTTCCGAGATCTACAACTTCTATTTTGATTATTTATTCATCCGACATAGTGGTAGTACCATTGTTCACAAATGTTACATATCCCTCTTATTGTTTATGAAACTATAAGAGAGAGATGTAAATTTTGTGAACAATGTTATTACCACTTTATCGGATGAAGAAATAACCAAAATAAAACATGTAGATCTTGATAAGTTCTGCAACTTCTATGTTCATGATTTTTTCATCTGAAATCAATTAGTGTTCCAAAATAACGTTTGGCCTTCTCTATGTGCTCCTCTATATATTGTTCCTCTTTTGCCCCTCTCTTTTTTTCTATTTTTTGGGCTGTCGTTGTTTTTTTGGGAAATTTTGACTTTTTCTTTTTATTTTTTTGATATTTTTTCTTCACTTAGGAGCACAAAAGAAGTAACCACAAAAAATATGAGCTCAAACAAGTGAAATACGTGGCCTGTGGAAATTTCAGAAGACGTGCTCAAAATCGATAAAAAGCTTGTGACCACGAAAAGATGATCTTGTGACCAGTTTTTGACCAATTTAAAACTCTCCGACCCCGATAAAGGCGGGGATGGACGGATCCGAAATTTTTTTCTGATCGATTTTGATATATGAAACATCGAAATCGGAGTTCGTATGCGAAAACTAGACCAGTTTTAAGAATTGGCTCCGAATTAGAGGACAAAACGGGAACAATAATGTATAACAGTATTTTCAAGTAGTAAATGATTTCAACTCAAAAAGTTGTCAACTACAAAGTTTCATAACTTTTCAAGATCTACAACTTTCATTTTGGTGGTTTCTTCATCCGAAGTCGTTTACAAAATTTAAATTTTAGTGCTTACTTTTTAATATTCGGCGTCTATTTGTAGAGGCACTTCAATATTGAGCCGCCCCTACAAATTAATTTGTAGGGGCGGCTGGATATCTAGCCGCCCCTACAAATCGGGCCATTTGCAGGGGCGGCTGATAACACCGGCCGCCCCTACAAATTCATTTGTAAGAGTGACTCATTTCGCAACCATTTGTAGTGGCGGCTCTATCACCCACTGCCTCTACAAATAATTCGTCCCGTTGTTAAAAAAAACATTTTTTATGTAGTGGAAGTGTGGAACGGCCGGCTCCTGGATGGATCAAAATCTACGTTGATGCAGCTTTCCATGACAGGGATCGGTCAGCGATTTCCGGAGTAATTCTCAGGGATCATGATGGCAGTGCGTGTTGAGGTAGGGCCAAATGGTATGAACACTGCCTGAATGCTCTTGCAGCTGAAGTGATGGCCTGTTGTGATGGTCTGCAGTTCGCGGGGGAGCGGGGGGTGCAGAGATTGCAGCTGGAAACGGACTGTCAGGTCCTGGTTAATCTGTGGGACAAGCGTTCAAGTCAAAAGTCGGAGATTGATCCCCTTCTGAGGCAGATGGAGGACCCTTAGCCGGAGCTTTGAAGGTTTTAGTTTTCGTTTTATTAGTAGGAAGTGTAATAAGTTAGCTCATGAATGTGATCGTTTGGTATCCTGTATTCCCAGGTGGAGTGGCTTATAATCCCACCTGGGTTAAGGGATATCATAGATCTTATTTAATTGTAATCTTGCTCAAGATTAATAAAGCTCTTGTTTCCCTCGGGAAAAAAAAAGACAAAGTTTTAACAAAAAAATAACTGATTCGTACAATAAGAAAAAAGTATGACAAATTCTGATGTCTGATATATGCCACTGCTCTCTCCCACACACATAGGCAGAGGCGCAACACAAGCAAAAAATGATGCACAACCCCTATAGTGCCCAGGCTGCCAGCCACAGGCTCGCTAGGCCGCCGTGCTCATCGTGCCGGCACGGTACGACTAGGAGACCGTAGGGTTGTGCCTATGCCAAGAAGTTGGCACATCATGAATAAGTTGTAGCATCTATTAGTGTCGTGCTTATTAGTACTGTGTCTAATAGTGCTAGTGGGCTGCCATTCATTTGGCCATCAGTATGTCATTCTCAAACTCAAAGTGAAGAGAGAACAGCAGCCTGAACCTGAAGGTTTGAAAATTCTTGATGATCAGGAAGACATGATTGTCCAACCATGCACATGCATTATATTTGTAAACCATCACTCAAACCCATTGATACACTTCACCAAAATGTGAATAAACCCATTTGTGTTTTTTTTAATTTATTTTTGTCCATCTGCTAGTCTGTCTCTATCAACACAGATAGGCGTTAAAGCCAAATAGTGAATTGATTGATGAGATAGAGAACGAACGATCAGGACACGCCAATGAATATACGTGCACTGACTAGCTAGGTACATGAAGCACATGCATGATGTCCACCTATGGCATCATCGGTGTGCACCATGAAAAATGAACCTTGCGGGGGCAAAATTTGGAATCTGTTGACCAGCAATCAGCAATTCAGCATGCATGAATGATTGATCGAAAACAGTCAAGTAATTTGGACCATTGTTGAAACACTTCTATCTGAAGTACCGGAAACGACGACCAGAGGAGGATGAATGGGAGCCTCAAATAAAAATTCGAAATATTTGGCCGCTGTCCTAAAATCAAGCCCCAAAAACAAACACAAGCAAGACCGATATGTTCACGAGCCAACTGCTGGCTAGGCACCTCCGGTGATGACCAAGAGGTAAACGCATGGGAGATCGAGACAAAAATTAGCACAAACTGCACAGTCCCGGACCGTCCGGCATAGGGAGCTTGGACTGTCCGTAGGGCAGGTCTAGGACTGTCCGGTGAAGAGGGCCGGACTGTCCGGCGGTCAACACACCGAAAAATGACCGAAGAAAAACAGTTCTGGACACGGCTCGGGCAACAGCGGCGGACTGTCTGCACCTAGGTGGCGGACTGTCCGCGCCTGGACTGAAGCCGAGTAGGAAGTGAATGGAGAATCCCGAACTGTCCGGCGTTCGAAACTCTAAAAACAAACTTGCTGAAATGGTTTTGGACACACTTTAGCAGCAGCTTTGGACTATCTGTGTGTAGGTGCGGACTGTCCGGCATTCAGAGCAACGAAAACTGACCAAAAGAAGACATTCTGCTCATGACGTGAACTGTAACGATGGACTGTCCGAGGGTCAGGGGCGGACTGTCCGCAGGTCTCAAAATCAGCACGAACAGAGTCGCCAGAAAATCACCAGGAGCAAGGAAAATCTGATTTGCCACCAAATCTCAACCAACTGCCACCAAATCTCAACCAAAGGGTCACAAAGGCAGTGGGTGAGCTACTGCTAAGAGATCATCGCCCAATTTGAAGCCAATCAACGAAAAATCGGATGAACGCAAAAAATGCCAATTTTTCTCCCCAAAAGCTTGAATCATCCCGCTCTACGAACTCGTGAGGAATTAGATGAAATCCTTTGGTGGAAAGGATCAACTCAAATCCTAGTCCATCTAAGATAAAAAAGAACGAATCAAAACACTCTCAAAATGACGAATTGAGCCAAGAAAGAATGGGGGAAAAACAAGAACGTGAAGAATATGAACGGGAATCACAAAAACATCTCACAAAACGAATCTCAGAGGACATGAGGAGGTTAGGGCCTCCATTCCCAACCAAAATCACAGGTTCAACTACACTGAGACACTAGTTCATCGGTGGGCCTCTTGAGAAGAACCTAGAGAGGGGGAGGAAAACCTAGAGAGAGGTGTGGAAGAATGAAATAGCAAGAGGTAAGGTAGATTGGGGCTCCCTCATCCTTATTTAACAGGGCTATTACACAATCCCAAAACACGCCCCTAGATATTTTGAGTCGAACCACTTAACTCGAGGGCGTTATGGTCCAACCCGAGATAGTCTTCATCCGACGGCCATCGCACCCTCATGAGATAGCTTCGCCTTGACATGAACTCGATGCCGCCAGGTGCCGTCCGTTCCTCCTCGGAACCTCTGCCCAGGTTTTGAGGCCAAACCCACAAAACCGTCACCTGGTGGTTTTGAGGCTCAACCCACCAAACCGCCGCGAGTAGCGTACTCCATACGCATCCCCCGCCACTCGACACGTGTCACTGCCGTCCTCAACGGGCCAGACGCCAAGTCCTCCAGAGCCCCGCTCGACTCACACGTTTGCTGTCTTGACTCGTTCAACACGGTCACTCCTTCATGTACACTTGCACTTGTCGATGTCCCCAGATGTCAGCCACCACGGCTGGTCACCCGGCCTTCTGGTCCCTCGGTTCAAACCACACGTCTGTCCTTCACTGCTCTAGGTCCATCGGCACGGCACGTCCATACTTGACCTTCACCTCGCCGTTGACCACCGCCTCCGAGCTCTACACATGCGCACCACAAGCCAAGAGACATGTCGCACAACCCAACTCACGCCATGGTTAGTTCACAAACTCAACCCAAGACGCGAATCACGTTGACAATCACTCATCACAAACCTGAACCATAAGGGCACATATCAGTTCGTACTATCTACATAAAAACATATATTTCCACAACGTAAATGCAATTTGGCATTTCCTCTTTTTTCTTTACATATTATACCGAAGGAAACATTTTGACATGTTGTCATCATTAATCATGCGAGGTACATCAGTACTTGGTTATTGATCAGCCTATAAATCAGGGACGCGTGCCTGCGTGCGTTCTCGTGTCTTGTTTTGAGCTTGCCGGGCTCAGATTAGAGATCGATGGCACTACTACAACGATGGTTTCTAGGGGCGGCTAGTGAAGCTATGTAGAGATGGCTCGGTCAGCTATTCCTAGCATATCGTCTCTACAAATCATGTATTTGTAGGGGCGGTTCCCAGACCGCCCTTATAAATTAATTTGTAGAGGCAGCTGGTGTTACCAGCCACCCCTACAAAATCAATTTATAGGGACGGCTGTAGTACCAGCCGCCCCTATTATACCTGTTTGTAGGGGCGGTTCAGTCTAGAAGCACCGTTATAGAGTTGTGTGTGACAAGGAACGCTGCCCATGGAGGGTTTGTGCAAGGAAGCAAAAGGTCACTGGAAAAGTGGGCCACACAATTGTACTGACCATGAGCTGACACTGAAGCATCGATAGTTGACATCTACCCTAGACGTATTCAGCCGAGAGCCAGGGACAACTACATGTGTAGCTTCCTAGATGTAAAATTCAAAATATTCTTTCAAACATATTATTAATACGTTAGATTCTTTTAGTTAACATAATTTTATACAACAGAGGCTGTCACATCGACTACGCCATGCAGCTGCTCGTTGTGGTTGTAGGATAGACACGATGCAAGACATGTACGTTCCTTCCGCAAGCAGAGGAGGCTTCGGTTCCTCTAGCCAAGCAGCTATAGGGGACGGGGACAAGGACAAGGATGCCGACGAGGACGACGTGGACCAGAGGCACAAGGAGCTTGGCCCCTCTCAGCTCTATGACGCTCCCTCGACTCAGCCTACATAGCCTCCAGGCACTAGGCGACGCCGTCCACCTAACCCTTACACTCCAGGTACGAGCGCTCTCGGTCACAAGGGTAAGGGTAAGAGTAGGAGGCTGTGAGGGTTGTGGTAGATGTTAGTATGCACTATTATAGATTTTGTATTTACTTTTCTGTAACTATTTGGGACTATATGGACATTGTGGACTATTTGGACTGTGCAGAACATGTTATGTTGATTGTTATGTTCTTTGTGGTTGCATTGTGCTCTTTGGATGATTAAATGTTTGGATTATATAATAATGTCTCTGTTTGTAACTGTGGATGCTCCCGAAACAAAGGAAACTCTTGCGATTTTTCCATGAATTATTAATCATTCTACACTGCTAAAAAGGTACAAATGTAGTACATAGATTAAATGTAAATTCATTAGAACATGTATAGTTCAATCGTTGCAGATGAATCTAGGCTTTTCAAGTAATAGTGAACGAATAAAGGCTTTTAGACAATGAAAATAGACTTTTCAGTTACAAGGACAGCAGCGATTTATCACTTCACTAACATAGTACTGGCATGCAAGGAAGCATAACTCCACTCCATCTCCACCATCCATCTTATGACTGTTTAATCCAAGGGCTAAGGTGAAGAGGCACACGGATCGCTGACATGGCACATTGAGAGGCCTCCATTCCTCCTCTCAACCTATAAATAACCCCTCACTCCCTCTCATTCACACACACAACAAGGAAGAAGATCACTCCTCAGTATTTTCTTTCATTGCAGTACCAATATCTGGAGGGTCGTCCAGAGGGAGATTAAAGGGGAAGGGAACAATCATTAGGTGGGAGGGTCCTCTTGGTCCCAATTTCTTTGAGGAAGCTCTTTATGAGAGATTCCCAATTGAGAGCAAAAGCGATTTCACCAAAGAGACACCACTAAGAGGATACGATGAAACAAAAAGAAGAGTGGTCAAAATGCATGCATGGTGAGGACTGCCTAGTGCAGATGTTCACCGAGAGAATAGATGGAGGTCGTCATTTCTTCAAATACCCACGAGCATGGGTACTTGCTATTAGTATTTGTTTCTTCAATATGTTCCTCGTCTATACAACTTACATGACATACTTATTGTAGTCTTTCTTGGCCGAAGAAAACTATGGGTTCACTAGGTGGGTCGATCCTCGACCTATTTATCCATATGCGGATTACATCTACTACCTGCAGGACCGTATCTTCGATCTAGAAAGGGAAGTTAGCAGTGGTTACAATGACGGCGGACAGGACGACAACAACAATGGTGCTGATTCATAGGAGCCACTCTACAATGATCCATATTACACCAGCCCTAATCATAGAAACAAGGGTCCTCCGTCGCCACAACCACCAATAATGGGAGGCTACTTTGAAGAAGGAGCAACACAATTTGCTATGTGGCCATACTACTAGGACGACTTTATCTTATTCACATGGCACATCTATGTGTTTGTTGTTTGGTTTAATTACCTAAGGCATGTTAGGTTTAGTCGAAGGAATTTTGTACCCTAGTTCGGTACATGATCTCACATGTCATTTCATGTGTTTTGTGTATTGAAAAGGCACAAATCTAGTACACAGATTAAATGTAAATTCATTAGAACGTATATAGTCCAATCGTATCGTACAGACTTGGGTCGGGACTCCCGACTTGGGTCAGGACTTCTGACTGTCGAAAGTTCTGACTCACGTTGGGACTTCCGACTGTCAGAAGTTCTAATTCACGTTGGGACTTCCGACGGCCATAGTCACTGTGTAGGCTAAGTGACTGGGCGTTAGGACTTCTGGCATGAGTCATGACTTCCGATTGTTGGGAGTTCCAGCTTACATAGGGACTTCCGACACCAACAGTCACTGAAAAATATTCTATGTGCTCGTGGAGTGCTAGAGTATCTCTCTTTTGATTTTATTTTTATGCTTGAGCACTATATCTTCCTCAGACCAACTAAGTTTGCACCCCTCTTTATAGTGCGGCGGATCCTAAACTCAAAAACAAAAATAAAACCATTGGAGAGCCCATAATGAGTAATTGTTGCGACATATCTCATTAAGATCACATTAGTCCCTAATTTGGATGTCATCAATACACTAAAACCCACATAGGGGGCAAATGCACTTTCAAATCTTCAGTCTAAAACATACTGAGTAAGCAACTCATCATCCGAATACCAGTCCTCTACCACAACCCTGTTGCTGTGGCTAGGCTCACCTGCATTGCTCTAACCTGCCTGTCGCCTATAGTAAACGACCTTCGCTTCATCTACGGCCTCTACATCCTGAGTGAAGAACGCGTCGTCATCCTCCTCCGCCTGCAAGCCCATCTTTGCTAGAGCGATGAGCTCACTCAGTCTGCCAGTGTCGTCCTCAGCCTCCTCCGCCTGCAAGCCCACCTCTGCTAGAGCGATAGCTCACTTAGTCTGTTAGTGTCGTCCTCAGCCTCCTCCGCCTGCAACCCCACCTCTGCTAAAGCGATGAGCTCACTCAGTCTGCTAGTATCATCCTCATCCTCGTCCCCCCATTAGATAACACAATCGGTGATTGAACGGTGATACTAGCTCGTGATCTGTACTCATCTAACTTTTTTTCCTCATACCTTGCACGAGCCACCTCTGCGACATGTTCCTCGCTGCATCCAATCCCTTCATGTATAAAATGCAATCAATAGCAACGTGATTATATTACATCTAAAATCAAGTAACGAAAAAGGGCTTTCAAGCATTCACTGGCACATAATGCAACAACATGCTCATTCAAGACCTTCATTTGTACTCTTGTCTCCTCCCTTGCCTCCTTTGCCCTATCCTCCTCTAACATCATCCGTCTCTCCAATCCTCATTTGTCAAGCCCAACATCGATCGGGTTACAAATACCGCGCTATCTAGCAAACTCACGCATCTTTTCTTTGTGATGTTTAACGAATAGGTTGACATAGTTAGGTCTATATCCCCTCTTCTGTGCAATTACTTGCCTCCCCTTCAGTTCATCCAAGAACTTAGCTTGACCATCATAACATTCCCACCTGCATTTCCTAGTGCTCCGTTCAAACAAAAAATTATATCATATATGTCAAAGCAAAAGAAACAAAATATGATTTCATGTTTACCACAAAAATAACCAACCTCATCATAGTCAACCATATGGCCACAATAATAGCCTATTCCAAGCTCCGAAGGGACTAGGCCATAGTTGGATTTAATACCACATTCGCACATGACAGGAGATGCTTTGTAAATTACCCTTTCTTTCTTCTTTTCCTTAACATTTCGCGGTTCTTCCGGCCATTGGTTCTTAGGGTTCTTAGGACCATACAACACTCCTTGAAATGACACTTCGCCATTGAAAACACCTAAATAAGGTGACATTAGTACATGAACACATATAGCTCAACATTTCAACACATACACTTTGCACTTACTTCATGCTTGTTTGGACACACAAACTCCAACGTATTCTCAGGGTTTATCACAGCTCGATCTCCGCAATGGCATAGAGGAGGTTCCTTGAGTCGTCTAACTATGGCTAGGTGCTTCTCCTTAGCCATCATTGGCGGAGGGTTAGGGGGGTGGAACCCACCGCTTGAAGTGCTCACGTGGATGTCTCCCTCTAAACCAATCGTCGAAAAGGAGGTACCTAGGGTCAAACTTGTCTGGACCGTCGATCCACTAAAAGAAAAGCATCTCTCATGGTCCTACACAATGAGATTCTAACAAAATATTAGTAGCATACTTACACAAATAAAGAAAAAAGATAGTGGAAAAAATTTCTTACATTAAAACGACTACATGTGTAGAAGCACCGCACCGCTGTGTCTGGATGTTTCGATTGAAAAACGTGGGCCAGGAAACCACAGTCATAGTTAGGGACAGGGAGGCCAGGGGGACATCTTTGCTAGACGCGTCAGGGTATAATTCTCGAGGATGACCCTATTTTCGCCAAAACTCCTCTCGATATATTTCTTGCATCTAACAAAATGGATGTAATTTAACAAATAAAAATCAAAACATCATAAATAAATGCTAATGAGAACCATAACTACAATACGACCAATTTCGCTCTAAGAACCGAAAGCAATTAACATTAAACCCTAAACATAGGGTTTCCCATTTGATGCATAATAATTAACCCATAACATAACTACATGCACTGCGGTTACCTAGGTTTGCTAGCTTTTTCACGTCTTGGCATCATCCTATGGTTGTATAATACAAATATTGAGGGATAGAATGAAACCCTAAGTAATGATGATTCGTAGGTTGAAAAAACCGACTAATATATACTGAATCGATGCGAAAAAACTAGGAGGAGGTGAGGATATCTTGCTCTCGAAGATCTACAGATCAAATCAAAGTTTTTAAGGTCCAATATACCAATTCGTGAGGTAGGGCGAGGTAGGGAGAGAAAAAAACCCGAGAGGAAGGAGAAAGAAGATGAAGAAGGCTAGGACAGGAAGGTTGGGGTCGGGGTTAAAACACAAACTCGGCACTAGTCACCCTTGCGCCAAGCTCAGCGCCAAGATCTACGGCGCCGAGCTCAGCGCCGAGCTTGACGCCGAGCTTCCTGCCATGTCACCTCCCGTTTGCTTCGAGCCCAAGAGCTCGGCGCCAGCAACGATGGCGCCGAGCTAAGGGTCTAGATTTTAAAATCTTTCCTCCAGGGACATATTTGTGAAAAAATTCAAAAAATAGCTAAAAAAAAAATCGGGTTGCATGGGGTGTATGTGGGTGTGGGGGGGGTGTGGAGGTAAGCTATCAGCTTATGATCGACCTTTCGGAGTTTTGATATTATGGCTCTAAAAATCAAATGTTCAATAATTAAAGCGCTAAATTGAAAACGCTGAAGCGATGTTGTCTATACATGCTTCGTTTTTTTTTTTTGACAATAAAGAACTGTGAGGGAGATCCCCACAGTGAGAGCCATTTTCATTAATTTAAAAGAGAGAGAGGTTTATACATACAGGGAATTAACTGAAAGCATCAAGCCAAACACAAAAAGATGACCGCATGTCAACTTTAAACCTAACCGACTGAAGTAAACATGCTTCGTTGGGAAAATCTACAGTTGGGAAGTAGATACAAGGTCGCATTCATCCATTACTTGTTCCCATGTTATTGCACATGCACCAACAACACCAAACAAGGAAATACCATAACTCTATGAAGATCGATTGATTTCCTAGCAACGTTAATAACATGCAGTCGCGAGGCCCCAGCTGGGGTGTGCTTCTGGGAAGGCTGGACAGCAAGACCTCCGACTTCAACGGGTCCCTAATTAAGGCTGGACAGCAAGACCTCACCATACTTCAGCAGAAGTTCAGCAACCTAATTAAGCCTCAACGACGTCGACCTGGTCGCCCGCTCAGGTAAGCTACAAATAATCCATAAACTTGATGCCCTCTCTGCACTACTAGAGAACAGACTTTAGAATGATGTCCTAATTTAGCATTAGCCTCAGCATTTTTTGCCCCTAGGACTAAAGGACCCTTTAGTCCCGGTTCGTAATACCAACCGGGACTAAAGGTCCCTACCCAACGGTCATCCGCGGGGCAGGGACCTTTAGTTCCGGCTGGTATTACCAACCGGGACTAAAGGTTTACCTTTAGTCCCGGTTGGTAATACCAGCCGGGACTAAAGCTTTTAGTCCCAGTTTAGGTGATACCCTGGGAATAAATATTAATCTTTAGTCCCGGTTTGGCCACCTAACCGGGACTAATTATGCCGGCCTATACACCGGCTCATTTTTTCCTCCCCGAGCCCGAGCCATTCCATTCAAACTCAATGCCCCTGTTCTTCAGCTTGCTATTGTTCTTGCTCTCTCCCCCTTCATTGGTGTTGCTCTTCGATTTTGGAGGTAACAAACTTAATCCTCTTATGTTTTATCAGTAGCTTATCTCATTTTGTGATGTAGATGCATATGTAACTTTATATGTTGGACTTTATTATAATTTTATATGTCATTTTTAGCTCAAAATCACATGATGATTTGCATATATGTTTGGATAAAGAAAAGTTAAATTAGTTCATCAAAATCACGCCTCGCTAGTTCTCGCTGGAGCACGCGCCATCCTCGTCCCCGGCGGCTTACGTGATCTTAGAATTAATTTTTCCATGAAATGAAAAACTTAAAAAATAGTTAGAAAATTATAGAAAATCTGTACTAGTTGAACTTGCGGACCATGTTCCGCTCGGCGAGCATGTTCTCTGCCGAGCGGTAACGGACATCAAGGAGGAGCTTTGTTTCTACGAGGGAGAGCGGCAACGGTCGTGGAAGACCGTGTTCCCTTCCTCGTAAAATCGGAGCTCTTCCTTGGCCAAGTACGGTGCCGTCCGGTGGAGAAATGCTCGCCGAGATGATCACGTAAGCAAGGTCAACTAGTACGGATGGTTATTTATTGAAACATGTTTTTGAGCTATGTGATTTCTATGTTATTTTTAGCTCAAAATCACATGATGATTTACAATAGTAAAATCACTTGATAGTTTGGTATTTTACTATTATACATAGTACATATTTCATGGTTTAGTTAGATAAATAAATAACTTTAGTTTTGTTTAAATATATTATTTTAGAAAATGTGAAATTTACACTAGTTTGCAAAAATAAGTATAGAAAGTAGATGACAACTGGTACCGGATCCTCGGCCTCCATTGGGTTGTGAAACGACTGAGGCCAGAACTCCCTCTCATTATCTGCGGTAAGTGTAAGCAGAAGATTGTAATGGAGTACCGAGTCAAAAGATAGGGACGGAGTACCGAGTCAAGAGATAGGGACCCAACAAGGGTCGTGTTTTCTACAAGTGCCCAGATCGCGATGTGAGTTTCTTACGCATTTGATTATTATGGCTAATTGACCTGCTTTTCTTGAATATTTTTGACTAAATATTTTTTGGCTTTAATTTCAGTGGGAGGGCAATGGATGCGATAGTTGGTACTGGGAGGAAGATTATGCTACACACGTGCAGAATTCGGGTACGCTTGAGGTAGCGGATGCTGATGATGAGGCAGTGAGCCAGCAGGAGAAGCTTATTGATATTCAATAGAAGAATGATTTGTCTGTTTTAGTTGCGTACGATCACAAAATAATTATGTTACTGAAGTGCATTGTAGTTTTAGTTTGTTTAGTGATAGTTGGGATTGCTTACGTTGTAGCCAGGCTTAGTGAATTAATCAACCGTGTGTGTCATCTATGTTGTGTAATAAAATACTTAATTATGTTTAAGGTTTTCATAATTTATCGTGTAATGCAGATTATGTCACGCCATTAGATGTACAATGCCGATCGCCGCTCCCAAGACTTTATTGAGGGCGTGCACTATTTCTTAGGTGTGGCTAAGGCAAATAAGCGGGATGGTTTCATGTGTTGTCCATGTGCCATATGTAATAATTTAAAGGAATATTCAAGCTCAATGAGTCTTCATTCACATTTGCTTAAGTTAGGTTTCATGTCAAACTATATATGTTGGACTAAGCATGGAGAAAGCGGGGTCATGATGGAAGAAGGTGAAGGAGAAGATTTAGACATTGATGACATTATTGCTCAGTATGGTGCCTTTGATGATACTACAATGGGGAGAGATGAAGAAGAGGTAGCGGCAGAAGATGATCTCGGTGATGCTCTTGGCGATGCCATTCGTGATGCACAACAAGAATGCAAAAGTGAAAAAGAGAAAGTTAAGTTCGAGCGCATGCTTGAGGATCATAGGAAGTTGCTATACCCGACGGCCGAAGAGGGGCAAAAAAAGCTAGGTACAACACTGGAATTTCTACAGTGGAAGGCAAAGAATGGTGTATCCGACAAGGCATTTAGGAATTTATTGAACCTCATAAAGAAGATGCTTCCGAAGCCAAATGAATTGCCCACCACTACGTACGAAGCAAAAAAGGTTGTCTGCCCTTAGGGATTAAAAATCCAGAAGATACATGCATGTCCTAATGACTGCATCCTCTACCATGGCAATGAATACGAGAATTTGGATGAATACCCGGTATGTAAAGCAGCACGGTATAAGATCAGGCGCGATGATTCTGGTGACATTGAGGGTGAACAACGTCCTAGAAAGAAAATCCTTGCCAGGGTTATGTGGTATGCTCCTATAATACCATGCTTAAAACGTTTGTTCAGAAATAAAGACCATGCAAAGTTATTGGGGTGGCATAAAGAAGACTGTAAGGTAGATAATATGCTGAGACACCTAGCTGATGGGTCCTAGTGGAGAGCGATAGACAGGGAATTTCTAGAGTTTGCAAATGAGGCTAGAAACTTAAGGTTCGCCTTAAGTACAGATGGTATGAATCCTTTTGGGGAGCAGAGCAGTAGTCATAGCACTTGGCCAGTTACTCTATGTATCTACAACCTTCCTCCATGGTTATGCATAAAGCGAAGGTTCATTATGATGCCGATCCTCATCCAAGGTTCGAGGCAACCTGGCAATGACATTGATGTCTATCTAAAGCCATTAGTTGAAGAACTTCTAGTTTTATGGAACAAACCAGGTGTACGTGTCTGGAATGAGTACAAACAAGAACACTTTGACCTACGAGCAATGTTGTTCGTAACAATCAATGATTAGCCTGCTTTAAGTAATCTTTCAGGTCAGACAAACAAAGGATATAATGCATGCACATATTATTTTGATGACCTTGATAGTATATATTTGAAAAGATGTCAAAAGGTCGTGTACCTTGGCCATCGTCGATTCCTTCCTTTGAATCACCAAGTAAGAAAGAAAGGTAAGCATTTTAAAGGTAAGCCAGACCACCGGAAGAAGCCTCATAACCGAACCGGGGAAGATGTACTCGCAATGGTCAAGGATGTGAAAGTAGTATTTGGAAAAGGACAAGGCAGCGAATCTATTCCCAAAGATGCTAAGGGACACGCACCCATGTGGAAGAAGAAGTCCATCTTTTGGGAGCTACCCTATTGGCAAGTCCTAGAGGTCCACAACGCAATCGACATGATGCACCTGACAAATAATCTTTGTGTGAACCTGTTAGGATTCATGGGTGTGTACGGGAAGCCAAAGGATTCACTTGAAGCACGCTAGGACTTACAGGGCATGAAAGAACGAGACAACCTTCATCCAGAGAAGACAGATGATGGACGTCATTACTTAAGTCCTGCTAGCTACACACTTAGCAAAAAGAGAGGGACAACATGTTCGAATGTCTAAGCAGCATCAAGGTCCCATCAGGGTTCTCTTCCAATATAAAGGGTATAATAAATGTGCCAGAGAAGAAATTCCTAAACTTAAAGTCCCATGACTGCCACGTGCTTATGATGCAATTGCTTCCAATTGCTTTAAGAGGAATTCTACCTCCACATGTACGTCTAGCCACCGTGAAGCTATGTGCATTCCTCAATGCAATTTCTCAGAAGGTAATCAATCTAATGGAACTAGCTACTCTACAGAATGATGTGGTTCAATGTCTTGTCAGCTTTGAGTTGGTGTTCCCTCCATCCTTCTTTAATATCATGACACACCTCCTAGTTCATTTGGTGAAGAAGATTAGTATTCTTGGACCTATGTTCTTACATAACATGTTTCCCTTCGAGAGGTTTATGGGAGTCTTGAAGAAATATGTGAAAGTCTATTCTAAGCCTGAAGGAAGCATCACCCAGGGCTATGGAACAGAGGAGGTCATTGAGTTCTATGTTGACTTTATTCCTGACCTTGCCCCGATTGACGTTCCCGAATCGCGACAATTAGGCATCAGTTTAAAAGAGGAACTTTAGGGAAGAAAATATATATTGGCATGGAAGACGATTATTTCAATAAAGCACACTACACAGTTCTTCAGAACTCGTTATTGGTGCATCCGTACATCGAGATACATAAGGAGTTCTTATGATCCAAGTTTCCACGGAAGACTGAAGCTTGGATTAGGCATCAGTACATGGAAAGTTTCAGTGGTTGGTTGCGAAAAGAATGTCAAGGCGATGACAATATTGATGAGCAACTGTATTTGTTGGCTAGGCAACCATCATGTCATATCCTCACGTACCAAGGGTATGAGATAAATAGGAATACATTTTACACAGTTGCCCAAGATAAAAGGAACACCAATCAAAATAGTAGTATTCGCATAGATGGCATAGATCCAAATGGGAATATACAAACATATGATGGCCACATAAAAAATATATGAGAACTAGACTACGCACCTAATTTTAAAGTCCCTTTGTTCCGGTGCCAATGGGTGAAGCTGACCGGAGGAGGGGTAACAGTTGACAAAGAGTATGGAATGACAATAGTGGACCTCAACAATATTGGGTACAAAGATGAACCATTCGTCCTTGCTGCCGATGTGAGTCAGATGTTCTATGTGAAAGACATGTCTACAAAATCAAAGAGAGGAAAAAACGAAGACATCAACTCAATGATCAATGAGCCAAAGCGCCACATAGTTCTTTCTAGGAAAATAAATATAGTGGGAATTGAAGACAAGTGAGACATGTCAGAAGATTATGAAAGAAATATCCGAATTCCACCCTTCATAGTGAAGAAAGATCCAAGCATCATGTTAAATGATGAAAACACTCCATGGTTATAACAAGATCATAACCAAGGGTCATACGTCAAGAAAAAATTCACTGTTGTGCCCACATGATATAACGATGCACTGTTGTGACATAGTTTTTGAAAGTCTATATGAGATTCAAGAATTTATGACTAGTGTTTGATAAAACTTTCTCAAATGGGAAAATGAGCTATGTAACAATTGTAGATCTTGCTAAGATGATCAAACTTGGTATTCAGAGATTTTTCATCTAAGGTCATTTAGTGTCTCATTTGAGCAAGTTTGACCAAGTCAAATTTGGTCAAATGAAAAAACAACACTTTGACTCTAGTATTATAAACTCTAAATGACTTCAAATTGAAAAGTTTTGAATACCAAGTTTGTTAAAATCATCAAGATCTACAATTGTTGTTTTGGTCAACTTTCCATTTGAGATAGTTTGGATGGTTCAAATTTATGATTTTTAAATTTTGACGCCTACAAACTAGTTTTCGGAACCCTAGATTGTCTCAAATTGAAAAGTTTTGAATACCAAGTTTGTTCAGCTCATCAAGATCTACAATCCTTATATAGGCCATTTTTCATTTGAGAAAGTTTGAACAAAATGTAGTTCAAATTTCATAAGTGTGTGACATAGTTTTAGAAAGTCTATATGAGATTCAAGAATTTGTGACTAGTGTTTGATAAAACTTTCTCAAATGGGAAAATGAGCTATGTAACAATTGTACATCTTGCTGAGATGATCAAACTTGGTATTCGGAGATTTTTCATCTGAGGTCATTTAGTGTCTCATTTGAGCAACTCATCAAGATCTATAATCCTTAATGAAAAAACAACACTTTGACGGGCTGCAAAAATTTCAGGCCTTCAGTCCCGGCCTAGGCTAGGAACCAGGACTAAAGGGTGGGCGGAATTGCCCGCCCAAAAATACCTTTAGTCCCGGCTGGTAACACCAACTGAGACTAAAGATCCTTTAGTCTCGGCTGGTAAGCCGAGCCGGGACTAAAGGGTTGGACCCTTTAGTCCCGGCTCGGCTTACCAGCCGGGACTAAAGGATCTTTAGTCCCGGTTGGCGTTATAAGCTGGGACTAAAGGGTCTCAGCCTATATATATCGAACGGTTCCTCTGTTCATCTTCTACTTTTCGATCCACAACATCGATCTCATCGTCTCTGCCGCGCCCGCGCCGCCATCGTCGTGATCTACCCCCGCCCGGCCTCGTCGTCGTCTACCCCGCACCCGGCGGCCGTCGAGTCTCCGCCGTACGTCGTCCTCGCGCGGCTCTGCTCAGCCCCGTGGCCGGCCAGCACGCCCAGCCGCCATGGCCATCCATAGCCTGTTGCTAGCTATATAGCGCCCGACCATATTTTTTTAGATAGTTTTTTTAGGTAGTGTTGATATATATGTTAGATTAAAATGTATTAAAATTTAATTAGTAGTTTATTCTTAGTTTTTTAGATAGTTTTTTATATATGTTAATTAGATTTAAATGTATTAAAATTTAATTAGTATTTTATTTAGATAGTTTTTTATTATAGTTTTTGATATATTTAGTAATTATTATTCTATCTCTCTCTATATATGTGTTAGATTTAATTTTGATTTAGTAATTCTATCTATGTATATATGTTAGGTTTAATTAGATTTAGTAATTAATTCTATCTAGAGATTCTATATGTATACATATATATGTACTTAATTATTTCTATGTGTATATATACATGTACTTAATTATTTCTATGTGTTAAGAGAGAGAGAAAATTGTATCTAGAGAGACATTCTATGTGTTATCACATGCATATCTAGAGATATATACATATGCACTTATTCTATGTGTTGAGAGAGAGAGAAAATTGTATCATTCTATGTGTATATATACATGTACTTATTTCCATGTTTTTGGATTGGAAGTGTTTTTTATTCGATTCCAAAGCCTATACCTTATTATTGTTTATCCTTATGAAATATTATGTGTTATTATATTTAATTGGATTTAGTAATTCTATATGTGTTATCACATGTACTTATGTTATGTGCCACAGTAATTCTATCTATGTGTTATCTTGAAGATACAAATGGCTGCTCCGGATGATAACTTGAATGATGACATAATGGCGAATATTATCAATGTCGGCACCAATGTGGATGTAGATGACACGAGTCAGTACTTTGCTGATTATGAGGATATCCTGAATATGCCGGTGGTTGAAGATCAACAAATTATCGTGCAAGAAAATAGTGGCAAGGTATATTCGATTATCTATCATCTCTTATAGATGCATGCGTACGTATATTTGTTGTTAATCATTGTGTTTCTACTCATGTAGTTGGTCTCTGGATCTATATCAACCACCGGCAAGAGTAGGAAAGTCCGAGGGCCAAAAAAGCCATTAGAGGGCCGTTTCATAATATCAAAATTCGACACTAACACCGGCAAACCATTGGGACCACATGCTCAGACATATGTCAATCAATGTGGGTTCATTGTAAGGGATAGAATCCCAGTTAGTGCTCGTGAATGGAAGCAGAAGATATCTGCTCCTAATGTTAGTTTTGTATCTGATCGTGACAAGAACCTAGCTTGGAGAGATATCACTCAACATTTCACATTACAAGCAAATGATGCTTTGAAGGAGCTAGTGAGGGATTGGACAATGAAGAAGATGGAAACATTATTCCAGAGTTGGAAGAAGACATTGTATAAAAAGTTTATCTTGAAGAATAAAACGCCGAATTTCAATGCTAAGGCGTTTGTCAAGTTGGAGTCCCATTGGGATGACTTCGTACAATACAAGACATCTCAAGAGAGTGAGGAACGTGTGATGAGGAATCAACAGAATGCTCGACAGAAGCAATACCATCATCGCATGGGATCAGGTTGTTATAGGAGTGCTATTCCCAAGTGGTAGAACCTAGAAGCAGAGATTACCGCAAAGGGAATCATACCTGAAACAATAGAGAAGAACTGGCCTCAACGCGTGAAGAATTGGTTCTACGCTCATGGGGGAAGCCTAGACCCAGAAACTGGCAAGCTAATTTTTGGCCAAAAATTGAGAGAGCAACATAGAGACTAGCTCGTGCTAGGGAAGAAGCTGATAGTGGTGTTTTCAAGCCTAACAGAGAAAAGGATGAATTGACATATGCCCTAGAGAATCCTAAACACGGTGGTCGAACAAGAGGCTATAGGGCGGTTCCGTGGCTACAAGCATTCCCAACAGACAGGGATACCAACAGAAGCCACCAGAGAAAGAAGGATGAGGAGGCTGACCGAATCCATATATTGGAGCAATTTGTTAATGAGTCACGACAAGCATTGCTTGAATCACGTGAACAAGAAAAATCTCTTGAGGCAAGAATGCAGGAGGAGATCAAGAGGCAAGTGCAGCTAGCAATGAGTCAAATGCAATCACAATCAATGCCAGGAGTCACCATTAGCCCCATTGGTCAGATGAAAAGCAGTTGTGCTTCCATGGAGCTGCCAGTTATTCAAGGTGACATTGGGTTGCGCTTCCCTATTGACGACATTACCGAGCCTCTAACAACATGTGAGCTGCACATTCCAGATGGTAATATGCATCAATCATGGTGGCTGTCGGGGTTGTATCTCCAATAGACCGAACGAAGACACCAAGAATCCATGGGTCAGTTATTCAACCTGGATATGCTAGCGTCTCGGTCGATAGAGTGCTCAAAGGTTACAACAATGTTCCTCTTGACATTGAAGGCGGTGATGGGGAGAAGACACTGAGAATCAGAGAAGACATTTATTCAATGGCGCAAATGCTTCATCATCATTCCTAGGGCACCACCGCTTCCCCTACCTCACCCTAGGTACGAATGAAAGTGAATGAAATATTATTTTTCCAATAATTTTATATTAGCTTCAAAAATAATTGACCCACAACTTATTTTTGTAGCAGGGTCTCCCCCCAGCCTAGCCCAATCATTCATTCCCCATCTCATCACAGCATCGCGGGGGATGAGACGACTTCATCCTCACGACGATCTCCAACTCCTACACCGGCCTCATCACCTCCACAACGATCTCCAACTCCTACACTGGCCCCACTACCTCCACAATGATCTCCAACGCCTCCACACTGGACTCCAACACTAGCCTCATCGCCTCCACGCCGGTCTCCAACACCGCCCCACCCCCTCCACAGCGACGCACTACAAAGACGTCTAAGGTCCCGGTGGCAAAGAAGACCCTAAAAAAGAGTTATTTCTCAAGAAATACTTCCTAAAAAGACTGATAAGCAAATAGCAGCTGAAGAAGACAAAAAAGTGAAAGATTTTTTTATAGATATCCAAAAGTAGAGACAAGCAAAGCTTAAGGAGAAGTCGTACTTTTACATACCACGAGATCAGCTGAGGCAGAAGGTCGAAGCTCATAAGAAAAAGATGCTTGAAGTTCATAAGCCTCCGCCACTATCAGACTATGACCGCTCCCTCGTGAAGTCACATGATGCACATAAGAAAAGGAAAAAGAGCATCAGGGAAGTATGTCCCATAGCTCGGACAACAGAAGCAACCAATGCAAAATCTTGTTGTTGCTAATGAATATGGTTCCAACATAGAAGTCTATCGACTAGACAACTCTGGAGAAGTGTCGGTTCAAGACCTTAATGCTTTTTTTGAACAAACTGGTTTAACCTTGGATCAAGTGACGGGCAAAGCTCCAATCCAGAACCTGGAAGTTGATACCTGGAAGACTTATAAATTTGGCAAAAGTCTGTACAACCCTGCGGCTCTGAATGAATTGGGTACGCAAATGTACTTGCTCAACAAGTGGTACATGCAGGCATGTGGCAGGGGTGAGCAGTGGATCTTTATCAGATTTAGAGACCATCATTACTTCCGTGGCGATGACATCGTACATATTAGTTTCGAAGAATTGCATCAACTATACCACTTGGACGCTCTGGACAAATCAATCATTAGCTCCTTTTGTTTGTAAGTGATTCTTACTTTTATTTAATAAACTCACTTCCATGCGTACGTATATATAATTATCCTCACATGTAACTTATATTTATATACAGATTCTAGATGTCAGATCTCCAAAGAATAAAAGACACCAGTGTTGGCTTCATTGATCCTTATATCGTATTCAAAACTGATATTATTGTTAAGGAGCACTGGGTATCTGAAGCACAGACGAATATCATAAAATTCTTCGTGAAGCAGCACGACAAGACAACAATATTTTTCCCGTACAACTTTGAGTAAGTGTTAATAATAATGTAGTCTACACAATTTATGTAATATCAATACAACTTATATGCATATACGTGTGTGTATAACCAATGCAGGTTTCACTGGATACTCATTGTCATTAAGTTAAACTCAAGTCAGTTAGTAATCTTGGACTCATTGAGAAAAGAGCGAGCACTATACCAAGATATGATAGACATTATCCAGGGGTAATTTTGATCTCTCGCACACAACTATTATTGAATAGACTTTGCCATAATTTATTAACGATCATACATTATTGGTCGCATAGGGTTTGGAAAGAGTTTATTCAGCAACACCGCAAGGATTGCAAGGCACCACTTAATGTAGTTGAAATACTAGTAAGTTGTACTATATATACTTCCCCACATGCTTAATTACTATATCGTACTTCAATTTACGTGTGAGATGATGAGAATAATCTTCTTTTCGTACAGTGGTATTTGCGGCAGGAACCAAGTAATAACTTGTGTGGATACTACGTTTGTGAATTTATCACTGCACACATAAGAAGAACTCCTGAAGATGTCCTCAGAGTACGTATATATCAATTTTTTATTTATTTTTAAATGAATATATATATATGTATTAATACTTTTCCTTTTATTTCAAATGCAAGACTGAATGGTTGAAATGAAGGGTCATGCAAAAAGACCATCTGAAAGCAGTTCAAGAGTCAATAGCAGGATATCTTCTAGAAAAAGTGCTAAATCCCAATGGCAAGTTCTACTTTGATCCTAAGGAACCAATGATGTAAATTAAATGTTTATTGATATCGTTATTTTCAAGAACAAGATTATGAAAGTGTTGTATATAGACATATATATCTATAATATATATAGTTTCATACTTTATTCGAATATAATAATGCTCGAGATGAGAATTAGATGTAATTATATGCGTGCGTGTATTTATATTAGCAGCGTAGAATACGTACATAAAAACATATTATATATTAAACAAATATGTGTAACTGAACTGAAAAAAAATTAAACAAAAAAAAGAAAAAGAAAAGGAACCTTTAGTCCTGATTGGGGTTACCAACCGGGACTAAAGGGTGCGGCCACGTTTGCTCAGCTAGAGGGCCTTTAGTCTCGGTTGGTAACACCAACCGGGACTAAAGGTCCCCCTTTAGTCCCAGCTCGATGACCCGGGACTGAAGGTTCCACCTTTAGTCCCGGGATCGTTGTCCCGGTGCGGTAACCGGGACTAAAGGCCGTTACCGCCCGGGACAACAAGTCCATCCTATAGTAGTGCTGGTATGGTATATTCTCTTGATTTTTGTTGTGACAATGACAGGGGAGCACACGTTTGGCCGGGTACAGTGCCAATTCGTAGTTAACCGGCTCTACAACTTCAGCAACACAGGCCTGCCGGACCGGATTATGGAGTTAGGGGAAGTCTTAAATCCATAATGCCACATGGGGACATTTGCAAGGGCAAGAGAAGTTTCCAAAAATGTTTACATGTGGTATCTTTTAGCATCATATAATCTTGCCCTTTGCATTGCATCCTAGCAAGTAAATAGTTTTTAAATTTCAAAAAATTTATTATTTGCTTACTTTTGATCGTGTTGTCATCAATCACCAAAAAGGAGGAGATTATAAGAAAAATAGACCCTAGGTCCATTTACTTTGGATTTTTGTGTTTGATGGCCAATACAACCAAATTGGACTGATGAATTTGCAAGTAATTATTTTGTAGTTCAATAGGGTGCAAGACGTGACTTGGATGAAGGTGACATGATGATCCCACGATCAACACCATAAGCAAGACCCTAGAAGCACAAGAGAAGACCCAAGATATCAAGTAAAGTCCAAGCACAAAGATAGGAACCAAGTCGGATGCAAGATGGCGAAGAAACGAGCTCGGTAGAGGTGACCGGACGCGGCCCTATGAGGATCGAACGTGTTCGATCAGTTGCTCAGCAACAACAGGCATCAGCAGCAGCAACCAGACTCTGAGCGAGGTAGTGACCGGACGCACGGACTTTACTGTTCATCATCGCAGCAACAACTCAGTGAGGATCGGTCGCAATAGCTGTGGACGCCTAGACGTGCCAGGCAGTGGCGTCCGATCAAGTCCATAGAGGTTCTAGAATGGCAAAACATCGACCGGACCTGTCAGATGGTAAGCGACCGGACTCACCAGAGAGTCAGATCAATAGTGAGCGCTAATGGTCGGCTTCAACGGTTGGGACGACCGGACGCATCTGGTCAGGACGACAGCAGCGTTCGATCAGTAGTAGAAAGCTAGGTTTCGTCCCCAACGGCTACTTTCTCTATGTGGCTTATAAATAGACCCCCCCAACTGGCCATTTAAAAGAGGAGAGCTGAGAAAACATACCAAGGGTGTTGATACACCATTTTAGTGATCTCTATTTGCATAGTGCTTAGTGATTCATTAGGTGATTAGCGTAGGTGCTTTGCGAAGTGCTTAGGTTGATTAGACCACCACTTATACGCTTGCTCTTGGTTTAGGCCTAGTGTTTAGTGAGGTTTGCACACCTCTTATCACTTGGTGCTTGCATGCACCATTGTTGTACATTGGAGGGGCTTATAGTCTTACGAGATCACACCAACCGTGTTTGTGATGTGGCCGCCACCATGTACCAAAGGGAACAAGGCCTACGGCGTTTCGATCAAAAGCTTGATAATGAAGATGGTGGGAGCGGTCCGGTAAAGGCTTGCCGGAAGGCACACCGGAGACCCACTTGCGCGTGGGGAAGGCTCGGGGCTATCCACAGAGTTACCCGACCAGAAGCTTGGCCCTTGTGAGGGATTCCTTGCGAGGTTCTCCAATGAGGACTAGGGGAAAGGTTGAGCGCTTCTCGATACCTCGATAAAAATATTAGAGTCATCGACGGGAGTTTGCACCTCTACCTCATCTTAACCTTCCGCATTTACATTGCTACCTTGGTTATGTGCTTTACTTCCCTAGTTGAGTTGATAGGCTAATTGATAGGATTGGAACCTAGGTTGTATCATTCTTTTGCGGTAGAGATAGCAACACACCTAGCAAAACCGTAGTTGCACATTTAAATAGATTACTTTTCTACATAGGTTTTGACTAGATGAAATTAGAGGCCTTAGTTAGAAGTAGAATTTTAAGTTGCCTAATTCACCGCCCCTCTTAGGCGTCACGGTCCTTTACAAAGTCAATGGTGCAAGCACAAGCATAGAACACATGGGATGGCCCGCTATGGGACTGTTACTATTTGCTCGACAAAGTAGATGAACATGACGCTCTATTGCAGATTTTATAGCCCCGGACCAATCGAATTATAAACATTCACCCATTCTTCTCTTCCATCTGATTTTGTAGTCATTAGACTAGCCATAGCAATTATTGCTAATGGCAGACCACCACACCTTTTAATGATTTTAGGGCTTTTGGTTGATGCGGCTAAGATCATGCTTGGTGTCGGGTCGAGTACACGTGGCCATGTAGTTGTCGGTGAAGACTTTCTTTAGCTCTTCCTAGGATCCGATGGAGTCTGGCGCAAGGCTGGTAAACAAGCACATGGCGGGTGGCGTGAGCATGATGGGGAGATAATTTGCCATGACACTGGTGTCTCCTTCGGTGGCATGGACAACAGTGGCGTAAGCCTACAACCACTATGTCGGGTTCATTCTTCTTTCATAGGGCTCAACCCCAGTGATCTTAAAACCACAGGGCCACCAAAGTGTTCAGAGTGCCCCTGTGAAAGCTGGAGGCCCCTTAGGGTTGTCGACACCATCGTCTGTAGCATTACAATCAGGGATAGGCTCAAGAGCTGAGTCCAGGTTACCATACTCCTGCTCATACTCCTGGCGGCAACGCACTTCATCTTCATGGCGACCAAAGCGACATTGCTCAATATGTCGTCGTGCATCTCAGAGGTTGCTGAGGTGCACTCGAGCATCCTATTCGACCTCCTGGTCATGTTGGCAATGATGTTCGGCGTGATGGCCCCCGGCTCCCCCTGGATAGGTAGCGACTGGTCGGCAAAATGGCTTTGACTGGGTGGCGATTGGATCTCGGCGCAACTAATTGGTGAATCGTGCTCATAGAGCATGAAGGTCTCTGATCCTCGCGAATCTCATTGACCTGACAGTGAGTCGCTTTAAGCATGGCGGCGATCTTGGCGAGCTTAGGCGTTTAAGGGAAATGAGCGAGCTCATTGGCGGCTACTGCCAAATTGGCGCTTGGAGTCTTGAAGACATCATGGCCGTCAACATGGAGAAATTCTTCATCGAGGTCACGGTGGAGCGGGAGCAGTCTTCCTTGAGAATCGAGCCAATTATTTTGAGCAGCCTCGGCCCTCGCAATGGCTGCCTCGTTTTCTCGCCACTGTGCGTGGTTGATGTTCCGATTCTCCCGAGCAACACGCTCCTCCTCGATTTCGCCATTCCGAGGAGGGTTGTCGATGTTGACATTGAAGATCGCACCACCCCGGAAGGGTGGAAGGAGGAGTTGCTCAAAGAAGGTTTTGGCGAGGGTCTCCATAGAGCCCTAAGACTCGGAGCCTGGAGTTTCTTCCGGGATGGTCTGGAGGGGCACCCCAGGGCTCTGGCCTAAGTGTAGCATGTTGACGGCTGGTGGAAGCTGGACGGCGACATGGTCGGTGAGTAGACGGGCGTAGTCCACCTGGTCGGCGAGTTTGCCCCTTAGGGCATGTTGGTAAGCGGTGGCAGCGTTGGTGAACCTAAAGGGTAGGGCCGTAGCCCCTGCAGTTTCCCAAGTAGCCTCCGATAGATCTAGAACAGAGGGTGGTCGGCGCTGAACTAGAGTGTTCAGAGCCGATTCAGCAATGGAGAGACAATCGACGAGCTTTAGTCTGACCCAATCGATGGATTCGATCAGATCATTATTATTGATCTACCTCCTCTGGTAGCGAGGAAGCGGACGGTGAGTCGTTGCTGAAGGAGACCTTAGAATCGGCTCTGAGATTAGATCTATAGTTGCAGGTGCGGGATGGTCGACGTAGAACCGATCTGCCCTGGTTCGAGGAGCTCTTTGACTCCGTCAGCGTTGATGACCCATGAGATGGATCCGACCATGAAGATCTGGCCGAGCTACTAAAGGGACAAAGAGCCTATAGAAAAAACCATCTTGTTCGACAAGGAAACAGCACGCACACCCCTACCTAGCACGCCAACTGTCAATAGAATATCGTCGGCAGTCCACCGAGGGGTATCCCACCATGGTAGATTGATCGGCAGAGGAGCGTGAGATCAAGAACAAGAAGGCAACAGAGACACATGAGTTAGACAGGTTCAGGCTATCAGTATGACGTAATACCCTACTCCTATGGTCTACAGGTTTCTAAGCAAACACATTGGTGTTGGCACGTAGGAAGGAGATGAGTGCGCTTTCCTATTTGGGGTCAAGGTGAGCCCCAATCTTAATGGTCTTGGAGGGGTCGTCGAGGTCGAGGCTGACCTCCTTTATTTCCTTGGACTTGGCGGAGGCACAGGGGTGCTCTAGCTCTGGGATCTCCATGTTGTCGGCATGCAACGTCTTGGCTTCGATGACCACGCTGGCCATCTGGATGGAGAGGTCGGTGGCTTCAGCGAGAGCGAGACTCTCTATCTCGCAGGCATAGGCGATGGAGAGATTGGCCCGCAGGGCCAAAACTCCTGCAGGCGAAGGCATCTTCAGCACCAGATACCCATAGTACGGTATAGCCATGAACTTGGCCAGAGCTAGCCAACCAAGTATGGCGTGGTAGGTGGTCTTGAAGTCGGCGATGTAGAAGTTGATGTGTTCGACGTGGTAGTTGCTCGCCGTGCGGAACTGTACTGGTAGGGTGATCTCTCCAAGCGGTTTGGAGGCCCTGCCAGGTACCACACCCCAAAAGGAGGAGTTAGAGGGTGTGAGATCTGATAACCTGAGGCCCAGCTCCTTTAGGGCTCCGACGAAGAGGAGATTCAAAGCGCTCCCACCATCAACGAGCACCTTTCTGAAAGCACCTTCTGCATGGTTGTGTCGAGGACAAGGGGGAAATGCCCTATGTAGGGGATGTCCACCCACTGGTCGGCCCTGCTGAAGGTGATGGGTACCTCGGACCACGGGCGATAACTGGGGTTGGCGGTGGCATCTTCCGTAGTGACGGAGAGCACCCGCTGTGCGGCAAGCTTCCGTTCTCTTCTGCTCTCAATGGAGGTGAGGCCCCCGAAGATGGTGGTGACCACCTTGTCGTGGTCCTAGAAAGCATTGTTGTTACCCCTAGGTGGTCAGCGGTCTCTAGCTCCATCGTTGGTGTCGTCTTCTAGCTTTTTGTCCTAAAACTCCTTAGCCAAGCCAAGGCAGTTCTTCATCTTCTGTTTGGCGTTCTTGTGAAGAGGGCATAGGCCGTCGAGGATCTTTTGGTACTGTTCATCGTAGTTGCGCTTGGCGCGAGGTTGACTGATGGCAGTGATGATGTGGTCTAGCCGGCGGCAGTGATTTTGGCCAGGCTTTGGTCCTTCTGTTCGATCATGGCTGCTATCACGATGGTAACTGCGGTCGTCGAAGCGGCGGTCATTGTGACATCGGTCATCGGGGTGGTCGTTGTAGCGATGAAGTGGGCGATGGGTGCCCACATCCTCGTTGAAGCGCACCTCGTCTTCCTCGGCGTCGGCGTACTGGTTGGCAGTAGTGATCATCTCGCCAATGCTTGTGGGTGGCTTGTGGTTGAACTTGGAGCGAAGCTCACGATGGTGGAGTCCTCGGGTGAAGGCGGTGATGACCTCAGCTTCCGTGATGTTGGGAATAGAATTTGTCATCTTAGAAAAATGTCGAATGTAGCTACGGAGGAGCTCAGATGGCTTTTGGTTGATGCGGTTGAGATCATGCTTGGTGCCCGGCCAAGTACACGTAGCCATATAGTTGTCGGTGAAGACTTTTTTGAGCTCTTCCTAGGAACCAATGGAGTCTGGGGCAAGGCCAGTAAACTAGCTCATGGCAGGTGGTGTGAGCATGACGGGGAGATAGTTCACCATGACGCTAGTGTCTCCTCCGGTGGCACAGACAGCGGTGGCATAAGCCTGTAGCCACTATGTTGGATTCATCCTTCCCTCATAGGGCTTGACCCTAGTGATTTTGAAACCACGGGGGCCATTGAAGTGTTCAGAGCACCCTCATAAACGCTGGGGGGCCTTCGGGGTCATGGTCGGCGTCGGCTACAGCGTTGCCAACGTCAATTTTCTCGAGAGCTGAGTTCGAGTTTTCGTACTCTAGCTCGTACTCCTGCTCATACTCCTAGCGACGGCGTACTTCATCTTCATGGCGACCGAAGCGACGTTGCTCGATACGTCGTTGTGCATCCCAGAGGTTGCTGAGGTGCACTCGAGCATCCTATTCGACCTTCTGGTCATGTTGGCAATGGTGTTCGGCACGGTGGCCCCTAGCTCCCCCCTAGAGAGGTAGTGACTGGTCGGTAAAATAGCTTTGACTAGTGCGGCGATTGGATCTCGGCGGAGCTGATCGGTGAATCATGCTTGTGGAGCACGAAGGTCTCTGATCCTTGCGAATCTCATTAACCTGACAGTGTGCCGCTTTAAGCATGGCGGCGACCTTAGCGAGCTCGGGCATCTGTGGGAGGCGGGTGAGCTCGTTGGCGACCACTACCAGATTGGTGCTTAGAGTCTTAAAGACGTTGTGGCTGTCAACATGGAGAAACTCTTCATCGAGGTCATGGTGGAGTGGGAGTGGCCTTCCTTTTGAGTCGAGCCGATTATTTTGAGCAGCCTCGGCCCTCGCAATGGCTGCCTCATTTTCTCATCACTACGTGCGGTTGATGTTCCGATTCTCGCGAGCGAGGCGTTCTTCCTCGGGTTTTGTCGTTCCAAGGAGGGCTGTCGACACTGATGTTGAAGATTGCGCCACCCCAGAAGGGTGGGAGGAGTTGCTCGGTGAAGGTTTTGGCGAGGGTCTTCGTAGAGCTCTGAGACTCGGAGCCCGAATTTTCCTCTGGGATGGTTTAGAGGGACGCTCCGGGGCACCGGCCTATGTGTAGCATGTTGATGGCTGGCGGAGGCTGGACGGCGAGCTGATCGGCGAGCGGATGAGCGTTTCCCACCTAGTTAGGGGATTTTCTCCTCAGGGCGTCTTGGTAAGTAGCGGCGACGTTAGTGAGCCCAAAGGGCAGAGCCATAACTCCCGGAGTTTTTGGAGCAGCCTCCGATAGATTTGGATCGGAGGGTGGTCAGCGCTGAACCAAAGTGTCTAGGGCCGATTCAGCGATGGAGAGGTAATCAATGAGCTTCAGGCCGACTCGGTTGATGGATTCGATTAGATCGTCATTGTCGACCTGCCTCCTCTATTAGCGAGGAAGCGGGCGGCGCGTCGTTGATGAAGGTGACCTCGGAAGTGGTTCCAAGATCAGATCTGTAGTTGTAGGTGCGGGGGTGGTCGGCACAAAACCGATCTGTGCCGGCTCGAGGAGCTCTCTGACTCCATCAGCGTTGATGACCCACGAGATGGATCCGACCATGAAGATCTGGCCGGGATGCGGAAGGGACGAAGAGCCTATGGAAAAAGCCATCTTGTTCGACAAGGAAACAGCACGCACACCCCTATCTAGTGCGCCAACTGTCGACAGAATATCATCGGCAGTCCTCCGAGGGGTATCCCACGAAGGTAGATTGATCAGTAGGGGAGCGTGAGATCAATAACAAGAAGGCAATAGACACACGAGTTAGTCAGGTTTAGGCCATCAGTATGACGTAATACCCTACTCCTGTGGTCTGTTGGTTTGTATTAGCTATCGTATGATATTACGTGTGTTTGGAGGGGTCCCTGCCCGCCTTATATAGTTCGGGGAGCATGGTTATAAGTCGGTTATATCTGACAGATAACCGAAAAGTAATAACTGATTATAGGAATCTTAGGATCATACATATCCTAACAGATCTCGTAGTATCTTCAGAATATCTTCCAGATGTCATGCAGAAGGTGCCGACTAGAGTCGTGCCCCACAAGGCTTTGTCTTGTGGGCTAGGCCACCCCTAAGGGTGCAGCCCATGTGGTCTGTCGTGGGTATCCAGGGTCATACCCCTCACAGTGATCAACCAGTCAGTTATCCCTATGGAATTGGAGTCTTCACCCGAAGATTGGAGTTGTCTTTTCGCTGTTTGCTATCTAAGGTTATATTCTTTATACTAAGTATGGTATATATTGAGCATTGTCTATTGATATTACCCTTATTTGTAGCTATATGTAAGATTTGACTTTCTGAGCTCACATATGGTATGTATCTGGTTTTGTTCTTAAAATCAGGTGCTACAGTCCTAGCACCATGAATCCTCCTACCAAGATCTCTCCTTCTACCCAACACCTTCTTGATGAAATCCGCAAAATCTTCCACAAGTACAAAGCGAAGTGGGATCAGAGATTAACCAAGCATGACGCCACGCGCGAGGCCTCTCCGGGCGTCCTCATTCTGTCTCCATCTGCTGCAGATGGAGACTAGGTGGTAGCCGACAATTGGGGAGGATTCTTCGAGCAGCTTGTCGACATCTCCTCCGCTCCAACCCAGGCTACTGCCGTCGTCGCCGACAACCGCTCTGACAAATGGGGTGGACTGTTCGAGCAGCCTACCCACATCCTGGAGGAGCCGGCCGGCACCAACGCTGCTGATGGCGCCGACATCTCCCTCGAGTTCAACCCTGCCGAACATGGCTTGCTCCCAGGCGCCGACTCCCTCGCCGACATACAGGTCCACCAGTTCACCTCCACCGACCCCGACGTGCCGCTCGACGCCGGCCAGAAGCTCGGCTAGTGCAGCCCCGTCGACATCGAGTACATCCCCGCCTCCGTGGCCTTCTCCACTAGCTCCTTCATAACCACGCATGCCTCCATCCTCACGCGCGAGGAGTTCGTGTCTAGAAAATATATTCAATTATGCACCATAATTATTAATATTTTCTTATATATTTTTTGTCAAAGTTAAAAATATGTAACTTGTTACTAAGGATGGCACTCTTTGCGAGACTAAGAGAGTACCAGACTCGGTAGACGAAAAGTCAACTATAAGATTCCTTCGACACCAAGTCCGCCAGTCACTAGAAAAAACATAATAACGAAGTTTCAAGCATCGAGGTGGGTTGAAACTTGAAAGGTACACTTTTAGTCTAAGCTTATGTTTCAATAACGGGGCTAATTGCTGCTAAAAATTAGTTAAAATTAGCTCTAGTACTTCTAAACAGGTAGATGGACTAATTTTTTAGTCAAGTCTTTAAATAGTTATTAGCCAACTAGTTAAGAGCATCTACAAAAGACTCTTTATATCATTCCTAAATAATAGGAATAGAGATTTGGTTGAAAAACTATCTTCCAACAGCTTCTCTAAATAGTTATCAAATATAATCATCTTTTATTTCAGATTTTTCGCTTGCCAAAACTAGAAGATAGTAATGACTCTCTAGAGTACGTATAAGATATAGAACAACTGCTATCGAGAGAAAAGATATAGAAAGTTATTTTTATGCAAATGACTATCCAAATGATGATTTAGATAGAGAGATTTAAAAAGGCTCCTGGAGCTAACCAACCACAACTAATTTGAACTAATTTTTAATCTCAATTAGTAACTAGTCATATATATAAAAAAAGGCCCTCTGTCTCATATGGCATAGTTTTTACCTAGGGGGAAACAAAAATGGAAGATGTTATTTAGTGGGAATCTTTTACATAAAAGGTGATCATTTATGACCGTTTACGACCGTGTTCGTATTTTAAAATTTGATTTTCTAATTGCTTTTGAGCACCATAGTCGTTAGAGGAAATACGTTGAGTTTTCAACCTTTTAAAAATTATTTCTGTATAGAAGATATCAGAATATATCGTTAGTTACCATAAAACATGCGAAAGTTGTCGGTCTATATATAATAGTGTTTTCTAAAAATTTTAAGAAAAGTAAGTATATATTCAATAACGTATGTACCCATAGATTAAAATCTATTTAAGAAATTTCTTCTTTTTAATAAACTTTGTTAAACCTAAGTATGAGCACCACATAGATATATATTATAATTTAGTACAGATTTTAGAAGACGCGGCGCACTGCATTCTAAGGTGTTTGTCAAGAGCGAAAAACTTGCAACAATTGTCGGTCTAGATATTTGTTAACACAACTATTTAAGGTTTAATGTGCAACTGCGTGCGTATATTTCACTGTGTTTTGTAGAGAAGAAAAGCTCAACACCGTGTTAAAAAAAGATGGAAAAGGTCCTATCAAAATTAACTTCTGATTAGCGTTTGGCTTGGAGACGCGGTTGGATGGGATGGACCTGACCTAGTTTTCAGGGATAGGACAATTCTAGCTATTTGTTTGGTTGAGGGGGATGAGATGGACTTTGTTTTTTGTTTGGTAGGACGGATGGAAAAAGATAGAATGGATAGAGTTTTAACACCGTCATCTATAGTTCTGTAGGGTCCACATGTCAGCAGTGGGCCCCACTCAGCTAACCTTATCTTCTTCCCCTTCCCAGATCCGCACACACACCACGCCCGCACGCCTCGGTAGCCCGGAGGCTGGAGGTCGTCGGCGCCCTTGCTCCACGCGAGATGCGTGGACCTCGTCGGTGTCCACTCGGTGCCCAAAGCTCGCTGGCTGCCCCTACGTCGCCTGGAGTCGCTAGCAGGACTGTGCCAACCTCCCCATGACGCTCGCCAACCGCCCGCCCGCACGACCTCCGCCGAGCTAGGGCCGCGCCGCTTAGGAGCGCCACCTCCGAGAACCATGGTTGAGCTCGCATCGAGGGCTTGGGCCGTTCGCGTTGCACGGAGGAAGGAGTAGGCGCCTAGCGAAACGGAAAAGAGGCGCCGCTCGCGCACCCCCACTCGTCCTACTTCGTCCCCCGATTTATGGGGACGAGGGCATCCAGCATCTCAAGGATTATTTCCCTCACCAAACGCCACCTTACTACTCTATACAGTACACCATATGAAAACTCGTCATTTCCAAAAGAGATAAATGGTCAAAATGTACAGTAAGTACTAAGTAACCTTGTGCCTTTTTCACCAAAGACAGCCCTTAGAAAGTACAGTAAGTACTAAGTAGCTTACTTTTTGGGACCTTAGACAGTGTATTCTGCTTGGACTGAATAGTGCCCTTTGAGTTACTGTGTAAACCTCTGAAGTGAACATTTCAGATGCAGGCATTGAGTTACTCCGTAAACAGGTGCTTAAGAGTTAAGACGGAGGCAGGCACGGCACGCACGCGCCGCACTCAGGTTTGCCAACTTCCCCTTCCTCTCCCTTCCATCTTCTTCGATTGCCTCCATTTCTATCCCCAAAATCTCCACGCGTTCGTGCTTTCCTACGCCTTCCCAGCTCTTGTTCGAACCTGCGGATCCATGTCTCCATAATTCATCTCGCCTCCTTGCCGCAGCTTGTCTGAGCACCACCTGATCGACGAAATGCCCCAGTGACCCCGACGCAACGGCCGACATGTCAGGAGACCCGCGCGTTCCTGGCGCCGTGTGCAGGATCAACGCCCTGCCCGACGACATGCTCCTCCTCATCTTGTCCTACCTGAATGCCCGCCAGGTCGTGCAGACGTGCTTGCTGTCACGGCAGTGGCGCAACCTCTGGCGTTCCGTGCCCCGCATCAACGCCACGTCCGACGAGTTTGAGCACATGTCTGACGACTACGAGGAGGACACCCTGCTGTTCAAGAAGTTTGTCAACCGTTTCTTGATGCTCCGTAACCCATTTGCCTTGGAGGACTTCCGGCTCTGGTATGACATGCCTTGGGAATCTGATGACTATTCAGAAGATGCTAACATATGGATCTGCTATGCTCTCCATTGCAATGCTCGATCTGTCATGGTTACGGTACGGGACAATACCATGCATCTGGATCCTTCTGTGTTTATTTCGGGACTCTTCCTGAGGAGGCTGAGGCTCGCGGGTGTTGCCTTGTTCCCTGGTTTCTTTTGCCAACTCGCAACAGGCTTTACAGCATTGAAATATCTTATCTTACATGCCTGTGATATTTCTGATGTTGAGATCACCTCCAAGACGCTGAAGGTTCTGATCATGGATATTGATTGTTCCTACACATTTGAAGAACAGTGCTCTATTTCGATTCCCAGCCTCATCTGCCTCGATTACTCTACTTTTCAAAGAATACCTCTGCTGAAGAGCATGAAATCACTGGAGAGAGCATGTGCTGTACTCAATACCTACTATCATACTGAGGTTGATGATATCCGTCAGTTCCTCAAGAGCCTCTCTGGTGTTACTGATTTAAACTTCAGTTACGAAGGAAATATGGTATTGCATCTTGATTCAACACTCTGCATCCATGCATATATTTATGAGTCAAAATCTGAGACCTAAGCATGGCATATATTCTTTATTCTTTTGCAAAACCAAGTGTTTCACAGTTTATTTTGATGCCAGGACCTAGAGGATGATTAATGCTCTCAATAGATAATATGGGGGGGGGGGGGGGGGGGGGGGTCTTTAACTTTTGTCTACTTTCAAACAGTAAGTGCACCCCTATAATTACAATCAGATCCGTAGAATCCAGTAGATAGGTTACCCCTGTTTTCACCAGTGTATCTGTCTGGCTTGCACTAAAGTCATCTATCATAATTGATGCTTACCAAATATATGTGTTCTGGATGATTGAATCTCACTAAGAAAATAGGCAGAGTATAATGTAATGTGAACTATTCTTATTAAAAAATATTTGCGTTTAGTGTGACCTTTGTCAGATATTGTATTCTCAAGATATTATCACTGAAGAATCCAAACTATTTGGCACGTAACTTTAGCTTGTTTCCATTATCTTGACAACTCTACTGCAGTCATGAATGTTTTATAAAATATGGAATTCTTTATCATGTCTTAATCCTATGAACCTTTTGCAGCTAAATATGGGAAATATACAATGGTGCCCAAAATTCAACAATCTTACAACCCTGACACTCAGTCAATGGTGTCTGCATCCAGACTTCTATCCATTGATAGTCTTCCTTCAGAACTCACCTAGTCTGGAGAATCTAACTCTGGAACTCAGAGGGGTACATGTCTCTCTCCACATGCATGTCTATTGATTCTTGTACAGAAGTTGATGCATGTGCCATCAAAGTGAAACTTGTGTGTTTTCTCACATTTGAGGTTGGCCATACACATCAGAGATTCATTGGGGAGCTAGAAGAAAGGTCGTTCAGCTGTGAGCACCTTGATAGCGTTGATATTGTTTGCTGGGGGGTTCAAGAACATGATCCTGTGCTCGACAACCTGGTGGAGCTTCTGACTGAGAATGGCAAAGAACCTGATGAGATTCACATCAATATCTAGCTATAGATTTCATTTGCATCAATCACTGGAACAAGTCACGGTTCATTCGCTCATTTGTGGACGCAGGACCATACGCACGTTTGGTTCACCTGGATCTTAGTTTCAGTTTGGATGGATTCATGTTGTGGAAAACTGGATAGCTTGTCTGCGCATGAATTTTAATACGTTGTTACCAACTCATATCTGCTAGAGCAGCTTTAGTCTATTGCTTCTAAGTATTGGTTCAGGCCAATGCGATCAATAACAATACCCTGTTAAAGGCTTGAAGATATTTGGATTTGGATTTGGATTTTTTTTTTCCTTTTGACTTCAGCTCGTGTGGCAGATTTCTGTGCATTTATGATACGCCATTGCTATTCCCTGATGCAAATAATCTATATGCTTTCTATTACAACGCTACAAATTATGGAGCTTAGTTCAGACCGAATTGTAGACTTTTCTTGAAATGTAATACTAAATAAAACAAATTAGGGGCCGAGCATTGCTGGACGCGGCGTGTTAGGGATGATCACAGTAATGGACTGGCGATGCGTTATGAGCGGAGCTGCCAAGATGGACTATGGGCCCATGAAAGAAGCATACAAAGGAGAAGCAGATCGAAGTAGCAGGGGATATGAACAAAATACCAGAACTCCAACTTCTTCCTCCATGGCGTCGCTCTCCTTCACCTTCTAGATCCTCAATTCCTCATGTAGTATCTCTGATTACTGTCTATCTCTAGAACTTGGTGCTCTCCTACTCTCGATTCCCTTGCTGGTGCTTCTTTCCCTGAATCAGTCTATTCGCTGGTTGGTTTCAGTTAGATCTTATCAGCCATGATACAGTATTTTTCTCGAACTTATCAGTGCAGAAATCAACCAGCGAACAGACTATATACCTCACGCAGATCACTTGTATCGGATTTTATCGGTTCAATACAGGCATTGGTGCAATTAGTTTGCTAACACGGCGGCTGCCTTGGCCATGCGCTGCTTGCCCTGACCGCTACAGGGATTTCTTCAAATTCAGTGACTTTGCTCAAGCAAGTCACGACTTCGCTCTCAGGAAGTTGGAATTTAGGGTTACTGTAGCACTTTCGTTTTTATTTAGCAATTAGTGTTTAATCATAGACTAATTAGGCTCAAAACGTTCGTCTCGTAATTTCCCACCAAACTGTGCAATTAGTTTTTTTTTCGTCTACATTTAATGCTCCATGCACGGACCGTAACCATTCGATGTGACAGATAGTGTAGCACTTTTTAAAAATTTAGAGTGAATCTAAACGAGACCTTGCTCTGTCCATCTACCCTTCGACTAAGATCCAAGGGCTACCATCGCTTGCAGGTCAAAAGGCGAAAGTGTGACCACTCACCCTGTAATAATTGTCGCAAAAAAAAAGGCCACTCACCCTGTAAAAAAAGAAAAAGAAAAAAAAAGAAACACACAAACAAACAAACTCTCCCACAAAATCCAATCAAAATCAGCTCACCCACTCAGCTTCCCATCCCGCACCCCCTCGCCGGCAGCCGGCGGCGGCGAGTACCTCTCCCGCCGTTACCACCAGCGAATTTCCCCCGTTGCGGGCTCTCCCCACTTCCCTCTTCCTGCTTGGTCGCGCCTTCACTGTGCTCGTCTCTTCTCCCTCCAAGTCCAGGCGCGCGCAGGAACTGGGAGGAGGAGGTCCAGATGCTACTATGCTGCTGTCCTTTTCCCCACCAAATCCAGACCTGTGCTCCGCGCTCTCCGTTTCACCCGAGCTGCTTGCCGCGGAGCGTGCTCAGCTCCGGCGAGCAGGGGAGGAGCAAAAAGAGCAAGTTCCACCGCGTCAGGGCGCAGGTTCTCAAGCCCAAGAACCAGTCTTTGTGCTCTCAATCCCACCGGGCTGATGGCCACGGGGACCCTGCGGATAGAATCCCGAGAAAGGATTTGCCTTGTTCCGCGGCGCCGTCACTGCCGGACGCCGAGGCGGTCGCGTTCTGGCTGCGTTTCTGCCGGAGCGCGCTCGACGTCCGGAGAACGCACGCGGTTGCCCTGCGGTCGCTCGGCGGCCTGGGATTGTTCGTGTCCAACAATCTGATCAGCGCTTATGTGCGGTTCGACGAGGCTGCTAATGCTAGGAAGGTGTTCGACGGAATGCGCGAGAGGAGCGTCGTGTCGTGGACGGCAATGATGAACGGGTGTCAGAAGCTTGGCCGCCACCGTGAGGTTGTGAGGCTTTTGATGGATATGCTGGCCGCTGGCGTCCAAGGTAACAGCTTGACTTTTGTTTGCCTGTTGAAATCTTGTGGGGAGCGATGTGATGCCAAGTTGGGGCAACAGGTCCACTGTTGCGTTGTGAAGGGTGGCTGGAGCAATGTGATAGTGGACAGCGCTGTCGCACACTTCTATGCTCAATGCGGTGATGTTGCCGCTGCTTCAACTGTGTTTGATAGGATGGCTTCCCGTGATGTTGTCTCATGGACAACAATGATCACGGCTTATGTGCAGCACGGGCATGGTGACAAAGCTCTTCACATGTTTCCAAAAATGGTGTCTGAGGGATTTCGCCCCAACGAGTTCACTGTTTGCAGCGCCCTCAAGGCTTGTGCAGAGGAGAAGGCTCTAAGATTTGGGAAGCAGTTGCATGGTGCGATTGTGAAAAGGCTGTACAAATATGATATCCATGTCGGGAGCGCACTTGTCACTATGTATGCCAGATGTGGTGAGGTATTTGATGCTCAGGCAGTGTTTCATAAGATGCCAAGAAGAAACACTATTACATGGACTTCGATGATCTCTGGATACGCTCAAAGTGGCTGTGGTGAAGAAGCTGTCTTGTTGTTCCGAAAGATGAAGATGCGCAGAGTATTTGTTAACCACCTTACTGTTGTTGGCCTCCTTAGTGCTTGTGGCTCTATGCAGTCAATTTATCTTGGAAAAGAACTTCATGCACAGATAATAAAGAACTGTATGGAAGAGAATCTTCAGATTGGGAGTACACTTGTTTGGTTTTACTCCAGATGTGGGGAGCATACTTATGCTGCAAGGATTCTAGAAGCGATGCCTGACCGTGATGCTGTTGCATGGACAGCTATGATTTCGGGCTATAACAATCTTGGCCATAATGTTGAAGCACTAAAGTCATTAGATGAGATGTTATGGGACGGTGTGGCACCAAATACTTACACTTATTCCTCAGCTTTGAGAGCTTGTGCTAGATTGGAGGCTCTGCGAGATGGAAGGAGGATCCATGGTGTTGTTAACAAGACCCAAGCTTTCTCAAATGTCTTTGTGGGATGCTCACTGATTGATATGTACATGCGGTGTGGAAAAGTTGATGAAGCTCGTAGAGTCTTCGATGCCATGCCAGAGCACAACTTAGTAACATGGAAAGTGATGATTACAGGATTTACTCAGAATGGCCTTTGTGGAGAGGCTTTAAAATACATGTACCTAATGCAGCAAGAAGGGTATGATGTTGATGACTTTGTGCTTTCGACAGTTTTGTCTTCATGTGGAGATCTTCAGTTGAAATCAGACTGCATCCATTTCATAGTTCAATAAACGGTTCACTTTCAGTGAAGTTTTAGACTAGTTAGCGAATATCAGCAAAATGCTGGTACAACTGAAAGTCAGTGGTTGGTCTCAGGATGCTGGAACAAGTTTCTTTGTCTGATTCTGCATTTGAAAACACAATGAGAAGCCTGTCATTTCAAGTTGTGGGTACATATATCTGTACTTCAAAGCAACCTCTACTAACTATTTTCCTTCTATTTCCTTACGAAGCTGTGTATATACCATAGTTCAAGCATTTTTAGCTTGTTGTAACCAGCATAGTTCTTGCAGTTTAATGTATCGTGGGTCAATGAGAATTTGTCTAATTCTGTAAAAGGGTTTTCATCACGACAATTTACTGATGGTGCATTTATTTGGTATTTTAGATGTTAATATATATATTTTTAAACTTGGTTAAAGCTAGAAAAGTTGACTTGAAGAACTAAAACGCCTTCCATTTTGAAACAGAGGGTAGGGCATATGTGTTGCATCATTACTGATAGGTTATGGTACATATTTTCACATGTTTATCTGCAAATGGATGCATGGAGCTCAAAGAACTTGAACAGTTAGCAAGCACTAGTTCCCTCGGTGCAGCTTCTACCACTGTTCAGTGGTCGTTAAACTGTAGCTTCAATATTATCTGTTGGATCCACTCCAGCTGAGACAGCCGACAGCCGACAGCCTCGCCCATGGACATTGCCTTTAGAGGTACAGATCAACAAGGAGTAGCTATAAAACGGCACTTGGAAGATCAGAGAAAGCAAAGGACCGGAGAAGATGCCTCTAATAACAGACGACACGGAGTTCATTCATCCTGCAAATTCAATGCTACAACTAGAGCGTACTACTACTAGTAGTAGGGCAGCAAAAGTATGACTTGTGAGCAGTCCGGTGATCTCCAGCCTGTTCAGTTGGCTGGTTCGTATCGTTGCTGGTTCGTGAAGAAGTACTGCTGGCTGGTTTGTGTGAGAGAAAAATAATGTTCCAGCTGAAAATTTACGATCGTTTACGACAAGCCACAGCCAAACGAACGAGCTGCTCTGGTCGTAACTGAGACGGGTGTTTGAATGAATCCGGAAAACAACAGATTATTGCGCAATCATGCAAGCAGATTCGTGGTTTAGAGGTGATGATGAGGAATTAGTGAATTACTGAGTTGAGGTGGAGAAATCTATTGTTGAGATAGCAGAGCAGAGCTTTGGGAGATGATCGGGAAGGAAAACATCTCTGACGAGATCAACTCCAGAATCCATTGGGCTTCCGAAACATAGTCATCCAGTCATCCGGATGAAAATTTGATGAAACAGAGGAGAAAAAATATCCCGCCAGCAGCAGTTTTTGCACTTGATACCGCTATTCTGTATTGCTGATTTGCTAAATTTGATTAGTTACTAGCAGATAGGCTTGCAACGGGAGAAGAAACTAAGAAAATCAGAATACTGCTCTTTTGACAGCCGGAAGAAACGCTTCGATCTGTATAGAGAGTAGGATAGTGTTGACGCCGATTTGGGTCACACAAAGAGAGGGGCTAGATCGTCTAGAGGCCACACACGGCCTAGCATGCAACGAAGGTAGATCCAAACGGCGATGCCGATGAGCAAGTTGATGAGACCATTCAGGGGCGACACATTCTTCACCCGATAAACTCAAGAACGCCTCCCGGAAAGATCCATCAGGGAGACACACAATGGGGTGTCCTAAGATCGGCAAGGCCATCTAGAACACCAACATACCTCGTTGAGAGATACACCGAACAACAGGTGGATGGAAAAGCTTGAGGAAGAAAATAAAAATAATAGATGTATTATTTAACGATTGGGTATTAGATCCCTTAATCGTCCGTCATCCTTTACATTTATAATAGGGCGGCTAACCTTTCCGGTATATGAAACAGAATAAAATCCTTGGACTAGATCAGCCACATTGATTTTCCATAATTATATTCGGACATGATCAAACTCCCAACAAGGATATCATGTACGTGTACCTTGATCTTGTCTGTGCATATGGTCATATCACTGCGGCTTATAAGTTATGGCTGAAACTATTGTTGGCTGATTTGTTGTGAGAGAAAAATATTATTTGTTGGCTGAAAAAATACGGCTTATAAGCCAAGCGAACAGGGTGAATAGTAAATAGACTTTGGTCCAGCTAGGGATCAAAACAGATCAGATACGGACAGATATCACCGATATTACATTTGTTTTCATATTTCTGTCCGAATTCGGATTCGGATACGGATAGTGTCAACTATGTCGGATATGATACGATTGGATATCGACATCATAAATATGCGATTTGAGTATTCGGATATGGATACGGTATCGGATGTTGGATATCTGGACTCGGATACGGACAGATCTCAACCCCTCTAAACGGATTCGGTTTCAAATACGGTCAGAAAATATCCGTACCGTTTTCATCCCTAGGTCCAGCGGCTTTTCTCTTGACCATCCCAAATTCCTATTTTGAATTTTGGTGTCAACAGATAGGATTCGAATTCTTACACCAGTTACTCTATTTAAGGGATCTATTTAATTAGGATTCGTATCTATCCAAGTTACCTCAAGAAGCCCTGCATATGTTATTATATATTGTAGACAGGCGAACAAAAATACTTTCTACATTCACGGAGTTAGTTAGGGAAGGCCATATAAAAAAAAAGGATAAAATTTTGCCTCTTTATTATTATATATAGATATAGTTTATGGGGCCTTGTAGGTAGTCTTGTGTGTATATACTATACTCCCTCTATTTTAAATTATAAGTCGCTTTGATTTTTTGGGTACATAGAATTTGCTATGTATCTAGACATATATTATATCTTGATGTATAGCAAAATAGGTGTACTAAAAAATTAAAACGACTTATTGCCGGTATGAAATTTTGTCTCGTGCTGAGGGCACACGAGCAAGCCAGAAGGGTCCGCTTGATGGAGCTGGACATCCGCCTAGCTTTAGCACAGGGATGGTCGATCCTGCGTATTCCTCTCGAGACATGCCAGTCAATTTGACCCTGCAATTGACAAGGAGAGAAAGTTTATCAGTAATTTAGGGCGAAACATGTCAGTGTTGCTAGACAGTTCCAATTGTGCGGCTCTGAGAGCCTATATGAAAGGAGATCGACTAAATAGTCGATTTCAGCATATTCATAAGAATAAATTAGTTAAAGCTCATGGAGTTATGTAAGAAAAATCGGTTATTATTCAGGATAAATATCATTATGTAGACAAATATTGGTCAATAGCAAAAGAATGTCAACAATGATTAATTTATGCTAAGCCAATGACCGAAAGTAACCGAACTCCTTTTTATATAAAAGAAACACCTCATCACCATTCAACCATTTAATAAAGATAAATCTAATGAACATATTAAATCTCATCTATCGCTATGACCAGTGGGGTATGAGGCAGAATCATGCAGGCCGTAGAAACAATAATAGACTTGACGATCCTAACTTATTACTAATATCAGTGGGGCATAAGGCAGAATCATGTAGGCCGTAATACAATAATAAGATCATGAGGCTAACACATTTTTCAACCTATCCCTACTTCAACGATCTCATGACGTGAACTATTCGTTGAAGCACTCGATATCGGCTAAAACAACCGATTCAGGTATAGCGTATAGTTAAGGTCATGCCCTATCAGGAACAGGTCTATCAAATAACGATCCCCACTCCACGATGCTAACAGTGGGGTGTGAGGCAGAATCACACAGGTCATGATAACGGGCCATGGAATGGTTTTTGCTAGCAATAGGTCTACTCGAGATCAGACAAAACCGCACGCTATGCACGATCAAGATTGATATAAAACAACTGATAAAACATAACTCATCGTTTAAAATACAGATTAGATCAGTTTACATTAACAAACGATGGGTTAAACAAGATATAAGGCCGATCTAGATCAATCCTAATCGGACGAAGTGATATTGCTGTAATTAAATAAATAATGGAAGCAATAAACAATATCAGTAACTTAATGAATCTATCCCAAGAAACGTCACCTTTAGATAGAGCCGATAACTTAACCTTAATCTAGTTCAAACAGTGGAGGTCGACCGGATCGATGTAGCCTTACTTGAACTAGACAAGGATCGATAACTAACTTATACTAGAGTCGCAGTGGAGGTCAACCGAATCGATACAGCTATACAAACAGAAATATAAGTGTAACACTCTCGGTGTTACGCCTTAATCAAAATATTAAACCATGTCATGAGCATCATGTTTATATATTATTGCATGTGGTAAATGAGAAATTAAATTTTATTGCATTAATTCTCAAATTGAGCTCTAATTTATTTCTTGTCCAAGTTGTCCTTCCAGCACGTCATCTCTCTCCATGTGAGAGCTCCTTAGCCACAAAGTCAAATGATAAATTATTGTCATTCACTAATTATTAGCATACCACTTGGCAAGATTTATATCTCCATCAATCTCGTGATGCGCCACTGTCATCTCTCGTTGTTCTAATTATCCCGCCTTTACTTCGCTTGCTAATCGCCTTGCAAAATTATCAGCGCACGTCGCGCTATCGCTGCCTTAGTGTGTCGCACACGCTACGCATTTATATCACTCACAAGCTCAGCCCGCTGAGCACTCCGCTCGCTCACTGCTCAGCTGTTTTGCAAACAAAGGACAAGCACTTTTTCCACACGGCGTACTGTAGCAGCATAGGAACACTGTTCATAGTAGAAAACACGGTTTCCGAAATTTTGGTCCTTTCTACACGCAGCTGTAGCAGTGGCGGAGCACTGTTCACCTGCGGAACACTATTCACCCGTAGACAACACGGTTCCTGCTGTTTCGGTCAAATCGCTGTAGCACGAAGAATCACTAAGAATCGCTGTTTTGGTACAGGAGTGTAAGCACATGCACCAGTTTCCTAGTTAAATGATCATAGATGACATATGAGCCCTGATATTGTGATCGGATCCACATCATACCTATGAATGGTTGAAATCATTGGATCGAGTAAAGCCGTTCATGTTCTGAAAAGATCAAGATAGTTCTACGAGTTATAAAGTCTGCTAATCATAAAGCAAGTCAAGTCTTCGGTTAGTCAAGGAGACAAGGACTAGGGCACTAGACTCTCTTTTCCACTATAGGAGAAAGATAATCACTGACTTGAAGGAACCTGCACAGCACGGCATTGCAGCAAAGGCTCTGTCCTAGCTTGGAGACATGGCTCATCTACTCAGCTTCACTCTTGTGGCCCATTCCTTAGTCTTGACCCAAAGACTTAGACTATACTCGTACACTATAGCTGAGCCGTGTCACACATTTGTCAGAAGCCTGAAGGCACTGGCTCTGCTTTGACTTGTTAGGTGACAAAACACTGTTCACATTTCCACACGCATCCATTGTCAGCACGGTAGCGGTACGAGCATGACTGACCGTGACCGCGTGCAACGAGCCAGCTTCTCCCTCCCCGCGTCTTTTGCCTTTATAAGGACATGCCGAGCCATCGAGCTGTTTCACTCCACTGATCATTCACTTCTCTCAAATCAAGTAACCAGCATCTCACATCTGATTCACCGCTCCGTGTTCTACCTTTTCCAAGAACACGCAAAGGTGCGAATAGATCAGTTGGTTAATCAAGCTAATTGGCCTCCTCCAATAATATCGTTTTCTTCATCTCTAGAGCTCATTTGAATTTATTTATTAATTGTGAAATAAATTTTGTTAGATTTCTAAATTCATGATCTATCTGTTAGTGTAATTAGTTCGTATAGTTCAGTGGTACCTTTAGGATTACTTTATTATTTTGAAATGCTCGTTATGGTTATTTAGAGAATAAATTTTTATGATGCATGGTAGCTAGTGCACCTTGTTTTATTATATATATAGTAAATTGATATTAACAATAAGGATGCCTTTAGTTGCTAAGATAATACATGAAATGTTTCATACTTGTTTAGTGGGAATAATAGGTAACTTTGCCTATTAGTCATTAGAGTTAGCTTAGTAGCTTGGTAGATGTATTATTATTTTAAGAGTTGCGGTTGCCTATATATAAATTATTGCATCATCATCATTGTATGCATATAGAGGACGAGCCACTGGAGATCGTGACCTTCGGCGAGCAGGAGTACGACGAAGTCATCGAAGAGTACGAGGAGATCCTCGTGCAGGAGGACATTCCGGAGCCACCCGTCACTGACTTTGCTGACACCGCGCCTGCCCAAGGCAAGCCCCGGTGCATAACCCTATTTTTAAATGATCTGAATATATTTATATGATATGCATTTACGTTACCGGCATTTTATAGAAGCTACATGCATAAATATATCCACTATGAGTCCTACTAGTATAGGTCGAGTAGCTGCTATGCTCAGGATGTCGGTAGCGTGAGTAACCTGTCGTTACTCGCAAATAAGTGTTTAAACTGTGATATCATGGTGAAATAATGGAAAGGAAAATGGTGACCGGACAGGGATATGGATTTGGTACTGGTGGGTGTGAGGGGTTGTGTCCTACGGCCAACAGGGCATAGCCCGGTTACACTTTTTCCCTGTCTGTGTCAATTAAGGACCGGTCGTTGCATATGACTCTAGGCAAGTCACAGATTATTGTCCTGAGCACATACTTGGGTATGGGCGCAGGGAAAGCTTGCTGCTCTCTTGTCGTGGATCCGGCTCTTTCCGGACCGACTAATGGGAAGAGGAGGTGGTGGAGGTCCTTGCACCGCACTGAGTCCGGGACTCAGGATGTGGGGGCTTGGAGTCCAAGTTTGGACGGGGACTTGGACACCCGAGACAGGAGAGTGGTGGGTTAGTCCTACTTATGCCTGGGGTACAAGCGGGGCGTGTGTCTTCGGGGCACCCAGCTGGGCACATTGATTCGTGAATCGCCAGGTTATCCGGTACGGCTTGTCTGCGGTTTAGCACCGTAGTAAGAACTGAAAGTTGAAAGGAGAAGAAATGGAACTGATTGCTCAACTCTTTCTTGAAAGTAGAACAGGCTTATATAGATTGACTAGATGAAAACTTAATACGGTTGATGATAATAATGTATCAATAAGGACTCACTATTAGTATTGCTTTTTGCTAAAAGAGAACCAGCAAACCATAAAGCCTAGCATATTCCTTGGAGTCAGGAAAGTATTCCCACTATCGGATAAGTCTTGCGAGTACATTGTGTACTCAGGGTTTATTTACCCCTATTGCAGGTGATGCTTGAGGAGTTCCTTGTGTGGAGGATCCATCTGGTGGGCTCAGACGAAATCCTCGTTATCTTATCGCTAGATGTTATCTTTTAATATTCCGCTGTTTATCATTCCGCACTCTATATTTGGTATTGTAATAATGTACTTTTCAAGAAACTCTAATGTATGAGATAGACTTGTGTTGTAACTCATTTTCATTATTGGATCCTTGGGAAAAATGTGGATCTTTCGGGTTCTCCCTTGGGGTGTGCTCGACGGACACCACTCGCTGTAGTTACTTTTGAGGTGCTTAGTGTCTGATGGAAGACGAGCGCCTTTGTAAGTACGCTATTTTGGGTGGTTCTACCATAGTTGGTACTAGAGCCAATAATGGTCACGAGTTCCTCACTCTTTTACAAAACTAAAAGTGGACCAACAAAAGTTTTGCGAAAAGTAGGATGCGATTAAGTTAAGTATAAGCCCTAGCTATATGGTATATCTAGGATAGCAGCACTAGTTTTATCTAATCAGTTTCTGCAGGTACACTGACTTACATGACGTAAGAAATCGCTTAGTATACGGAAAGTGAGTGTGCGATGTGCCGAAAATTTTACGAATGCCGCTATATTCCGGCTTGAGTGAACGTATAGGTCGAAGCATGCATCATATAATAGCATCTTACTTGAACTAGGAATCCCCCTTCACGTATAATGAAAGTAGTAAATTGGTAGGATTAACTTAATGAATGCCTTAAAAAAATGTGCTGCCATTTCTTTAATCCCTGGATCCTAATTGGGAAGGTGTTCTAATGGATGGTTCGTCTCTCTTATAGATGAATCTGAGGTCTGGACGTGGGAGCACCAGTTCGGGAGTGGCCAACGAGGGCCAGGGTGATAGTGCTCAGGCCTTTGAGCATGGCAACGAGGGAGCTCAGGAGGTTCCACCCTTGGTTCCTCAGCCTTTTCCGCCACCGCCTCTGTCGCTGTCCGCCGTGGAGGTCATGGTGTAGTTGTTGGCTGCTCGCCAAGAGTCAGCCGCTGCTCGTTAGGAGACAGCTCGTGCCATGGAGATTATGGCACAGGCCCTCGCGGGTCTCGCCCGTGGAGGCCCCGGAGGTAATGGTGGGAATGGGGGTGGTGCTCGTCGTCCTGAGGGATAGTCCTCTTACCAGGACTTCCTCAAAACCCA